>NC_054708.1:28650297-29007797 GCF_016097555.1 Gigantopelta aegis
CTCTGATATTAAAGACAAGTGGAGTTGTTTATTATTTGTTTCATATCTATATATACATACATACATACGTACGTACATACATACATACATACATACATACATACATACATACATACATACATGCATGCATGAGAGAGAGAGAGAGAGAGAGAGAGAGAGAGAGAGAGAGAGAGAGAGAGAGAGAGAGAGAGAGAGAGAGAGAGAGAGGGAGAGAGAGAGAGAGAGAGAGAAGAGAGAGAGAGAGAGAGAGAGAGAGAGAGAGAGACATACATACATACATACATACATACATGCATACATAGATGCACGCACTCAGGCACACACATACACACACACACACACACACACACACACAATGTATGTATGTATACATGTACACCTACACAAAACTGAATAAATGAACAATAAGATAAAAAAAAAAAACCTGTGCATTGCGGTCAATCACTTTAATTAGTCTGTTTGTAATGGATGTCTGAAATTTGATACATTCAGTCGCTGAGGGCTGTGTAGAAACAAATGCATTCCCCAGTGACATGATATGTAACTAACTGGAAGTAATGTGTCAGGAAACAGAGGTATTTATACGTGTTTAATGCTCCATTCACTTGCACAGACGCCATATGTCAAGGCAATTCATGATATGCTTAACTGTTCGAAAATATTTTAGAGTTTTATCTAAAGTGGAGTCTGCTAGTTTTCATCCACATTATACTTATACACATTGGAACAAAAAACAAAAAACAAAAAAAACCCCAACAACAACAAAACCACACACACACACACACCACCCCAGACCCCCACCCCAAAACAATAATTAAAAAAAACAAAAACAATAACGTTAATATTGACAATAGTTGTGACATATAACCGTACTGTACGAATTGGCGTGTGCCTCAAAATAACAAAAACATTTTGTAAATCCGTATATACATGTACTAGAAATATTCCGCCGATATTTGTTGTTGTTGTTGTTAGGGGTGGCGGTGGAGGGGGGGGGGGGGGGGGGGCGTTGTTTTGTTTTTTGTTTGGTTGGTTGTTGTAGCTGTTTGTTTTGTTTTGTTATTTTGGGGGGTGGTTGTGGGGGACGTTTTGGGGGTGGTTATTGTTTTTTGGGGGGCTTTTTTTTTTTTTTTCTTTTTGGAGGGGGGGGGGGGGGGTTTGGGAGTCATACTGATATAAGAGTTCATTAAATAAAACAAAACAAAAACCTTTAGTCCATGGGCCAGATACCGAAACCCTCCCCCCTCCCCCCCAGGGATTTTTGGAGACAAGTATTTTTAGATACCTCATTACATATGAATTTAATATCTGCTTGTCTGCAGCAAAAATGTTGGTGGATTAAAAAATTATCGCCGTTGCACATTTTGTGTCCCCAAAACACTATATTGAAAAATTAAATATAGTGATAAAGTTGTCATCCATATACATTTTTAACAGATATAAGGCCAAAATGAATTATATTCATCCTATACTAGATGTTGATAGTAACAAACCAAATAACAATGCAATATGTGGTATGAATAATGATATACTCATCGGCAAAAGTTAAGCAATGCCTGAAATGAATTATTTTCTATATTTACACATGTTTTGGGCTGCTTGAACCTTTTACTATTAAAAATTGCACTGTATTTAATATATTGAGGCAGCATTATTCAAATATGGTTCAGTATATCTGCCTATACTATACTCAACAAAATTAATTAAGGTCCAATAGATATTTTAGCATTGTTCTTTAAAGATGGGGGAAAATACAACTTTTCCGTTGAAAGTTGTCAGCATTGTGCCATGTTCTTAAACTTAATGACTTAAGTAACAATTTTGAGGGAACACAATAACAAAAAACATTCTGAACAAATGTGTAACAAATACTTGCCTAATGCTCATTTAAATATTTTTCATAAGTATATGAAATACCCAGTGTTTTTTGCGTGTATAACCAGTAAAAGTTTACTGCAACAATGTATAGAAGCCATATATATGACCAAAACATGCTAAAATAATATGACAGTAACAAAGAATTATATTATAATATAAGAAAGTTTACTAGCCCTTAATTAATTTTGTTGAGTATACATGTATGTGCATCAATATTATGAATATGTCTCTCTTTACTAAACACCAGTGTTAAAAATTTAAAGCACCAGTTTTGTGTACCTACCATAATTTCTTTTGCATTACATGTACAAGTCATCTATCTCACAAAAGTTCATCTTATACTAGTCTGTGTTTGTAATATTTTTAGATTTTCCTTTATATTTACATTGTGCTTAACTTATGCTCAGGTGTATATAATTAGTTTCTACATCAAATATTGTCTAGGAAAGTTTTGACTTCCTTTCATATTCCTTTGCATTTTCATGCAATTAAAATATGTCTGTCATGTTCACAATTTCTGGTATTCTCCTTCTCCAGACTCTGCTCTGGTTCCTCCATCAGTATGTCCATCAGCGCTCATAGTATAATATCACTATTTCATCTCTAGTATTCCTTCTAAAATTTCTCAGCAATATGATAATTTGGTTGAGGAATAGCCTGGACTGCCTGGCATGGCTGATACCAAATGACAACTTGGCAATTTGTTCTCTTTATGTGCATTGTCAGAGCATTCTCAGTGAATACATACATGTAGAGTGGAGAAGGCTGATTTACACTCTACTGTAGTTCAATATTCTCATCCTTGGTTTGACAACAAATATTTCCAGAGAAGGTATATGAAATGATCTGCTTCTTAAATATATGAACATCAATTTTTGCTGAACTTCATGAGCTAACAACATTTCAATGAAGTCTTGGTGTTGCTTGAGAATATTCAAAACCTCCAGTTTTCCATTCTGCATAAAAGCACTGTTGGTATCATAGTCAGTAATGGCAAGCACAGCTGGAATTGCTAGTTGGTGTCTTCCCTGAATCCTTAATGATGCTGTGCACATCTATAAGATGCCTCTTGTTGCCAAGTTGAATGTATAAAAAGTTTTGTATCTGGGATGGTGAACTGGCAGCAATGTACAGACATTGAAATATAATCTTTGTTTCTGCATCTTCTTGTGTACTTTACAACACCCCTAAACATAGTTTGCGTTTGAAACATGTACTTTGTCTCACAAATAGAACCCTCTTCCCAAGAAGCTGAGGGCAGAGTTTTCTTCTTTTGTTTTCATTTCAAAGGTCTTCCAGTCTCTTAAGACCTTTGTAGGGATTCCTTGATCAAATGTGGCTTGAAAGAACCCCTTTCACATGAGAAATTTAGTGCCAAACCACGAATGCTGTTATTATGCTACTGTGGATTAGTTGCAAACCTTCCATCCAGTAGATATTCCCTGAAAATATGCTGTACCAATAGAGCAAATTGGAAGAGAGCAAACTGCCATGGTCTCATATTAGTCATATCACAAAGCCCATGGTATTCCTCAACCACATAGAAATGGATGAGAAATGTCCAAAGAAATACTGAAACTGAACTGGATGGTTTGTGATCTGATAATGCAAGAGCTGTTGACATATTGAGGGAGGAACAAGAGCAAAGGCCCAGAGGAAAAATAAAAAATTACAGATATTGTGAACATAATAGACATTATATTTGAGTCAGATGATAAGACTGAAATAGGAAAGAAAGTCAAGTGCTAGATATGCCTGATGACTATATCTGATGTCAGTTATATAAACCTAAGCAGAAATTAAGCACAATTTAAATACAAATATGTTTTTTAAAATAGTACAAGCTTCTGTGAGATAGATGAATTGTAAATGTTTTAACACACATGCCGAGGAAAGGTATTTATAATTGGCTGGTACTAAGAATTGAGGGACATCTTCATATATTTCTGAACATTGTATATAAACTCCATATACTGAACCACATTTGAATAATGAAGCCTCAATATGTTATAGAAAAAAGCCAGGTCAATTTGTTTTTTTAATAATAAAAGCTTCAAGCAATCCTAAGTATGTGTATACATAGAAATTAATACATTGCTTACTAGTAACTTATTTTGAGAAGTATATAGTTATTCATACCTCATATTATATTGTTTTGTAATTGTTATTAACATCTACTTTATAGAATAAAAGAAAGGATGTAGAAATATAAAATTGTAAACTTCACATATATCATATTTGGGTCACATAAAATGATTGAGAATTGGGAATGAAAGTTAGATTTTTATAGTGCTAGATATTTGCCTGATGACAATATTCTATGTAGATATCAATTATATACACCAAAACATAAGTTAAGCATAATATAAATAGAACTGCAATTCTAAAATATTACAAAAAGCAACAAAAAAAAACTAGCTATTGTAAGATGAACTGTTGTGAGATAGATAAGTATGTATATGTAATGCAGACTTGCCTAGAATGGTATGTAAATTCACTTTTTATGTTTTAAGACGTGTGTAATATAAAAATATGCAAAATGTCCATGTAAATGGTTTAGACAGCATGTACTGCACCATATTTAAGTAATGCTGCCCTCAGATATTAAATACAATTCAATAATAAAAGGATCACAATGTTTTAGGTATGGTATGTATATATACACATGTACATAGAGAATTATGTATATCGGGAACTGTGTAACTTTTGCTGGTGAGTATACCCCCGGTACTATGTCCATACCACATATATTGCATTGCTTTGTGGTTTGTTGTTATGAACATGTAATTTAGCATGAATAGCATTCATAATTTGGTCTTAAACCTGTCCAAAATATGTATGCATGTTAACTTCAACATTGTCATGCAGTTTTTTCATATACTATGTTTGTAATACTCAGCACATTTCAAATTCATTGACTCACTATACCTTAGTCAGATGCCAAAATTTTAATATTTTTTGGTGTAATACATTCGCCAGTAACCCAGCTTTAAAGTAAAAGCAGTGATATAGTCCAGAATTATTTTCAAATATTTTTGAAAATTATGTGGAACATTCACCTTGATCAGAAATTTGCCCTGTTAAAAATAAATAGGGTGCCTACACTCAAACGTGCCCCACAGGCACACCCACCAACAGATTGCCTGCAGACAAGCTGATTTGAATATGTCTATGGATAGGCTTCAAAAATATACTCATCTTGAAACATCGGGGGGGGGGGGGGGGCAGGGGGGGTTATAGTGAGCCCACGGTCTACTTTATTGAATTTTTATATCGGGGTCATACAACCACCGTAGATAAATTATGACAACAACAGTGCATATTAGACCAGTTTGTGTCATTCGTTACCGTTTATTATATACAATGCAAAATTCAATCACCACTAGTAAATGTGTGTGTTTTCATTATCAACGTCATTCGTTAATACAAATTACTGAAATGTAACACAACTGCGACCCGCTTTTAGAGCGTCCATATGGAAAAACTAACAGCGAACGGGTGTTTACAAATGACGAGATAATTTCTTCTTTAAATAGGGCAGGACGTAACTCAGTGGTAAAATGCTTGCTTGATGCGCGGTCAGTCTAGGATCGATCCCCATCAGTGGGCCCATCGGACTATTTCTCGTTCTAGCCAGTGCACCACGACTGGTACATCAAACGCCGTGGTATTTGATTTTCTGTCTATGGGATGGTGCATTTAAAAGATCCCTTGCTACTAATGAAAAACAATGTTGCGGGTTTCTTCTCTAAGACTATATGTAAAAATTACAAAATGATTAATAAATCAATGTGCTCTAGTTAAAGACGCACTCGGGAACTAATTGTCCACCAGCAGAAACGTAGACCCAATAAAAATATTTTAAAACACAAAGTGTTGCTAAGCTTCTAACCTAAGGCACGGACCGGCCTCGGTGGCGTCGTGGTTAGGCCATCGGTCAACAGGCTGGTAGGTACTGGGTTCGGATCCCAGTCGAGGCATGGGATTTTTAATCCAGATACCGACTCCAAACCTTGAGTGAGTGCTCCGCAAGGCTCAATGGGTAGGTGTAAACCACTTGCACCGACCAGTGATCCATAACTGGTTCAACAAAGGCCATGGTTTGTGCTATCCTGCCTGTGGGAAGCGCAAATAAAATATCCCTTGCTGCTAATCGAAAAGAGTAGCCCATGAAGTGGTGACAGCGGGTTTCTTCTCTCAATATCTGTGTGGTCCTTAATCATATGTCTGACGCCATATAACCGTAAATAAAATGTGTTGAGTGCGTTGTTAAATAAAACATTTCCTTCCTTGACAGCCCGCGACCTCCTTAACTATTTAGGCCAACCATGTTTTCCACCAAAAAAGAGGTGACTATACGCTGTATTAGCCACTGTCAAGAAAAACTCACACGATTGCGACCACCCTTGCACCAAGCGTACGGTGACTAACAGCCCATACATAGCCAGATGATCAACAAAGCATCCTCAGCTTTATAACCGTAGAAAAACATTTCAAATTCATTGACTCACTATACCTTAGTCAGATGCCAAAATTTTATTATTTTTTGGTGTAATACATTCGCCAGTAACCCAGCTTTAAAGTAAAAGCAGTGATATAGTCCAGAATTATTTTCAAATATTTTTGAAAATTATGTGGAACATTCACCTTGATCAGAAATTTGCCCTGTTAAAAATAAATAGGGTGCCTACACTCAAACGTGCCCCACAGGCACACCCACCAACAGATTGCCTGCAGACAAGCTGATTTGAATATGTCTATGGATAGGCTTCAAAAATATACTCATCTTGAAAAATCCGGGGGGGGGGGGGGGGGGGGGGGGGGGGGGGGGGGGGGGGGGGGGGGGTTATAGTGGGCCCACGGTCTACTTTATTGAATTTTTATATCGGGGTCATACAACCACCGTAGATAAATTATGACAACAACAGTGCATATTAGACCAGTTTGTGTCATTCGTTACCGTTTATTATATACAATGCAAAATTCAATCACCACTAGTAAATGTGGGTGTTTTCATTATCAACGTCATTCGTTAATACAAATTACTGAAATGTAACACAACTGCGACCCGCTTTTAGAGCGTCCATATGGAAAAACTAACAGCGAACGGGTGTTTACAAATGACGAGATAATTTCTTCTTTAAATAGGGCAGGACGTAACTCAGTGGTAAAATGCTTGCTTGATGCGCGGTCAGTCTAGGATCGATCCCCATCAGTGGGCCCATCGGACTATTTCTCGCTCTAGCCAGTGCACGACGACTGGTACATCAAACGCCGTGGTATTTGTTTTTCTGTCTATGGGATGGTGCATTTAAAAGATCCCTTGCTACTAATGAAAAACAATGTTGCGGGTTTCTTCTCTAAGACTATATGTAAAAATTACAAAATGATTAATAAATCAATGTGCTCTAGTGGTGTCGTTAAACAAAACAGAAAAACAAAAAAAACCTCTTCTTTAAGTAACATACTCGACAGTAGGGCTTTAACGAGAATCGGCCAATGATTTTAGTGAAAAATAAATAGAGAACTTCAGAACGAATACGTAAAATGCATAGCTTGCAATCGCATGTGAAATAAAGCAAACTGTTCACATTTTACTGTTAAACGTTTCAGTGAAACATAAAATACATACATTAAAAACATTCATTTCAACTTACTGAAGCGAGTGCTGTACCACTGGGTTACGTCTCGCCCCCTTCTAATAAAGATATTGTTGACCGGCCTCCTTTGATATAATGGTTAAGTCATTGGACGTAAGGCCGGTAGGTACTGGGTTCGCCTCATCGTACCGGCTCACAACCAGAGCGAATTTAACGAATCAGTGGGTAGGTGTAAGGCCATTATACTGAATTCTCTTTCACTAATCATTACCTACAAGCCACTAACTCTCTGTCCTGAATAGACAGTCCAGGTAGATGAGGTGTGTGCCCACGACAGTGTGCTTGAACCTTAATTTGTCCAGGACAGTGTGCTTGAACTTTAATTGGATAAAAACATGAAAATAACTATAAACTATAACGGGGGCACAGGGCCAGTTCCTCCGCCACCACAAACAAAAAATATGGAAAGAAAAAGAGTCCTTTTTAGTCTAAAAGTGCCATTTTGACTAGCCGGTCAAGACCCTATATTCGTGTGCTACGATTAGTTTTCTTAACTATCATCCTTCCTCCCCTTCCCACCCACCTACCCCACCCCAACCCTCCTCTAATTATTTTAGGTTTGGTGCGGCCCTGGTGACCTGTCCAGATGTCAAACCACACGCTCTTGTCTGTTCTAATAAATCTATCGACGTGCTAAAGAAATAACAAAACCCCACCAATCTGCCTGGTCCTTGCCACATACAAAAAGACACGACCTCTGAACGCTAATAACCAAAAGACACGACCTTTTGGTCAGACTAACAAAGAATGAACCACTTCTGTAACACGGTTTTGAAAAATGGACACAAGACACACACACACAAAAATGGCGTCGCTTCACCTCACGAACAAGGGAGAGCCATAATTTTGCCCGCCAGAGGTCGGTCAGTTCCGAGTAGGCTGATGATAATTTTAATAGACTTGGAATGGACTCTATTCGACGACAATGGCGGCGTTAATCTCGGAGCAGACTGGCGGTGACGGGGACGTGTTGCCAATGATTTTTGACTTTGGTCGGAGCCATTAAAATGACTGGAAATGTCATCATGATTGATTGCACATCGAGGCCAGTGCTTCATGCAGATGTCATTCGAGGATAAATTGCCGAGGCTCATAACAAGTCATTCCATCTGCGAGTGAGTCCTCTCTGACCAGCTTCCCTTTCATGCAGAGCTTTGGGTCCCACGTTAAAATGGTTTTCATTCGATGTATATTACCCAAATGAAATCCGCTTTGTTAAAAACGACAGAACCGTTAACAAGACCATTTGCTGGAGAGTCTAGAAGGAAACAATGCATGTCGTGTACATACCACGTTGCCCACGGAGCTGGGTAAAGACGATAAATAGACTTTTGTGTCGGCTCTAATGGAAAATAAATAAGTGCAGATATAGCATTTGATAGCGTTAATCTATGATTTAAAATGAAGATGTATATTGATGGGATTCGAACCTAGTGCACTGATTCGTGTGGTATTCGACAGACCATGACTTTTACTTATGACCACCTGGGACCTTCACACACAAAAAATGAATGTCCAATTAATAAGTTTAATACAGTCAGACACTCCCGAAGTTATTATATTAATAATTGAATAAAGAACAGACCTTGCTCCAAGCAATTTTCAGTTTTTCCGCTGTAGCATACTCGACCCCCCCCCCCCACCCCACCCACCCCCACCCCACCCACCCCCCACCCCCCTTAAGTGCAGACCCCCTTGAACAAGTTTTAGTTTTTCCGCTGTAGCATACTTGACCCCGCCCCCGCCGCCCCCCCCCCCCACCCCTCCACATACACACACACACTAAGTGCAGACCCCTTTGCACAAGTTTTAGTTTTTTCGCTGTAGCATACTCGACTCCCCTAAGTGCAGACCTCCTTGCACAAATGTTTGCAAACGCGCCCGTTATTATAAATCTGACTAATCCAAGAGATGATGATGATGGTCAATGGTGAAGATAATGATGATGGTAGTAGTAGTAGTAGCTGCTGTTGTTGAATAGTAGTTGTGATGATGATGATGATGATGATATTGATGATGATGGTTAATGATGATGATGGTAGTAGTAGCTGTTGTTAACTAGTAGTGATGATGATGATGATGATGATGATGATGATGATGATGATGACTTGTGGTCTTAAATTAATTTAAGACTACCTGTCTAAATTGTTTAGATGATGTCAGATGCTGTACCAAAAGTGTGCGTGAACCATTGATGGTTTTAGTCATGTGTTAAATTACGAAGAACCCAATTAACTATATGTAGATGGTTTTGGTGGTCTGGGGTCAAGAAAACAGAATCAAGGCACATTAATAGATGGTAGACAAAAAAAAAGGAATTTCTAAACTATCAAGTTTTCCTTATTTTGGGGGTAGGGGTGGATGTAGGGTTTCCTTCTCCATCATTGCCTCGTATAGATATGAATTTGACAATTTCATAGGTTTTTATGTTAATATTGTTTCTTCTAAACGGGGCTCACCTTGTCCACTGCAAAATTAGCCAATTAAATTGCAAAATTTTAATACAAAGTGGCTACAACATTTAATCTTTGGCTAATACAAGTTTGTTTAAATTAACCACTTTAGAATAATTTTCTGAAAAGTTGGCTAAACCAAAATGTGTTCCAGTGTGTCCTGCTAATACTCTAAAAGATATTATTACACCAAAACAGTTTTCTTGATCTAGTTAATGGACTTAATGGGTCCGTGTGCAAGAACGCGTGCACACTACGCTTTGCGTATTGTTTTACAAATTTTAACCCAATGCAAATGCGATTCTGAACGCAGTTCAACATGGTTCTAACGTTGGACCGCGTGACCCACCGTTTAACTGCACTGCGGAATTCGGACAATATTGTCATATCCCTGGTGATTCCAAATTAAATCTGTCTCATAACTCTCTAAGTCCACAAATAAAACACTTTCTAAATTGTTCAAATTTGTCTCTGCGGAGGTAATATAATTGTGAAACAATACAATTTCGTGCGTAAGGGTGCAGCGTGCTTTGAGGGACGGCTCTTGTTTCTGTAGCAGTGCGCGGACATGTGTGGTAAATGAACCAATGACATACCATCTGTCCAAGAATTTCGGGTCGAATTATTTGCTGCGGGACTTTTCAAAGTCGCGTTCGCCCGTGACGTGTTTCCGTTGTTTGATGTCCTTATTAAAGAGATATCTTAGGTGAAGTGCTCAAAAACGGAGACCGTGCACGGTCAGCCTGCCTTTTCCTTTTGATCATTGCGTCCATTTTGGACAAAGCATTGTTGTCGTCATCACGTGGCACAATGAGGCAGACAGTCGCGCGAGCATGACTCGTGCCGGCCACGCGCTTCGCGGGTCCAGCAACGGTGCGTGACAATCAAAACATCAATAATTGTTCTGTAATATGCAACGAAAACAGGAACCGAGAGGATGGCTTTTATGCCCAGTGACGTATAATGATCGTGAGAAAAATGGCGCAGCTAGTTTGTGCTGGGTGTTACATGTGATATGGTGTTATTTTCTTTTCAACGATCTGCTACATACGCCCATTTCGTCTCGCCTCCCACGGTTTTCTCTTTACGTGGATGTGACTTGTTCTGAGAATGGCTCTATGGCAGAGCGGTGCTCGCTTTAGCCGATGTGCAGAACGTTTGTTTTGTTTAACGACACCACTACAGCACATTGATTTCTTAATCATCGGCTATTGGATGTCAAACATTTGGTCTCTGTGACATATAGTTTAGAGAGGCAACCCGCTAAATTTTCAAGGGATCTTTTATATGCACTATCCCACAGACAGGATATGCCATGGTCTTTGATTTACCAATCGTGGTGCACTGGCTGGAACGAGAAATAGCCCAATGGGCCCACAGACGGTGATCGATCCCAGATTGCGCATCAGGCGAAAAACAGCCGATATGCAGTGCGTCTGTTAGCATCGATCGCTCTTGAGGGACATCTCTCCCCTCAACCATTGCTCCCACGACTGATATATCAAATACCATGGCATGTGTTGTCCTGTCTATGGAAAAGTGCATATAAAAGATTCTGTGTAGACATTTGGAAACATCTTCATATTTAGTTTTGCCACCTTGGTGTGTATCAAACCACCCAAAATAGTATTCCATCTTGGATATCTGAAGAAATAGTGTTATTTATAAACATCATTGTATGGAAGTCGAAGACAGGTATCGTGATTACATTATATCACAGGGTGGGATCTCTGCTACAGTTTTTGTCTATATTGTCGGTATATAATTTGCTGTCTAAAATAACTTCGTAATAATATTATAATTTAATATACAAGTATTCCTGTAGAAAATGGCAGTAATTTCTAAAATGTTGGTCATTTTATTTTGCATCACATGATATCTCTACAGTGTACGTAGCATTGACCTTTAAGTGTAGTGGTTGGCAGGTACTGAGTTCATATCCCGGTACCGGCTCCCACCCAGAGCGAGTTAAACGACAAAACTGGTAGGCGAAAGGTCACTACACTGATTTCTATCTCACTGACCACTAACCCTCTGTCCGGGATAGACAGCCCAGAGAGCTGAGGTGTGTGCCAAGGACATCGTGCTTGAACCTTAATTGGAAATAAGCACGCAAATAAGTTGACATGAATGAATAAATTGCAACGGGGTTAAAGACGCACTCGGGAACTAATTGTCCACCAGCAGAAACGTAGACCCAATAAAAATATTTTAAAACGCAAAGTGTTGCTAAGCTTCTAACCTACTGCACGGACCGGCCTCGGTGGCGTCGTGGTTAGGCCATCGGTCAACAGGCTGGTAGGTACTGGGTTCGGATCCCAGTCGAGGCATGGGATTTTAAATCCAGATACCGACTCCAAACCCTGAGTGAGTGCTCCGCAAGGCTCAATGGGTAGGTGTAAACCACTTGCACCGACCAGTGATCCATAACTGGTTCAACAAAGGCCATGGTTTGTGCTATCCTGCCTGTGGGAAGCGCAAATAAAATATCCCTTGCTGCTAATCGAAAAGAGTAGCCCATGAAGTGGTGACAGCGGGTTTCTTCTCTCAATATCTGTGTGGTCCTTAATCATATGTCTGACGCCATATAACCGTAAATAAAATGTGTTGAGTGCGTTGTTAAATAAAACATTTCCTTCCTTGACAGCCCGCGACCTCCTTAACTATTTAGGCCAACCATGTTTTCCACCAAAAAAGAGGTGACTATACGCTGTATTAGCCACTGTCAAGAAAAACTCACACGATTGCGACCACCCTTGCACCACGCGTACGGTGACTAACAGCCCATACATAGTCAGATGATCAACAAAGCATCCTCAGCTTTATAACCGTAGAAAAACAATTCCCAAAACAGACCCTTCAGAACATCCCTGTTAAGTCAAACTGTCCTTGTTATGAGGCTTTTGACAAACGATTACTGCGTGAACAAACTCCGTTGTGTTTTACAATTTCAAAATGTTAATGGTCGTTTTATTGTTGCAAATATCCGTTTTGCTGCTTTGTGGGGAATAACTGATGACAATAGCAAAACAGCTATATTAAATCAGGGACGGATGCAGGATTTTCCTAGGGAACATTCGCAAGTAAAAAAAATGGTCCACCTGTAATATTTCAATATACACCACGATGATTTCGCCCTAGAAACACCCATCCAACTAATATATTGTATCGCCAACAACGCTGCATAAGGAAATTGTAATATTAGAAATGCAAAACCACTGACCAAAATCTTCTCCCTTTTTTTTGTGTATGTGTACCGTATGCTTTTTGTCAATGGGATAGTTGACCAAATCCTTTATGTCTACTGAAATAATAAGAGTTGGAAACAAGAAAGAAATGTTTTATATAACGACACACAAAACCCAATTTTATATACGGTTATATAGCGCCAGGTATATATGTCTCAGGACGACTCGGATAATATGAGAGGAAATCCCCATGAATTTTTTGTTCCGATTATCAGCAAGAGATATTTTATATGTACCATTCCACAGACATGTCAGTATATACCACGATCTTGGTTACACCAGCTGGGAGCACTGGCTGGAACTGGAAATATTCCAAGGGGTCCACCGACGCATTGGCGTAGCCAGGATTTTATATTTGGAGGCACCAACACTTGTCTAGACTCTTTATGGGGCAACATAAACATATAAAAGGTGGATGGGGAAAAGAATGAGGTTAACCGACATCGGTGGTGTAGTGGTTAAGCCACCGGATTTAAGGCTGGTTGGTATTGGGTTCATATCTCGGTGCCGGCTCCCACCCATAGCGAGTTTTAAGGCCACTACGCCGACTTCTCTCTCACTAACAACTAACAACTAAACACTAACCCACTGTTCTGGACAGACAGCCCAGATAGCTGAGGTGTGAGCTTAGGGCAGCGTGTTTGAACCTCAATTGGATATAAGCACGAAAAAATTATTAAAAAAAAAAGAGGTGCGAGTAGGGGAGAGGAGATGATTAGATCGATTGCGCATCAAGCGAGCGCTTTACCACTGAGCTACATTCCGTTCCTGAAATCAAATGCATTCAAAAATCCGAGCGTTTAAGGCAGCTACCGCAATGTTGGTTTCCATCTTGTTCTGAAATTGACGGCATGTGTTTAATCATATTGTCATTCTCGTACGCATAAATAGTCAACAGTAGTAAAACACACATCAATACATTCACAGCATGCGTTAAATCAATATGTGGTTCGTACACTTACTTGTAACATGTATGGTAAACAATTGTAAAATATATCCCCATTCGCAGCATATGTTAAAAATCAAACTGTAGTTTTGCACGCCAGTTTATGACAGACATGGTAAACAATAGTAAAATGCATATTAACACATTATCGGCATGTGTTAAATAAAACTATGGTTTGCGTACACTAACTCTGTACACAGACATGTAAAGTTTCTCTGTTGCCATTTGGAATTAAGACGTTTTCCTTACGACTGGATCCCCTTTACCATGAACATATTGATGGTATTTTATGGTTTTCAGGCGCGATTTTACAGGATCGTTACATTTCGTCCGCTTCTTATATCATCCAAACTGATGTATTTCGCAAACGACCGAAACTCTTTGAATGCAAAACATGAATTAGGGTCGTTAAAACATGATGTCTCTTTTACAGAATAGTTTTTTTCGTCTCTCCCTCTCTCGTTCGTCCCTTGCAAAAGTCGTTCGCGTTTCGCTATTTGCATTTCATTACTGATGCGAATTTCATACCATTATCTGGGCATGCACTCGGTAGTCATCTAGCAAAGCAAACTGTTTGCGTTATTTCACATAGATGTTTCGCTATTTGTTTCACGGGCCAGCGAGCTAGCAGGTGAACGCACGCCCCAGCGAAATCCAGCTTGAAAGACCATCAGCGACAAGAAACGTCTTGTAATTGATGGTGATCAGCTCGTAACTATTCCGTGAAAAGACCCTCTTCGTGGTCTGCGGATGTCATCAGCCCGACCCAGCGTCCCTGATGTACATTTCGGCTAGTCGCCCCATGTGGGTTCAAGCCCCGCCCACTTTGATAGATCCTCGATATTAAATGGAATCTTTCTTTTGATAATACGACGGAACGAATACGCGAAAATTAAACGTAACATTTTTAATTAGACATGAGGGTCATCGAAAATGCAGATTCCGTATATCTCATGTTGGATTTGGAAATACGAAGAACAGGAGGCATTTGTTTCTACCTGAAAATATCAAGATATCGACATATAATCTATAAAAAGCGGGTCTGGTCGAAAAAAATGTAACATATTATTAAAACTACAGTATATGTTTATACTGTTTTAAGAACGCAACGAAGGCCAATGGTAGAGGGTGTAGGCCTATATCATCTGATCGTATCCTATAAACAGCAGTAACGTGTGGATAAAACTGCCACATGCAACATTTCAATCAATGCAAGATACAGTAGCATGAAAATAATTACTGCAACCTTCAGCTTAACCCTGAAAGTAAATCGGAACATATAGTTCTTAAGCTGCTAGTTTCAGATATATCTCGGGAAGTGTCTTCGACTACCACATGAAAACGGTCATCCTAATGTTAGTGGGACTGTGCGCACGCTTAATGCAAAACTGTGTATTGAGTCGACTGCTCTTCAACCTGTATGTCCATTTCGTTTCAACTTATTTTCGTGCTTGCATCCAATTAAGGTTCAAGCACGCTGTCCTGGGCACTAACCAACTACCAACCAACGCACTGTCCTGGACAGACAACCCCGATAACTGGTGTGCCCAGTACAGCGTGCTTGAACCTTAATTGGATATAAGCACAAAAATAAGTTGAAATGAAAACTAATTGAACTTGGGAGATTCTGTAAACCTAACTTAAAAAACTAATTAAACAGAGGACTTGTTTTGTTTGTAATTCCCAAGCTGTGGAAAAAAAAAACAAAAAACATTGCTATTTATAGCTGAAAGGCAACAATTATTTCATAAGTTAAACTTCGTTTCCGGCTTTTCTACTCCAAATTGCAATTTACAATTTATATTTATTGTCATACAACAATGGTAAAATTGATAACCATGTACCATGAACCATGTATTTACGGACAGTTATATTTACGGACAGTTATATTTACGGACAGTTATATTTATAAACGTAAACGTCTTGTTCCGTATATTCAGTATATGAATTATTTCCAAGTACTTTGACCATTTCGTTTTTATAATATAGACATTTATTCCTATAAATAGGAATACAGATTTTGTGTCTTGACATTCATATCGTTATTGTTATTGTTATTTGTTGAACATTGTTGTTATATACATGTATATTTCATATGTCTATTTGCCGATACCATATTGTTTGGTATTGTACAATAAATTGAAATTGAATTAAAATTGCACAATAGTCGATGGGACACTGATATTAATTCAAATTAAATTACAGAAAGTACTGGTCAATTGAAACAATTTACGACAAGTCCTATCATATCTCACAATTGCAGGCGTGGTCTTATTTAATGCAACATCAAAAGTTAGGTGCACTTCGAACTTTGACCCAGATACCCCTGCGCGTTCTGTAACCTCACCGTAGTGCAGGGGTGTAACATTCTCTTTGAGAATGGCCAATACAGCACAAACTGAACTTTTGAGTAAACGTCCGTATCTGTCTGTGATATTTGTATTTTTGCACAGTTCTTTTACACTGTTTATATTTAAATCTTGAATTTTTATATTGATGTTGATCATCGCCTTGTTTGCATTACCATAGTTTGACACCCAATAGCCGATGTATTTGTCGTGCTGGGGTGTCGTTAAACATTCATTCATTCATTCATTCGGATCAGATGATATTTAGTGTATTTACTGTCTGAGCTGCGATAGTTTTATATTATGGTTCTCTCAGATCCACTTACGTTCCGTTTTAAACAGGAAGGAAATGTTTTATTTAACGACGCAATCAACACATTTTATTTGCGGTTATATGGCGTCAGATATATGGTTAAGGACCAGACAGATATAGAGAGAGGAAACTTCATGGGCTACTATTTTCGATCAGCAGCAAGGGATCTTTTATATGCACCATCCCACAGACAGGATAGTACATACCGCGGCCTTTGTTACACCAGTTGAGGAGCACTGGCTGAAACGAGAAATAGTCCAATGGGGCCACCAACGAGTTCGATCCTAAACCGACCGCGCATCATGCGAGCGCTTTACGACTGGGCTACGTCCCGCCTCCTCGTTGTAAACAGTGTCTTAGTAGTAGTTACCTCATCCTTTTACGAGAGATTCCTTTACTTAGACCACGATTATTGCGGCCGTTGAGTGACGGGTGATGATCAAGGGGGTAGCCCGCCTGTGGTCTAACTATAGGATACACCTCAGGTAAGATCAAAAGAACCGACACCAACGCGTGGTACGGCAACTGTTATATCAAATCTGAACAACAAAACGTATTCAAACTAATACACTAGTAGGAGTCCAAATGAAGTTTTGACGAGGTCATGACTCGTGGTGGTGTGCTTCTGTGACTGTCATGTTCACCATCTGTAGGACAAGCCTCTCCACAAGGCCATTCACCCTATTTCGTTTCTAAATGGACCACTATTATGTGGCAAACACATTTTTAAAAATACCAATCTCTTGCTGGCAATTGGGTTTGCAGCTGGTTTTTGGGTTTTATAAAACAAAGTTGTCGTTATTAAATGTTTGACCACAATAGCCCCAGATTAAAATGAGTTGGGGTGATTTCGTTTTATCTTTATGTTTATGATGGACGGGGGAACTGACCCACGTGAGAACCGGCGCCCAAGACAGGCGTGCGCTACAGCGGCTTGCTCTGAATGTGCACGTTAAATCACTTCCGATCCAATCCAATCCTGAAGCATTACGCAGATATTGTTTTCTTGAAGGAAGAAGGAAGGAAGGAAATGTTTTATTTAACGACGCACTCAACACATTTTATTTCCGGTTATATGGCGTAGGACATATGGTTAAGGACCACACATATATTGAGAGAGGAAACCCACTGTTGTCACTTCATGGACTACTCTTTCCGATTAGCAGCACCATCCCACAGACAGAATAGTATATACCACGGCAGTGGCGGATCCACAAAAATCCATTTAGGGGGGCCACAGAGACATGATGTGAAATGCCAAGGGAACTTTGGGGGAGGTTTGGAGGGGGATCGTAAAAAAATGAAAATTAATATATAATAAAATTATAACTATTGCAAAATTTAGGGGGGCGGGCCCCTGGGTCCCCCTAGATCCACCTCGGCACGGCCTTTGTTACACCAGTTTTGGAGCACTGGCTGGAAAGAGAAATAGTCCAAGGGACCCACCGACGGGGATCGATTCTAGATCGATCGCGCATCGGGCGAGCGTTGTACCACTGAGCTACGTTCCGCCTCATGCTTTCTTGAATGCACCTTTTGATACAAATATAGGCCGATTCTAGAAAGTAACTAGCTAGCAAACAACTGGTGTTGCATACAGCTAGTACCACTGATTAATGAAACTATCTAGAGTGTATTATTTTAACCAGACCACAGATATTTCATGGCTATTAGCCAGATTGGTGTGGTTTACAATACATAATCAGCGATGCACTGCGGTCGTGTTGTGATGCGCAGTTCAAACAAAACCTGGCCGGTCTTGTTTATTGTTTAAACTTCATCCACCTGAGTCTAGTCAATTATCACATAGTTTCTTCTCACTCTAGCTATGGCGGGAATGTCAATATCTCTTTATCTTACGGAAAGAGTAACAATTATTCAAGTATTCAAGAATGTTGAGATTTAATTTATAAAACTATTTTATGCTGAAATTGGCTGCTTTGTTGTTCTCGGTCTGTTCAGAGTACTAGGAATGTTTAAATTTAGTTTATATATATATATATATATATATATATATATATATATATATATATATATATATATATATATATAAAGTGTTGTGCTCTTTACGGCCCGGTAACATAAAGCACTCGTAACACTTACGTGAGACATGCACCATACATAATGTGTGGTGTACGTCTGACGTAAGTGTTACGAGTGCTTTGTGTTACTGGGCCCTGGTTTTCTCAATTGTCTTACATATCCGTTAGTGAGAACACCATGCGTTATTTTTTTATAATACATATACATGGTTGTTTACACATGTACGTGTGTCAACAATTTCAAGACATACGACTGGCTGCTCCTATGTGATGACTAGGTCACCATTGCCATACATCCAATAAAAAACTACACGATGGAAATCGATTACATTGTGACGTATAGTTAACTTGACAATCATGTGTCTGTGACGTGTAAGTTAGCTACAAGTAAATAACTTTTAGTCGGAAAAGATGTTAAAATTTGCTTAAAACCTGGTTTTGGAGGATATGTAAGAAATAGTATAATACACTGGTGTTCGTTAGATACCATTTATCTTACAACTTGTTGTTTAAAAACGTATCAAACTCGCTTTCACTCGTTAGATACATTTTAAAACAACTCGTTATGAGATAACGGCCACTCATGTA
Organism: Gigantopelta aegis; assembly: GCF_016097555.1. Classification (NCBI taxonomy): domain Eukaryota; kingdom Metazoa; phylum Mollusca; class Gastropoda; order Neomphalida; family Peltospiridae; genus Gigantopelta; species Gigantopelta aegis. Next base: position 28,669,774 of record NC_054708.1, read on the forward strand.
TTATTCTCTATATCGCATACATTTCTCGAGACATTCCCACATGTTTACATGTACTGGCATATCCGGCTGGCAATTTTACGAAACATCGTACGTCTGCGACTAGCAATTATACCGGACATGCGTGTTTGGCATTTCACGAAGAAAATTACATAATTTTTAAAATAAAAGGACAAAAGAAAATGAAATATGTTTATTTTTAACTGTATTTATTGTATAATAATAGTAATAAGAATTGTAGTTTAGGTAGTTGTAGATTTACATTTACGTGCAAAACTGGGCATACGATGTTTTGTAAACTTGTCCAAGGATTTTATCGTGGGGGGGGGGGGGGGGGGGGGGGGGGGGGGTCAACCCACACTATGTATGTATGTATGTATGATGTTATAAACTTTAATTCAGTTTTTCAGTGCCCCACTCCCTACGCCACTGATTACGGGACATGTAAATTATTTTCTTATATTTTAAAACTGGGAGGGACGTGTATGTGGGAGGGGCTTAAAACTTCTCAGTCTTCTGCGCTAGATTTTGTGTACTAAAGGTTTTTACAGACAGATGTAGCAACTACCAATTTTTGAATGATCAGATATATATATATATATATATATATATATATATATATATATATATATATATATATATATATATATATATATATATATATATATATATATATATATATATATATATATACACTCAAACCTGTCTTAAGCGGTCACACAAGGGAGTTGATAAAAATGGCCGCTTAAGACAGGTGGCCGCTGAGTACAGGTTGCCACATATATAGTCTTTAAAACATTTGTTGTTGTTTCCAGTTTTACCGTCTGTACTGCTAATCAACGGATGTGTGCTTCACGGTAACTGTTGACTACAAATCAACTTTTGATGTGTCGTCTCGTTCAGAAATAATGCAAATGGAATGTATTAAATTAATCGTTATCTACAAGTTTGTTTTCTTTTTCCATTTAATTATTTAATTCTATGTGGTGTATTGTCTCAGTACGTGAATCTACAAAGAGGCAATTAGATGCATTCCAGAGTCATACTTTCTTAATTGATACACAGTAGAGATGTCGGGACCGAATGGGTACTAGTATTCCTGAAGGTGTGAAGATCGGTTATTTGCTGCACGTTATCGCTGTTGTCAAAATATCCCTTTTATATAATAGTAAAACTTTACTGTGACCGCTTAATACAGGTATTTTAGCGATTTGGGATCCGATTAAGGCAGGTGACCGCTAAGTACAGGTGGCCGCTAGGACAGGTTTGACTGTGTGTGTGTGTGTGTGTGTGTGTGTATATATATGTGTGTGTATATATATATATATATATATATATATATATATATATATATATACCGGTAGGGTACTAATATTAATATTGCACTGTCAGTATTCTCACAAGCAGGGACGGATACAGGATTTTTCTAGAGAGGTGGGTGCAACGCTTAAAAATGGCATCTACATAATTCAGATTTCACTAGCAATGTTAGTAATATGTGTTATCTATATGGTAATCTTCCACAGAAATATCATGCTGACCACCGTAAAGATGTTCCCAAATAAAAATCAATAGGCCTAAACGTGTTATGTTCATCTGCTAAACACTGGGGTTTTTGAGGCACTTCGAATTTTGGTGCGCAACTCCTGGCAGTTCTTATGATTATATAATTAATGCAATAATCTGAATTAAACTGAAAAGAATCAATGCAATAATCTGAATTAAACTGAAAAGAATCAATGCAATAATCTGAATTGAACGGACAAGAATTAACATTTTGTGTACAGTCTTATTAATATGGGTTGGCGTAGCCGGATTGTGGGGGAAATGGGGTGCATGGTGACATCAGGGGCGTGGGTAGGCTGGGGGGTTGGGGGTTCGGACACCCCCCCCCCCCCCACCCACCCCCTCTGAAGCAAATGGTCTGCTTTCAGAACTAAAACGTACAGGTTTATACATATGGAGTTTCTGGTGGTGCAAAACAAAATAGAAAAAGGGTCCACTTGGTTCATATTCGACCCCCCCCCCCCCCCCCACACACAAGGTCCAGATCACTCTACGCCCCTGGACATGGCCTTTACCAGTTACATCTTTCTTCTCTCGGTATGGGTGGTCTCAATATAAAATCCTGGCTATGTGTACGTAGCCTATCCCCACCTTCCAACTTCAACGGTCCTGATAAACAAACAACCAATTAAACAAACAAACAAACGCTTACCTCCGTCGTCATGTCCACTCAACATTTGTAGAAACCATTGCAACAGGACAGCACAGTAGTTAGTTGTCGTCTTTAGATAGTATTAGATCCATGCACAGATATTTTACATTTATATACACTTCAAATAAACATGCTCATAAATGTCAAACAGCGATTCTGTTCGCACATTTCTGAAAGTTAAACTATCTTCAGAAGAATGTACGTAGTATCGCTTTGACATCAATAAGCATATTAAACGATAAAGCATTGTTGACGTCACGTTAAATAAATGATGTTCTTATGATAACGTTTCCGGCTATTTTCTTTCAACGTGTTATGTCAGAGTTCAAACTACAATATTTCATTATTTTCACATTTGTTTTAAATAAATAACTACAATCGATGGCATACATATAATCTTTGCATAATTAACTCCATAATAAAAATGTTTATTACTAGACGTCAAGTGGGGATTTCCGAACAAATTGTGGCTAAAAATAGCACGCATACGTGTACTCACAAACGACGTCATACGTTTTCAAAATAAAAGAAATGGAATTATTTGGTTGTAATTTTTATATAAGCATATAGCTGAAAATATAAACTTTATGTTAAAACGAAAAAATTAATAACTATTTTTAGCGGGAACCATTATTGCAACTTTGATATAGCAACTTTACCTCGAAAATGTCGAATTACCATTAAATGCGCACACTAGCACCCTTCCCCTTGATCTGCGCCTAACAGGGCATGAAGATAGCGCAGGACCATGTAAAGTAATAATCCACTATCCGTCAACGGCAGGACTGCTGATGCAAAAAAATATATATCGAGAGCGTATTTTTTTTTTTAATATATATATATTTTTAGATCATGCATTAAAAATAACAGCCAGTTATTGTTTTCATTCTAACCCCCTCCCCCCCCCCCCCCCATCCCCTCCAATACAAAATATACCTGTCTTAACCTGTCGATCATCACTGCTGGATGTTATTAAAAAATTTTTTAAATAGTACTAGAAGAAATTATTTGGATGTATTTTGTATTTTGTTTTGTTCCGATTTGTTTGGGGGGGGGGGGGGATTGGGGGAGGGGGTATGTGGTGAGCGGCATGTAATTCAAAATATTCTTAACCAAAATTTTTTTTTTTAAATTTGGCAGCGTATGTTCGAATTTTATCAAGGTCGATGTCTAGACTGTGGCTACCGAACTATATAGGAGGTACATGCTTTCCCGGAAAATATACTCATAAAAAGAAACTGCTTCAGCAGGGAGGGTTTCTTGCACTGAAACCCTCCCCTTGCAAAAACGCCTGTTTGGTCATTATGCAACTTTTGGATTGCCGTTTCAAGTGAATATCTCCAATATCGGGGTTTATATGTATTACCTGTATTGAACCACTTAGCAACATTAATTTTCTTACTGTCGAACGCCACAGAATTTTGGCTACACTCGCTATACGTCACCCACGAATTCTCCACTTTAAAACATTTCATGGTTTTCCTCTACATCGGCGAGTGTCTACGATTTGTTACGAAATATACACACAAAAAAAAAAGACAGTAAGCCTAAATTTAATGGAATGCTAGGCTCAATTGAGCCTAATTTATAAAATATACATGTATATATACTTCGGGCTTGTAACCTTTTTTTCCAATGGACGGGTCATGGGACTCCTCGATCCCTCCACCGCTTGGATCAGTGCCTGCAACATATTAGGTAATTTCAACTTAATATTTAATGTTAACTCAGTTTATCATGTTCACACTGTAGTTAAGCCGGGCGTACGATAAATTTCGTACGATGAAATCGAATTAAACCACCCGATGTCGTAATATTAATAATGTGAGATACCTAACGATCAACTATAAATTTTGTATCGCAGGTATCATCACAAGATGCGATTCCTTACGATATTGTATCTTACAGTATCGCAGCAAATACACACGAGGCGGAATTTAGCTGTCGGTTCCGTGCTCGCTTGAGGTGCTTGCGTCGCACGATCGTACCCAACTCGGTGAATCCATTCAACTGATTGGGTTGTTGTTTTTGTTTTCCCTTCTAACCAGTGCATCACAACTGGTCAAAGGCCGTGATACGTGCTTTTCTGTCTGTGGGGAAAGTGCATAGCCTATATAAAAAATCATTTGCTGCATTAGGAACATTTTAGCAGGTTTCCTCTGATAGACTACGCGTTAGAATTACCAAATGTTTCACATTCAATAGCCGATGATTAATTAATCAATGTGCTCTAGTGGTGTCGTGAAACAAAGCAAACAAATAAATACGTGAAATGCTCTGCCTGTGTGTAGTAGTTTAGTATTTCCGTAAAAGCATCTTAGGAATATGGGAAACAACCCCATTTTAACTTGTTACCGAAAGTTGTTCCCCTTATTTTTAATACACCTCTCCACAAACAGTATCTAGGGCTTAAGTGTAAATGTTAATTTACAGATTTCTTGAAATGATAAATCAGCCTTATATTTCATGGTTTTGAGTAACCGTTCACCTATAACTTATTTAAAACAAATCATTTACAATTTTTTATTTTCTAATTGTAACATGCATAATTAACTTTTCTTTCCCTAGATTTTGTTTTTATATTTTAATGTATAAACATACTTTTTAAAGAAAATAATTTAGAGGGCATAAAAAGGGTCATTTTATTTCAATTTATAAAAACTAAATTTTGAGAATGACTACCAAATGCATATTTAAAACATTAGTCACTCACAAAAATGGTATATTACAATATTACCCTTTACACAATGCACACGCTCACACACACAAATCCCAAGTCATATGCAAATATTGATTGTTTATTACTTGCAGTTAGCAGTTACATTACAAAACAAGTAATAACAAAGCAGACAAATATTAAATGTACCAGAAAAAGTTACATTTATAGGCACATTCTCAAGATGCAATAATTGTTAGCAAATGATCTCCGATTATAATGATTTTAGTTGCACACCACAAAATTTAATTACTTAAACGATTATGTTCCTAGCTCTGCATTCATAGACCTATTTAAATCAATGTATGATACTTATATCTACCAGAGCAATCTGTACAGATCAGTGGTTCTTCAACAGAATCAATGCTTGTAAAATGTTATGTTATAGACTCAAGACATTAACACCAGGGCCCATGCTTATTAAACTTATAGAGTCCAGACTCAATCTCTAATGACACCACACACATACAATTTGTATGGCGTCGTCATGACATTAATGTCTCAGACTCTTTTTGAGTCTCGAGTCTAGACTCTAAAAGGTTTTGTAAGTACCAGGCCTGGTCCAAAAATAATTACATACTATTATTCCCTCCTGCCCCGAAATTGGTCACTGGTGATCCCGGAGACTAAAAGTCCAGGGTGGGCGTGCCCGAACCTTCAGGATATGGGCACGTAAAAAAAAGATTTCCCTTCCCTTCACACTATTTGTTTGGGCAAATTTTTTTAATTTTATGAGCAAAGGACAAAAGGGATGCTTAAAAGCTTAAAAAGACAGGCAGGTGGTGTTGGTTTCAGGTGCGCTGATCGCCTTGTTCTAGAGATGCAAGGTTAACAGTTTTAAAACTCATTACTAGTATAGATCATTAGTACAATTTGCATAGTTAGAATGCATCTATAAGCACCAGATACACAACATACAATAATTCATGTTATCAAGACATCTTAACCTAAGATGCAGGATAACTGATGGATGTTTCAATACCGGTAGTTTGTTACTGTGACTTAACAATCTAAATGCCTATTCATGACAAATGTTTATGTACACATGCATGGTCACATATAAGTTATCAGATAATGTTGGAAAATGTCTTAAAGGGACAGACCCTAGTTTATAAACACTAAGGCATATTTTTCACTGTTAAAGCCGTTTATGATCACTGAAATCAAACATTACTTATATTTTGTTTAGATTATTCATTTCCGTATAACCGAAGTGTTTCTGGTCATCCTGGTGTTTCTTATACCACAAAATACATTTTTCATATTTTTAAAAACGCACGTGCGTCTGAGAAGTAACGGTTGTGTACTCGCGTTTTAAGTCTATTTTTCAGCGTATTTCAACGTAACAGACTCTTGTTTCACTCTCTTGTATCCAAAATTTTTACAGGTTTGTAAATTAACCAAAATTAGTGTCCATTTTTACGGGTTGAAACTAGGGTCCAGGTGAAAAATATGCCGTAGTGTTTAAAAACTAAGGTCTGTCCCTTTAACAGACAATGCATTTTAATACATTCAAGTGTATACATCATGATACAAGTCTTAATGCCATTTATCTTAGTGCTGTTTGTATTTACAACTGATGTTGTGATACCAGTTCTGGGCCCCGTTCCATGAATCGATCGTAGTCCTAAGATCACCTTAAGTGTATACATCATGATACAAGTCTTAATGCCATTTATCCTAGTGCTGTTTGTATTTACAACTAATGTTGTGATACCAGTTCTGGGCCCCGTTCCACGAATCGATCGTAGTCCTAAGACCACCTTAAGTGTATACATCATGATACAAGTCTTAATGCCATTTATCCTAGTGCTGTTTGTATTTACAACTAATGTTGTGATACCAGTTCTGGGCCCCGTTCCACGAATCGATCGTAGTCCTAAGATCACCTTAAGTGTATAACTACCTTATGCACTTACGGTGATCTTAGTGCTACGATCGCTTCGTAGAACAGGGCCCTGAACAAAAACATGATTGATCAGGAAGAATCTTAAGATGAATTAGCACTTTCATTCTTCATGATTAAATAGAAACTTTACCACACATTACTTTTATTTTAATCATAATAGCCAATATATTTTCATGTTGCAAGGCCTCAGAAACTGCGAGAACAATTGTTTCATTAGCCCATCGCACATGCAAATCTATTTTGTGTAGACATTCATGAGTAAAGAAAGAAAGAAATGTTTTATTTAATGACGCACTCAACACATTTTATTTACGGTTATATGTCGTCAGACATATGATTAATGACCACACAGATTTTGAGAGGAAACCCGCTGTCGCCACTACTGGGCTACTCTTCGATTAGCAGCAAGGGATCTTTTATTTGCGCTTCCCACAGGCAGGATAGCACAAACCATGGCCTTTGTTGAACCAGTTATGGATCACTGGTCGGTGCAAGTGGTTTACACCTACCCATTGAGCCTCACTCAGGGTTTGGAGTCGGTATCTGGATTAAAAATCCCATGCCTCGACTGGTATCCGAACCCAGTACCTACCAGCCTGTAGACCGATGGCCTACCACGACGCCACCGAGGCTGGTCACATTCATGAGTAATGCAAAAAGGAAATGTTCAATTAAGAGAGGCCTTTGCTGGGGTGTTGTGTTGTTAAACATTCATTTATTCTTTGCCCTATACTGATTAAGGATCCAGCTCTCATCTCCCAGCCACACTGCTGCCAACAACCTTTTGTACACAAGCTATTCAGTGATTGCCAATAAAAACATTGTACACAAGCTGTTCACAGATTACCGACAACAACGTTTTGTACACAAGCTATTCAGAGATTGCTAACAGTTTGTACATAAGCTATTCAGATATTGCCGATAACATTTTGTGCACAAGCTGTTCACAGATTACCAACAACCTTTTGTACACAAGCTATTCAGAGATTGCTAACATTTTGTACACAAGTTATTCAGAGATAAACCACAACCTTTTGTATACAAGCTAGTCAGAGATTGCTAACATTTTGTACACTAGCTATTCAGAGATCATACTGTTTTGGGGTCTTTATTCTGCGTGTCCGTGTGGATGCAATGGGACGCAGAATAGGCTTGGATATTGTGGAGTAGGAGGAAACCGGTTTTGAAGTGGATTTTCCTGCAGTTGCCACGTCCGATGAAATGGATTTCACCAGAGGTGTTAGAACTGGCGAATCCCACTGCACCGAAGTTGTCACAATTGGCGGTGTTGATTTCTCCAAGCCCGAAACAACAGAGTACCCTGAAGACGTCACAACAGGGAATCCAACTTCCACTGAAGATGGGACAACAGACAAGACAGATTTCTCTGAAGAGGCTGAAATTTGTGAAACAGCTGATTGCACTGATGGGGAAAAAACAGGTGACTCAGATTTCAATGCTGTTGTCTTAACAACTGAATCCAATTTCACCGATGTCAACTGAACTAGTGAGTCGGTCACAACAGTTTCTGATGATGATGATGATGATGATGATGATGATGATGACGCTGCCAGTGACAAAGTTACAGATCTTTGTTCATCATTACCAGGCAGGTTTGAACTAGAAGCCACAGACGCAGCAGTTGTAACACTCACAGCCACAGATGGACTCGATTCTAACACAAAGGGCACTTTCCCTATTGTCTCACTGGAAACAAGAGAAGATCTGACTGATGATGTACCCACCTGTGAAACTGATGGTGACGTCACGGCAAATGTTGACGCCGACAATGCTGTCCCAGTCTGTATCTTATACATACCAACATCTGAACTTGAGATCAGGACTGGACTGTGTGTTCCAGCCTTTGTAGTCACTGCGGAGAGAGGAATCGTTAATGTGCCTGGATTTATCAGACTCTTGTTGCCTGACATTACACTAGCAGACTTGGTTGTGATATTCCCAATCGACTTGCTCATATCCATTTGCTGACTGTTTCCTAAAATCTTTGCTTGGGTGACTGTCGAAGATCCAGACAACTTTGTGAGAGTTGCGGTCGTCAGAGGGAAGTCATGGAACTGGAGTCTTTGTATTTCTTTGACCTTTTCTTGGTCGGGAGACGGAGACACTAACGCCACCGTTTTCAGTTTCTGTGACGAAGAGACAACTTTGGGTGTGAAAACCGTGACGGGAGTTTTTTTCGAGCTAGCGAGAGACAGAATTGGAGAGTTTGCAGCCGACGTGATGTTTTCACTGGTGATCAGGATGGTTTTGCCCATAGGAGACAACGACGATGCTCTGGTAACCGATGACAACAGCTGGTGGATCTGAGTGGGTGTGGTGGATGCGGATGTAATGTGAAGTAAGGGGGATCCGTTCACCAGCTTCTGCGCCATGGACAGTGGGATAGTGAACGGTGACGATGTCCGAGTCTTCAGCAGAATCTTGTGAGTTCCGCTTCCTCCCTGAGTCGCCAGCCACGCCGCTTTATCCTCGTCACTTTGGCCTTCCTTCACCACAGATGCTAAATATTTCAGAGTTGCTCCTTTCTCACTGGCAGATGTTGTGGTGCTGGTAGATGTCAGCAACTTGGACAGGGGAATAGTGGTTATCGTGCTCGTCTTGGCAGCAAAATCTTGATCTGCGGGATTCTTTACGCCTTGCAGTAATCCTGACAGCTCCTTGGCTCCAGGAACGGTGAATATGGGCTTAGCCATCTGTGGAAGGGAGGAGAGGACAAGTGACGTCTTCACAGACGTGGCTGCTTGGTAGCTCGATAATAAGGTTATCTTCTTTCTGGGTATACCTGATAAAGGGCTTCTAGCCTGTCGCTTTCGTGGGGCTGGTTTCCGATCTAAAAATAAAATAAAATAAAATGTTGGATCATTTCAGTGCCAAAAAATAATCCTGACACATATTTTTCAACAGGATTTTATTCTTCAGAATAATAATAAAACAATTATCAATATTTTAATGAGCGAATAAAATATATTCTATTTTCGTAATCCCCTCCCTCCTAAATTGATTTAGGAAGGAATATTCTTATTAACATTTTTGACATGACATACTGTATGAAGGAAATTATATCTTTTAAAATTTGGAATAATTATACAATTAGCTAAAATATGCAATTACTATAAAATCCCCTAAAACCAAATATTTAGTTAACCATAATTCTCTCAAAACTGGAGTTCTTCACAAAAGTCAAACATTTGTTTTGCTTAATGACACCACTGGAGCACATTGATTTTTTAATCATCGGCTATTGGATGTCAAACATTTGGTAATTTTGATAGTCTTAGAGAGGAAACCCGCTACATATTCCCATTAGTAGCAAGGGATCTTTTATATGCCCCATCCTACAGACAGGATAGCACTTACCACAGCCTTTGATATACCACTTGATATATGCACTGACTGGAATGAGAAATAGTCCAATGTGTCCACCAACGGGGACTGATCACAAACCGACCATACATCAGGAGACTACTGGGCTAGGACCCGCGTCGAAGTTCTTCACAGTCCCTTTTTAAATATCAATACGGAACAGAGCCTATCTAAACTGGATACCCCTTATAACTAGACATTTTACCTAGTCCCATGGGTGTCCGGTTTAGAGGGGTTTCACTGTACCTGATGGGCCATTAAGTGTATTTGAGAATGATAAACTAACCTGGAGCTGCGGACCAATCGTTTGGTTTCACCTGAGTGGTGAATGTCAGACCAGGATACACTCCAGTCGTAGCTACAGTCTTCTTCGGTGCCCCTCTTTGTATCTGAATAGAAAAGGAAAGTAATGTTCAAAACGTTTTAATTTGCTCTTGATTTTAATGTCACCATGAGAATACATTGATTAATTAAGCATTGGCTATTGGATGTCTAAACATCTGATAATTCTGACACATTCTGAGGGAAAATTGCCACATTTTTTCCTGTAGGTAGTACTAAACCAAATAACTTCCAGCTGGGTCAAAGTTCGAGGTGCACCCAACTTTTGATAGAGAAGTGAACACCACAAGTCCTGTGATTGGTTTTAAATGTGAGTGTGTTGGTTGTAAAAAATAACAGTTTCATCTGGGTAAAAAAAAAATGCAATTTTATTTCATCTAGTACCAATGTGTCAAGTAGCCTTGTGCTTGAAACATGTACAAAAAAAAAGTACTCGAATTTTGTGCAGAACTAGGGTAATCATAGACGCTACCCGTTATCTCAGAAACGAGCAGCTTGACCCCCAATATCCATGGCGTTTATGTCAATTAATACGCTGCAGGTAGGAGTTTTAGTCACATATGTTACTACTGTCGTCTATGGGATTTGATTTGGTAGTATACACCCATTAGTGGCAAGGAATCTTTTATAAGCACCATCCCACAGACAGGACAGCACATACCACAACCAGTCGTGGGGCACTGATTGGGATGGGGAAGGAATGTTTAAAAACACACCTGAACACATTTTAACTACAAATTTCTCATCTATGCAAATTGTGACACTTAAGCTATAGAGTGAAAAACCTACTGCTGTCACATAGACATAGGCTACTCTTACCAATTAGCTGTAAGTATGTCATAAACATTTTCCCATAGAAAGGATAGCATGGGAAAACACCACACAAGTTTATTCAACAAGGGAGATAATCCTACAACCCATCGCACCTCAAGCAAGTGATCTATCATTACGCTAAATCCTATCTAATTAAAAAAAATGCTACTTCACCTTCACAACTAATCTCAAACAAACAAGAAAAAGTGGCCTGATAAGATTTTAAATTCAGAGCACTTTATGTAATGGTTAGGGCTAATGTCCAAATATGTTTACAGCTGGTACGTCACTAGTGGGTTGGCAGTAGTGACAGCTGATACTGAGATGAGTCCGAAAGGCACTAACACTAACATGCCATGGCACATCAGGTTAGTGATTTATGAAGCCATCTTAGAGCTACAATGTCATAAAACCGTTGTAGGCTATGATGTCACTATTGTGCACGCCATTGTGACATCATAACTTATGTTTTTACGACATTGCAGCACTAAGATAGCTTAGAAAATATGGACTCAGCTGCCCTAAGATAGCATAGAAAAATATGGACCCAGCTTTCAAGAACTGTGCTAGAATATTACACAATATGTTCAAAATAAGCACTTGTCTATTTGTTCCGACAAGTGAAAATCTGCTCGGACAAACAAAATGCACCTGTGTGGTTGTCCAGTGGACAAGTAAAAATGTTCAGTGCAGTTTAATTTTGAGCCATCAAAAACATGAAATCATATATTTGGACAAGTGGATATTTTGGCGGACAAGTAGATTTCTAGATGTATTTGTCCGGTTGACTAGTAAAATATTCTGCTTATTTCTATCACTGGTGAGATCATTAAAAATTAAAGCTTACTGCAAGTGTCGGGTAATCGGTAGACAGGTCTCTCGAGATCTTTCGTTTTTTCTTATTTCTCAACTCAAATTCTCCAATTTCTTGAACGTCTGTCGCCATGGCAGATTGGCACAAAACTCCACCCAAGAACTCACAGATTTCATCCTGTAAAACGTAAAAAAAAATATTTCATTAATCAATCATTTTGTGTGGCTAGTTAATTTCACAGATTAATTTGCATACAAATCTTTTACACAGTGTCCAATGATATTCAAACCAAAAGATGTATTTGCAAGCTGTTTTTACCAAAGGGTGTATAAACAAGCCATAAGAGTTCATTCTTTTGACTTCACCCTGTATTCAGTCAGTAAATATCCAATACACATTGACAGGAATGTTTAACAAAAATGCAGCATGATTTCAGCAGCACCTATTGGGATTAAACATGTTAATTATTAAATATATACAGTTGAATCCCTTAGGCTCCAACCTCATCAGTGCTTGAGAAAGGGTTTGACCCATCAGGTAATTCGACCTAACCATTCAGTCAATATTGTGTAAGTGTAACTCAGGACTTCGTTTTTAGTTCGAGCGTTATGGTGTATTCGGCCATTCTGAATTCGACCCAACAAGATTCTACTGTATGTTTTGTTCCCATAAAAGTAACACTGTTTACTAGCACTGGATCTTTTATATGAATTTCCGTACAAACATTATAGTGGTATACCATCATCTTTGATGTATCCAAGGATGCGATATCCATTTAAAAATAAAAATAAAATTATTTTTAAAACCTGCAAACGCTATGCCTTATTCAAATAAAGGTCATATCTCAGCATTTCATTTCACTTGTAATCTACCTGGTGAACTTTATTCAACTGGAATTCTTTTAAAAAGCTGCAAGATCACATGTACCAGTTGTGAAGCAGTGACTGGTAAGGGACATAATACTAAAACGATTAATGACACTACTAGATTACACTGATTGTTAATCATAGGCTATTGGATGGCAAACATTTTGTAATAGTCTTCAAAGGAAATCTGCTACAGTTTTCCACTATCAGTGGCCACTATTTTCTAAAGGAATACTTGTATATTAAATTATAATATTATTACGAAGTCATTTTAGACATCAAATTAATCGTTATAGACAGACATTACAGACAAAAACTGTAGCAGAAGCCACAGTTCCCAACCTGTGATCAGTGTGTATAAACAGAATGTAATCATGGTACCTGTTTTCAACTTCCATAAAATGATGTTTATAAATAACTGCATTTGTGTAATATTTCTTCAGAGGCACAAGACAGAATACTATTTTGGGTGGTTTGATACACTAAGGTGGTAAAAGAAAAATATGAAGGCTTTTCCAAAATGTCGACAAGGAATCTTTTATGTCCACCTTTCCACAGACAGGATAGCATATACTACATCCTTTTATATACCAGTTGTGGGGCACTAGTTGGGATGGGAGAAAATTTAACCCTAAACATTGCTACTGGAAAAAATCTAAGATCTACTGCACCTCATGCTTTTTAAAATATTTGATGGCAAATTCACATCTTGACCAAACCATCAAAACAATTACAGATCTTACCAAAATGGCTCGGTCAGCCATAGCCTGAGTTATTCCCTCCTTCTTTTTCTTGGCCCTGGACAGTCGGAGGTTGTCGTCAGCGCCCCCTACAACCAGCAAACTATTTTCAGCCTTCATACGCTCACGCAGATCTTCAATGGCGTCAATACTGCACATGTCCGCATGCTGACCAATCACAAACAATGTACAGGTTTTACTGTCCAACAGTGAATCTTCAACATCCTGCAATATAGGATAGTGTTAACATCATTAGTTTGAACGTAGTGACCATGTTACTAACTAACTAACAGTTTAGTTTTGTTTAACAACATCACTAGAGCACATTGATTTTATCAGCTATTGGATGTCAAACATTTGGTAATTTGACATATAGTCTTAGAGAGAAAACCTGCTACCTTTTTCCATCAGTAGCAAGGGATCTTTTATGTGCACCATCCCACAGACAGGGTAGCACATACCACAGCCTTTGATGTACCAGTCGTGGTGCACTGGTTGGAGCGAGAAATAGCCCAACCAGTATTCAATACCAAATTATAATCCACATCCACCTACACCTATAGACTATTACACTATAACATCTAACAGCCATGAAAAGACAATTGTAGAACATGCTGTATCCTTATTTTGTCTCAAACTGACCAAACTTTAAAACAACAAACATGAAGTGATGAAAATAAATGTTAACCTAGTCAAAAGTAAGAAAACCAAGAAAAGGAATGGACTGTTTGTTTAACAACACCTCAGCACATTTAAAGCCATAGCTATCTGGTGTCTAACATAATGGTTATGTTAACACCTGGTCGAATGAAAGAAAGGAAACACACTGCTTCCATATAGGTTATTTCTTCAGAAAAGATACATGGTGTCTTTTTTTTATGCATTCTCACATAGACTGGACAAAACATATTGTTCTACAAACAAACTACAGCCTGTCATTAAACCATAAAAGAAAAAGGTAGAAAAAAACATTTTTAATAATGGAAAAGTTGTGAGGAGGGACCGACAAAGCAACACAGACCGACAATACTATAGTGGTGTCTGCTTAACATCCCGTCTAAGAGAATCAAGGTTTGAAAAACTATTATATTTTCATACATGTATAATACTAATAAACAAATTCTTGTTTTAAAACAGATTCACAAAATATTTACCCCTCGCACTCCATTTATGCCACACATTGGAAAACCAAGACAGACAACTGCAGTCACCGATTCCACCAATGAAACCTGGTCAAAAGAAAACACAAAACAAATAAGACATTTGAGAGCATTGTCAGAGGACACCCGAAAAATATATATATATATATAAAGTCAAACCTGTATATAACGGCCACCCAAGGGACCTGACAAAAGTGGCCGTTACAGAGAGGTGACCCTTATATACAAGTTCAAAATTAGAACCCATATCACAACTGTCATAAAAAAAATGATGTCGCATTTTTAAACCATTCCCACATTAGCTTGTTTATGTCATCATTGCCTGTTGCTTTCTTTTGCCTTTTTCTTTTGGCTGAAACATTATTGTCAAAATCGGCCAGAACATCAGCTTTCCTTTTTAAAACAGAATTAATCTGAAAACGTCCGACACCAAAATGATCGGCAATCTTTTGCGCACCTAAATTGCCTTTCCCAGATTTGTTAATAACGTCGATTCTCTGTTCTAACGTTAAAGCAGTACTATTTTTCGGTGGCATTTTGCATACAAATGTATTCGTTAATATATTTCGCAAACGCTAACACTGACTTGCAGAAGATATTTTGTGTAATTGAAGGTTATTACCCATGTGGCATGTTTGACTCATTTGTTTGTTTCATGTCACCGCTAATCCTTCAGTGGAGTATGACCGTTGATTACAGCTGAATAAGATCAGGAGTCGCTTTAAAAATCCGAACACGGGACATCTGCAATGATCGCCGCCTTCAGCTATTCAGATTTATTTACGAATCATGTCTGGCTAGAAACAAGGAAACACCTAACATAATACCTCATTTTTTTGGTTTCTCGACTCAATAGAGTGACCATACATACAGATTATGTACAGCCAATGGGAAGTGGTCTACTATTCAGTGCGGATGCTGAGAACCAATTGAATTACACCACCAGTAACTGCGTGTCACGGAAGTTATTGAGTGCCCGTTTGTTTTTCAAATACGATCAGAGAATTACAATGGAACTTTACTTTGACAGAAAATAAACCCAAAACTACAGACATGGCCATATAAACACATTTAATTTATAATTTTTAAGATGATTGAAAAAGTAAAGACATAACCAGGATAAAAAAATAAACCAAACAACGTCTTTACGACGATCATCTTGTGACCGTTATAGCAGGTTAAACTTGTGATTTTGGGTGGAAAATAGTGACCGCTGGCCGTTATGGACAGGTGACTGTTATGTACAGGTCAAATAAGGAATGAAATGCATTGGGGGATTTATAGTGGCCGTTATAGGCAGGTGACCCTTATGTACAGGTGACCGTTAGACCAGGTTCGACTGTATATGAATTGTGCATATTACAAAGATAATAATCATTCTGAAAGTCAAAAACTAAATAACTGTAACAGTCAATATGAAATATCTTACATGACAAGCAACAAGAGCTCCAATATTCCATCCCACTAAGATGATTGGACGATTCTGAGTGTGGCCTTTAGACTGAAAAGATGAAAAACATACAAATAAATAAAAGTCAAAACAGCATCCCATCTCAATGGCATCTGATGCAATTCATAGCAATGTTGCAGCGTTTTATAAAGTAAGTAAGTATGTTTCTTTTATATGATGTAGTTAACAGGGTTTAAGCTGTACCAAAGACATTGTAAACTAATTTAGAAAATTTGGTTACACAGAGTGTAGGTAAAGTGAAACAAATTCAAGTTTCAGTAAGCCTAAGAAAAGAAAAGAAAATTAGGGCTCTTTATTAAATTGTATTTATTTAATTTTGGTGTTAGCTTTTAGCAATTTATTAATGAATTATACAGTGAAACCTCTAAAAACCAGACTCTCTGTAAACCGGAATACCCACAAACCGGACATTTTTCTCGATCCCTATTAAAAATCAGTACAGAAGTTAACCTCTCTAAAATGGATACCTTTCAAAACCAGACATTTATTTGGTCCCGAGGGTGTCCGGTTTAGAGGGGTTTCACTGTACAATGAAACCTCTGTAAACTGGACACCCAAGGGATCAAGTTAAAACTCCTGTACTGAGGGCTATCCAGTTTATAGGGATGTTTACTGAAGCAAAGTAAATCTCAAGACCATGAAAAATATTCGGTTTTGACAGAATGCCAGTTTACCAAGAGTCTGGTTTTGAGAAATTTTAGTCTACATGATAAATTAACCAACACATTTTCACAACTGCAGAGATCAAAAATTAATAATAACAGATTCCACATTCAACAGATCTCTAACTGCAGATATTAAAAATTACTGATAACAGATTCCACATTGAACAGACCTCTAACACTTTGGTGCGCACAGCTCCAATCATGTGTTCTAGGCACTGGGCTATTGCCACTCCACTTCCCCCACTAGCCGTGTGCATCGTGACTGGAACAACCTTGCCCAGGTTGGCTAGCTGGCTGTTCCAGAACTTGTAGCGCTTCGAGTTCGTCAGATGCGGCTGTATCGGACCGCTTGGGGCAATCAGAAGCAAGGGATTGCCTGGTAGTTTCTTCTGCAAAACACACATTAATTTGTCTTATAGACAGGGTTATACGGTAGTTGACTTATTAAAGGCAGAGTCATACAGATTTTGTGACTAGAAATATAATCTGCATGTATGTTCCTCTTTAGCAAACGATACTATAGTATACTTTGTAAGCATTTTAAACAGCAGTGTTCAAAATAAGCACTTGTTCATTTGTCCTGGCAAGTGAAAATTTGCTCAGACAAGTAAAATGTACCTTAATGGTAACATTTTACAATGCCATGTCATTTTTAGCAGTCAAAAACATTGTCCATGCACTTGAATAAAACTAACATTTTTGGACACATGAAAATATCAGTGGACAAGTAGAGTTATAGATTTAATATTTGTCCAGTGGACTAGTGAAAAATTCTGCTTATTTTTATTGCTGAAAAGCTAGTTTTAGCTAAAAGTGAAGTAAACCAACTTTTTTTTTCTTTTTTTTTAAAAAGATTTACAGTACATAGCCATACTTTCAACCGGGATATATATATATATTAATATATATTATTTTTTAAAAAAGAAAAAGAAATTAGTACCTAACAAAAAATGTTTGTAGTTAAGGATTCAACACAAAATGCTGCTTACAAGTTTCTGCTGAGATAGCACATTCTGTACCGGATCCCACGATCGCTTAAGTAAGAGATTCATAGTATCTTGGGAAACAGCTGACAGTCGAGGAATGAATGAAGACATCATTCTCTCAATCAGCGACGGTATCTGAATAAAATAAAATGTAATTTTAAAAATAAGATAACTCCTGTAAAGTATGAAGTATAAAGTGGAATGGTGTCATTCTCTCAATCAGCGAAAAATAAAATAAAAGGTAATTTTAAAAATAATATAACTCCTGTAAAATATGAAGTATAAAGTGGAATGGTGTCATTCTCTCAATCAGCGATGTTATCTGAATAAAATAAAATGTAATTTTAAAAATAACATAACTTCTATAAAGTATGAAGTATACAGTGGAACGAGTCAAATCTACAAAATATTTTTTTTTTTTTTTTTTTAAATATTCAGTATTAATTAACTACTTCTCCACATAACTATGTTCAGTGAGTCCTGATTGTCAAATAGCTATATTAATTGTGTTACTAATTTACAAACAACTGTTGATAAAGTAAAGTTAAACATAATCCAGAGTATAAACTACTAGTATATTACAAGACACTTACCTTGCTTTTGAGTGTCTGCATGACGTCGAGGTATGCAGCCAGCAACTGTAGACTCAGGTTCTCCATCAGGAAACAGTGCAGCCACTGGGCTAACTTCATGTCCTGCCACAAAATCAATGTCTTAATAATATTATACAGGGCTAGCTCTGCCACTCACCAATCACAGATTTTGAGAAGAATTTGAGAATTTTTTTGTAATAATTGATATTTTATTGAAAAATAGCTATAGGTTTAGCATTTTTTAGATAATTTGGCGACAGTTTCTGAGCTCTGACCCAGAGCTGGGCCTGTTATACATGTTCATCTTAGCATACACCAGTCTGCTTTATCCCATTCTAGTTTTAAAGTGATAGAAAGACTAATTTAGCATGTCCTACAATGCCATTATTACCATCTGTGCTTCAACAACTTTAAAGTTGGTCAGTTCCCTGGCACTACAAACAAGACTGCAACTTTTGTCAATACCTTTGTTAATATTAATCATTTATGTTTATTTGCCTTCGTCAACTTGTCACAGTAAATTTCATTGCACAATAACTGCTTGTCTACCACTGTCCGAGTGTATTCATAATAAAGTATCAAAGGTAGGTGGTACGTGCTCTGAGAACCATTATTTTAGTGTGAGATTACAGTGATGCTGTCATGGTGATTGTTAAGTCACATGCATATTATCCAATAAATAGCAAGTTTGACAACAAGCTTCATAAAAATAAAATACAGAGTATTCATTTTGTCAAACTATTCATGAAGTTTCAAAAATTATACAAACTCAAGATTCATTGTTTCATACAATGAATTAGAATAAAATATGAAACAGCTGCATTTTGAACAAACTGACAAATTAAATATGGACCTTACCCAGTTAACACTGGCCAAAGCTTGGCGAACTCTTCGAGCCGTCTTGTCAATGTGAATACGTCTCATGATGGGCTCATTATCCAGCTGCAACAATAATTATACAAATATTATATATCTGCATATGTATATGCAACTACTTATATGTATGTACAAGCAATTTATACAGTGAACATTGGTTTTATTTCATACACAGGAAAAGTTACAATATAATTAAGTTAGATATTTCTTTTCATGGGTGTTTTAATATGACAAAGTAATCACTTAAGGTTATATTATTTAAGTATTGCTTAATCACTTCATAATACATTTTACAATAAGGGAGATGAACCTGATATTTCTCCAGCATTAGTGGGGCAAAGTAGAACTGTGATACGAAGAGTAAAAATTTAATTAATATATAATAATGTAAAACAAATCTCAATCAAGTCATTCTTATTCTTATATTACAGGTTTCTTCTCTAATTCCTTAGATCAGTTACCATGTTAGACATGTAGTAGTTGCAGATTCAAATTGTTTTCTTTCAACCCATACTGCAAGACTTTATATTATGGATATATATAAAGTACTTGACCCATACTGCAAGACTTTATATTATGGATATATATAAAATACTCGACCCATACCGCAAGACTTTATATTACGGATATATATAAAGTACTCGACCCATACCACAAGACTTTATATTACGGATATATATAAAGTACTCGACCCATACCACAAGACTTTATATTACGGATATATATAAAATACTTGACCCATACTGTAACACTTTATATTATGGATATATATAAAGTACTCATACTCTTTCGTAAGCGAGTCTAGCCAGTTTGTCCATCTGTAATGCCTTAATAACTTTGTTGAAAAGACGATTCTGCTGCATACTCCAGCCAGCACTGCAAAAAATAAGCATTGGTTTAAACAATATTTATTGTCGTTCAAAAATAGTAGCGATCTGGGGATTGGTCAACAGGCCTCTCCCAACATTTTACAATATGAATATTTTACAAGCAATAAAATAAAACATGATTATAATTTATTCTAAATTTAGTAACAAAAAGGGGAAATACAATGTAGAAGGAAGAAAAGGTAAAGAGGATGAACAGGTTATTACCTCTAAGAATTTTACATTATTAAGAATTAGATGTCGGAAGAGAGAGAAAGAATGTGACTGGTTACTTAATCTCAAAACATTTGTTATTTATAATAAAAATAAGCATTATAATATAAAGTCTGTTACAGATTAAAGTTACTTCTATTAGACAAAGCAAAAATGAATATAGATAACAGTAAACCTATTTAGGAACTAAAATATCTGCTATTCCACAAAGTTTGTACAATTAAAAATGCCTTTTTCATAAGATATTCTATAAATTGTTTTTCAAAGTAACAAAAACAAATTACAGACATAAATGTTTTCAACACTAATTCCTCATCTTCCCCCTCCTCCATTTAAAAAAAAATGTAAATAGTTTTAAAATAGACAAAACACGGTGTAATAATTTGGTGATTCAGGTTAGAGTAAACCAAAAATGTTTTTAAGAATGGCTCTAGTCTCATGAATAAGCCACTAATCATCAGTGATTAAGATACAATTATTTTCTGCCATGTATGGTTATAGGCGTGGTCAATCTAGGATCTAGGCCATTGGGTTATTTCTCAGGGCATAAAATTATGATTTTTCAGACAACCAAAAGGTCCTTGTGAGGTTTTAGTGTTTACGCGAACAATTTCCTTCAGAAGTTGAGTGTTTATTTTGTTGCGGGAAAAAAACAGAACTCTTACTACAACTCAGTCTCTTTAATTTTGGAACAGCATATGATTTTGTGAATGTAGCGAAATTATTAAAGTGAATGTGTAACTATGTTACTAAACTTTTTCAAGACTTCTAAAGACAGTGCCAACTTTGTATCACTGCGGTGCCGACTTTGTATCAAATGTGATGCCGATTTTAAACGGATACATTGTATCTTTCTCAAAACAGCAATGTAGGCCCGTTCTCTTATTATTTTCTTGCAAAAACAGTAATGACATTAGCCAACACGTCTTTTTAGATTTACTGACGAAAGATTACAGCTTTTGCACAAACAATCCATCATTTATGTTCATATTGGTTTTGCATAACCGAAAGACGAACGACAAAATCGTTCGTGCCCAATTTTATGCACAGTTTCTTGTTCCAGCCAGTGCACCACGACTGGTATATTAAAGGCTATGGTATATGCTATCCTGTCTGTGGGATTGTGCACATAAAAGATTCCTTGCTACTAATGGAAAAAGTAGCAGGTTTCATCTCTAAGACTCGGGGCTAGCTCTGGCACTCACCAAATTCACCAACTGTGAATTTCAAAGACAACTGGTGAATTTTATTTTAATTTGGCAAAATAATTTCATGAAATAAATGATGTTTTGTTGGAAAATAACTGGGTTTCTGCAGTTTTTGAAGTAGGATTGATAATATGACAAAATATTCTGCTGACCCATAGCTAGCCCTGAGACTACGAGTCAGAATTACCAAATGTTTGACATCCAACAGCCGATGATTAACAAATAATGTGATCTAGTAGTGTCGTTAAACAAAACAAACTTCAACTTTAAACTTTTACTGATTTGGTGATACACACTGTTGAGAAACAATACCGTGTAATGTGGTCTTCCCAGTCCTGGCCAGCATCTTCGGTTCGGACAAGATTAGCATGTCTCTCGCACTCATTCATCAAATTCCGTGCCTTTGATAAGTCATATGGCAAAGCTGGTGAAGGCGACACTTGCTGAACATCAATATTAACAGGTTCACTGAAATGTTGACATCATTACTATTATTAAGCATTCTGAGAGTACTGCTAAAGCAATACATATGTCCCTTACCGGGCCCAACAAATAAATAATGATGGTTATCTCATACATAGAGGATAATAAACGAGTTACCAGTTATTATTAAATTTATGTCCCAAGTAAAATAATTTTAAAATTATTTCACAAGGGACATAAATTTTATAATAACTGGTACCGAGTTTGTTATTCTATTTATTACCCCAGCTATTTGGGTTCTTTTTTTAGCCTTTATTTTTGATATAGCCTACATCGGCTACACGTCCATGTATATAGAACCGACATAAACTACTTTGCTGTGCTGGGTATTGCTTTAACTTTTTATTTTATTCACGGTTCACAGATAATTTTGAAAACCCAAAGTTTTATATATTCTCTAAATAAAAAAATCTATAATGAATTGCATTAAACTACCATTTTATTACAAGTTAAACACTGAAACCAGAAAGATGTAAACACAAACGCTTTAAACTACGTGATGTCACTGCGTGTGCTTTGCCAAATCGTGATGACGTCATATTTAGTACCGACAAGGTGATTGGTTTGTTGGCGTCAAATCATCCAATAGTAGTGTGTTAAACCAATGCATAATAATTTCTCAGTGAGAAATTATGATTTTTAATTTCCCCGTTATGAATGCCTGCTGGGGTAATAAAAGTATGTATGTACGCGAACTTGAATGTTCAAAATAAATTACATGCAGTTCAGAGTATAGTACATTGAGGGATGAATGATATTAACTCTTACCACTGTTGTGTTTTAAATCTGTAACTGAGCAATGATATTAATAACTGCACATGGTCATAGCTTGAGTTAATAACACAGTAAGTAATTAATTAAAGGGAAAACCTGGGAGTCTTGTCTGTTGATCGTGGCAACTTGGACATGTACAGCACTTTGACTGGATAGGCATTGCTGGCATCTGGATGCGCACTCCATGGTTTTGAGTAGCTGTGATCCATCATGACAAAATCATAATGGAATTCACGCCCAGGAAAGCGGTGAAAGGCTGACCCAAACCGTCTTGGAGGTTGGCCATCTTCAGGCATAATTTATGTTTTCTTCTTTTACTGATTCTTCTGAATTTGAAAGAAGACAATTTGAACAATGGTTATTCAGTTTGCTGTTGATAAAGATTTCATAATTTTATGTTCATAAATGTAACAATACAGGTATACTGTATTAAGTTTTGTAATACATGTATTAATATATTATTGTCAAAAGCAAAAATTTGCACCACCTTGTATATATAGATAATACTACAATGTAAGGTGATTAACCAGGGCCGTAGCTAGGATTTGGGGGGGGGGGGGGGGGTACTTTTTTTTAGGGGAGGGGGCTTCATTTCAAGGAGGTTACATACTTAAAACATCAATATCAATAATTAGTTTTGTAAAAAAGCAATTGTTAATAGCATTATTGTGTTAAAAAGACTTCATTCAGTCACTGCACTCAGAATAGACCAAAAAAAATACTGTTAAAAGTGTCCAAATTAATAAGATCTATATGTAAAACCCTAATTACTGAAAAATAACACCAAAACCTCAAACCTGCTTTGATAATATTTGGCAGTTGCTTTAGATAGTGGCTTATTCAGTCTTTGAGTGTGATATTTGTTTTAATAACTTTACTATTAGTATAGAGAAAATTTAATTTTGTACCCATCTGCCAGATAATTTTGAAATGATCTTCTTGAACAATCAGAGGTGGATCCAGGGATGGCGACTAAGGGACCAATTCCCCCCTAAACATTTTCAAGTGCAACCCCCCACCCCCCACCCCATTGGGGTGCCCTTTTGTGGAGTTGGTCCAAGTGCCCATTTCCTGCGAGTCACACACACAATATTTCCTTGATCTGCACCTGACAATTGGATTAAAGTCAGTGTCAGTGAAAACAAACCTCCAGACCAGATTTTAAGTTTGAAAAGCAATTGGCTGATAGAATTTCATTATTGGAACTACTTGGCTAATAAAAACTTCTAGAACTACCAGTGTGTACTGAGTGGTGTATAATTATTTATCTAAAATGAATAATTGCTATAATACAAATAAAATAAAACGAAAATAGGCTATACTCGAAATCACAAACGATCTAACTACTAATTGCAAACGTTTACAAAATGGCATTATACAAACATTCATATACCATTAATGAGTCATATATATAAAAAGGCTCACCATTGATTCTATAATCAAACAAACGATATCGTAAAACTCGTATTTATGACAGTGTAAGGCGTTACGAACACGAACAAAACTACGCACCTAAAAGTGCAATGATTTCAGCCTTATCTCCCTTTGACTACATGATACATTTATCCAATGACACTTCTACTTCTACAGCTAGGCACTGTTACAGTGTTATCAAAGTATATTATTACTAATATTAGGCCTATTGTAAGGTATTAATGTTTCAGTTTCAGTTTCAGTTTCAATGATAGTTTAAAAATAAAATATTGTCTGGCATTCAATCATTACAAATCTGATTTCAAAGAGTCAAGTGTTATGTTTAATGATTGTTTTCTTCTTTAATTGCAGTCACTAAAATTAAACCTACATTTTCAGTTAAAGTTGCTGTATCTTGTTATCTTTCCACTAGGAGATTGTGTTTGAGGCTATCCAATGAACAAAAGTCCATAGTGGTGGGTATATCCCAGCACCTCAAAGGTTAAAGTTGCCACATAAATCTTACGTTTGATTGACAATTAATAGTTTCAAGTGTGGCAGCACAAGGGTTTGTGAACTTTGTCTGCTGTCAGTCAAAACATTAAAGGGATATTCCTGAGTTTGCTGCAATTTTTAATATGTTATTGACTAATAAAATGTTTCTACGATTAAACTTACATATTAAATATATTTTCTTGTTTAGAATATTAGTGGCTGTATGTTAAACATGTTTCTGATTGTTCTAATATTTGTGCTATGTTAATTTTTATTTTATTTCCACAAAAATGTTTGTTCATACATACAAAATTATTTGAAGACAAAATCCAGTTTGGGCCTTTTACAACTATCAAGACGACCAGAAATGCATTGAATATATAGACACTGATATTCTAAACAAACAAAAAATATTTAATATGTAAGTTTAATCGTAAAAATATTTTATTAGTCGGAAGAATCTTACAATGCAGCAAACTCAGGAATTTCCATTTAAGTTTATGTGGTAACTGACTAATACCATGCCCCTAAGTGATAATGAAGTTTGGCTCGGTGAGAGGTGGGATTTAAGAAAAGTGTGTGTTTATTCAGATTTATTGAACTTTTGTCAGTGGGAAAACCATGTACCGGGTAAATGTGGTTCAATCAGCTTCAAATTAATGGCCCATTTGCTGCCAGTGTTTGTTCATCTTAACCATGCAGGTGTATATATATACATAAATTAAAGGTGCAGACCCTAGTTTCAACCCGTTAAAATGGACACTAAGTTTGGTCATGTTACAAACCTGTAACACATTTGGATAATGTTACAAGAGAGTGAAACAAGAGTCTGTGATATTGAAACAGTGAAATATCGTTAAACATAGACTAAAACTGTTATTTCTCAGACACATGTGCATTTTTAAAATTATGAAAAATGCATTTTGTGGTATTAGAAACACCAGGATTACCGGAAACAGTTTGTACAGAAATGGATTCATTATCTAAACAATAAAATATAAGTAATGTTTGATTTTAGTGATCATAAACTGCTCTAATAGTGAAAAATATGCCTTAGTGTTTAAAAACTAGGGTCTGTCCCTTTAATATTATTATACATGTACTGTAAATTATGTATTTTCTAGACACGTCTTAAAGATGTTTTCAAGTAAACTACAAGAGCTGATTAAGCTGAGTGGAATCTTTCCCGTTCTTAAACCTGCAGGTCTCACCAGTGCTCAGCTGCTGAACAGAATTCGTGAGAAACTTTATTCAGGTAAATTTCAGGGTTTTTTTATATATATTTTCTTTATGTGTACTTTATATGTGAAAAAAAACCTTAAAAGTAATGAAACTGAATGTGGACCTACCATCTCCCCAATCTTTAAATTACTTTGAAAATCCAGTGCTAAGTGGATAAATATAATGAAAAAAAAGAAGAAGTTTGTTTTGTTTAACGACACCACTGAAGCACATTGATTAATTAATTATCAGCAAACATGTCAAACATTTGGTAATTCTGACACATAGTCATCAGAGGAAACCCGCTACATTTTTCCTAATGCAGCAAGGGATCTTTTATATGTAGGCCTACCATCCCACAGACAGGATAGCACTTACCACTGCCTTTGATATACCAGTCGTGGTGCACTGGCTGGAATGAGAAATAGCCCAATGGGCCTGCCGACAGGGATCAATTCCAAAACAACCATGCATCAAGCGAGGGCTTTACCACTGAGCTATATCCCGCCCCAAATATAATGAATTTAAGTATTAAAAATATTGTTGAGATTGCAATTTTAAATAGGGAAACAGACATTGCTTGAGAGGAGTAATTGATTGCACCCCTAACATAGATTATGGGGAACCATTTAAGATAGGATCATATATGCCCCAGGTATATCAAGTAATGATATTTAATCCTGTACTGTTTTTAAGAATGTATATGCTAAGGGGAGATAAAAATCATTCTCCTTAACTAATGTCAGGAAAGTAATGTGAAGTTGACTGGCCTCGGTGGTGTCATGGTTAAGCCATTGGACATGAGACTGGTAAGTACAGGGTTCGCAGCCCGGTACAGGCTTCCACCCAGAGCGAGTTTTAATGACTCAATGGGTAGGTGTAAGATCACTACACCCTCTGCTCTCTCACTAACACTAACAACTAACCACAAACAACAACCCACTGTCCTGGACAGACAGCCCAGATAGCTTAGGTGTGTGCCCAGGACAGCATGCTTGAACCTTAATTGGATATAAGCACGGAAATATTGAATGAATGAAATGAAATGGGAAGTTCGAATGGTACAAATGTAACTCCCCTTAAACTGTGGTATCTTAATAAGTGAGAAATGGAGAAGATTCAATAAGCATTGTAGTATTAATACGGTAAGCATAATTATGTAAATTTTTTATGGCTTGACACAGGTATACTTGAAATTGGAAATATTAAAATTTGTGATTCATCTATATTTAACTTATTATGAATAGATTTTTTTCTCATTTTATTTATATTCCTTTTTATTTTTTTAAAAACAGAGGTTGGAATAACAATGAAGTATGCTAGAAAACTAGCACTGGGACATGGAGGAACACTGGACAAACTAGCAACAGGCGTTCTGGTCGTTGGGGTGGGAGCCGGCTGTAAGCAACTCTCTCAGTTCCTCCATGGAGACAAGGTAAAATGTACATATTTTCTCACAGGTCTCAATGACTCCGAGATTAAACCATCATGCAGGTTTAAGGCTATTGGATACTGGGTTCATAGCCCATTGTCATTGCCACCCCCACCCCAGTTGAAGATCAGGTTAATACATAGCTGCAGGCCTCAAAATACGTCAAGCACAATTGTTCAGGTTAGCAGGAGGTTACCATATATGCCAAGAACGTTAACTCTGGTACTTCGTTCTCCACGAAATCTTATTAAGCAACAACGGCATGTTCAAAACCCGAGTGGTATATTTGTACGTTAAACTAGTTATCTACCTACCTTAAGCAAAAACATCACTACTCCCAAGTGTTAAATTGAGTGTTATTGAAATGCAAGATACGCATACAACAAGAACATACATATATAATGAATAACAAAGCATCAGTATGTGTGTGAAGAGATTTTAGAGTAATAATGAAAATATAAATGTGTCATAACCCATGTTTTTGTCGTAACCTGTTAGTGGGTTATCAGACACTATGTTTATTCTAATACTTGTAGCTTAACCAATCTCTGCTCCCACCCCCACCCCCACCCCCACCCCCATCTGTCACTGTCATCTTCTGATGCCTATGCTATATATTGTTGCTATAAGAATTTAGGATACACATGTACACATGTATCTCAGTGGAGGGATGGGACATAGCCCAATGGTAAAATGCTCGCTTGATGTGCGGTCGGTCTAGGATCGATCCCCGTCGGTGGGCCCATTTCTTGTCCAGCCAGTGCACCACAACTGGTATATTAAAGGCTGTCCTAGTCTGTGGGAAACTACATACAAAAGATCCCTGGCTGCATGAAAAAAAATGTAGTGGGTTTTGTCTGATGACTGTGTCAGAATTACCAAATGTTTGACATCCAATAGCCGATGATTACTAAATCAATGTGCTTCAGTGGTGTCGTTAAACAAAACAAATTTGTATCTCAGTGTGATGGATCATGTGATCAGCTCTCCTCGATAGACCTGCAGACTTTATCAAAAGTCATTGGATGCACTGTTCTGTCTTTGGGATTATTATTATATGTATTATTAATTCCTTTCATTTGTTTTGTTTTTCAGAAGTATATTTGCACAGCAGAACTAGGCACAGCAACAGATACATTTGATTGTGGTGGAGTAACAACAGAAACCAAAAATTATGGTACCTGTGCTTAAGATGTTAAAGCTATAACAATTAGTTACCAACTGCAAAACACAAACACACCTAACAATTTAAACTTAAATATGTTTGTTATTAAATAAAAAACTGTTTTAACTTTACATTGAATAGAATAGATTAAAAGATCATATAATATATATATATATATATATATATATATATATATATATATATATATATATATGGTAAGAGTACCGGTAGTATATATATATAGTAGAATTTCATAGGGTCGAACTCGAAGGGTCGAATACACTGCAACACTCGAACGGGATTAACTGTGTCTATCGATATATATATATATATATATGTAGTTATTGTAATAACCAAAGGATGATCTTTCATATCCCAAAAGCTAGACATCTTTAAATAATGCACAAATTGCAGTGTTGATGGTATATGCACTATTTCAATGTTATCAGCAAATGTTTTGATCCATTTGTTTTGGGTTTTTGCAGATCATGTAACCAAAGACAGCCTAACTGATTGTCTTAAGCATTTTACAGGCGACATTCTACAGCTGCCTCCACTGTGAGTGAACTGGTGACTATGAAGTCAAACTAAGTACAATGTATAATAGTAGTGGATTAGTAACATCAGTGGTGGGCATAGGTGTATGATATGGAGATCTGGAAGGGCTGCTGCACTCCACTCCCAGTGTTGCTGCCAGAATTTTTTTTTTGGGTATGGGGCTATGGAATTCAATGCAACTACAGTCAACGGGATATATGGGTGACCTCCCCCAGAAAGAAAATGGATTAAATTTAGGGTTAGGTTTGAGAAAATCATACAGTAATGATAGGAGTAATAAATTTTGTCAAAAGGTTAACTTTTAAAAAACAATCTGCAAACATTTTGGGGTCTGGCACCATACCCGTTTTACCCTCTGGCAGAAACCCTGCAGGCTTCCCTAAACGTGATAAAAAAAAAAAGGAGAGTATTTTTCAAATGAATTTTTTTTAAGGCAGATATATTGTGTATCTTTTTAATTGCATTAGATGAATTAAGTACTTATACTTATATGTGACTGGTTTTTCTTATGCAAAAATCGGGATACCTTAAAAAATTTCAGGATAAATTGTTTGATCCTGATAAATTTTATTCCTGCAAACTACTGTTAATATTTTGAGGTGGGATGTACCAATGGGTTGAAAATTTCCATTTACTAATAAAAGACTTGTTAAGTTCAAAGAATAAAATTTGATATTGATAGAATATATTTACATTCTATCTACTGTTTTTAAAAAAAAGCCCGCCAAAGATGATGGTGCAGTTATATTTTTAACTGACTGAAATACATGCATGGAGATTAATATTAAATTATATACTGGTATTTCTTTATATCTCAAGATATTCTGCTGTGAAATATGGTGGCGAGAGGCTCTCTGACATCACCCGTGATGGTAGATCGGTACCAACATTACAGCCAAGACAAGTCCGAGTACACAGCATTCAGTGTACGGACTTCTCTCCACCTTTCTTCACTCTAGGTGAGGGAAATTTTAGTATAATTAACATTGTGCCTCGTCCATAATATATGAGACAACTGACCTTGTAAAAAAAGAAAAGAAATTGTAATTAAAAGCGTTTAAAGACATCATGGATTAAAGTCATTGTATCATGGATTACAAGGTTCCATACATGACTTTTTAAAAACTATTGAAAGTGTTTAAAGACATCATGGATTAAAGTCAGTGTATCATGGATTACAAGGTTCCATACATGACTTTTTAAAAACTATTGAAAGTGTTTAAAGACATCATGGATTAAAGTCACTGTATCATGGATTACAAGGTTCCATACATGACTTTTTAAAAACTATTGAAAGTGTTTAAAGACATCATGGATTAAAGTCACTGTATCATGGATTACAAGGTTCCATACATGACTTTTTAAAAACTATTGAAAGTGTTTAAAGACATCATGGATTAAAGTCATTGTATCATGGATTACAAGGTTCCATACATGACTTTTTAAAAACTATTGAAAGTGTTTAAAGACATCATGGATTAAAGTCATTGTATCATGGATTACAAGGTTCCATACATGACTTTTTAAAAACTATTGAAAGTGTTTAAAGACATCATGGATTAAAGTCATTGTATCATGGATTACAAGGTTCCATACATGACTTTTTAAAAACTATTGAAAGTGTTTAAAGACATCATGGATTAAAGTCAGTGTATCATGGATTACAAGGTTCCATACATGACTTTTTAAAAACTATTGAAAGTGTTTAAAGACATCATGGATTAAAGTCACTGTATCATGGATTACAAGGTTCCATACATGACTTTTTAAAAACTATTGAAAGTGTTTAAAGACATCATGGATTAAAGTCATTGTATCATGGATTACAAGGTTCCATACATGACTTTTTAAAAACTATTGAAAGTGTTTAAAGACATCATGGATTAAAGTCATTGTATCATGGATTACAAGGTTCCATACATGACTTTTTAAAAACTATTGAAAGTGTTTAAAGACATCATGGATTAAAGTCATTGTATCATGGATTACAAGGTTCCATACATGACTTTTTAAAAACTATTGAAAGTGTTTAAAGACATCATGGATTAAAGTCATTGTATCATGGATTACAAGGTTCCATACATGACTTTTTAAAAACTATTGAAAGTGTTTAAAGACATCATGGATTAAAGTCATTGTATCATGGATTACAAGGTTCCATACATGACTTTTTAAAAACTATTGAAAGTGTTTAAAGACATCATGGATTAAAGTCATTGTATCATGGATTACAAGGTTCCATACATGACTTTTTAAAAACTATTGAAAGTGTTTAAAGACATCATGGATTAAAGTCATTGTATCATGGATTACAAGGTTCCATACATGACTTTTTAAAAACTATTGAAAGTGTTTAAAGACATCATGGATTAAAGTCATTGTATCATGGATTACAAGGTTCCATACATGACTTTTTAAAAACTATTGAAAGTGTTTAAAGACATCATGGATTAAAGTCATTGTATCATGGATTACAAGGTTCCATACATGACTTTTTAAAAACTATTGAAAGTGTTTAAAGACATCATGGATTAAAGTCATTGTATCATGGATTACAAGGTTCCATACATGACTTTTTAAAAACTATTGAAAGTGTTTAAAGACATCATGGATTAAAGTCATTGTATCATGGATTACAAGGTTCCATACATGACTTTTTAAAAACTATTGAAAGTGTTTAAAGACATCATGGATTAAAGTCATTGTATCATGGATTACAAGGTTCCATACATGACTTTTTAAAAACTATTGAAAGTGTTTAAAGACATCATGGATTAAAGTCACTGTATCATGGATTACAAGGTTCCATACATGACTTTTTAAAAACTATTGAAAGTGTTTAAAGACATCATGGATTAAAGTCACTGTATCATGGATTACAAGGTTCCATACATGACCTTTTAAAAACTATTGAAAGTGTTTAAAGACATCATGGATTAAAGTCACTGTATCATGGATTACAAGGTTCCATACATGACTTTTTAAAAACTATTGAAAGTGTTTAAAGACATCATGGATTAAAGTCATTGTATCATGGATTACAAGGTTCCATACATGACTTTTTAAAAACTATTGAAAGTGTTTAAAGACATCATGGATTAAAGTCATTGTATCATGGATTACAAGGTTCCATACATGACTTTTTAAAAACTATTGAAAGTGTTTAAAGACATCATGGATTAAAGTCATTGTATCATGGATTACAAGGTTCCATACATGACTTTTTAAAAACTATTGAAAGTGTTTAAAGACATCATGGATTAAAGTCATTGTATCATGGATTACAAGGTTCCATACATGACTTTTTAAAAACTATTGAAAGTGTTTAAAGACATCATGGATTAAAGTCATTGTATCATGGATTACAAGGTTCCATACATGACTTTTTAAAAACTATTGAAAGTGTTTAAAGACATCATGGATTAAAGTCATTGTATCATGGATTACAAGGTTCCATACATGACTTTTTAAAAACTATTGAAAGTGTTTAAAGACATCATGGATTAAAGTCATTGTATCATGGATTACAAGGTTCCATACATGACTTTTTAAAAACTATTGAAAGTGTTTAAAGACATCATGGATTAAAGTCATTGTATCATGGATTACAAGGTTCCATACATGACTTTTTAAAAACTATTGAAAGTGTTTAAAGACATCATGGATTAAAGTCACCGTATCATGGATTACAAGGTTCCATACATGACTTTTTAAAAACTATTGAAAGTGTTTAAAGACATCATGGATTAAAGTCATTGTATCATGGATTACAAGGTTCCATACACGACTTTTTAAAAACTATTGGAAGTTTTTGGGGGCAGGATGTAGCCCAGTGGTAAAGTGCTTGCCTCATGCACGGTCAGTCTAGGATCGATCCCTGCTGGTTCTCATTCCAGCTAGTGCACCACGACTGGTATATATCAAAGGTTGTGGTATGTGCCATCCTGTCTGTGGGATGGTACATATAAAGGATCCTTTGCTACTAATGGAAAAATGTAGCGGGTTTCCTCTCTAAGACTATAGAAGCGGGATTTAGCTCAGTTTGTTGAGTGATCGCTTTGGGTGCTTGTGTCGCAGGATAGAACCACCTCGATGGATCCATTCACCTAATTGTGTTTTTTCTCGTTCCAACCAGTGCACCAGAACTGATCAGTCTGTGGGATGGTGCATATAAAATATCCCTTGCTGCATAGGAAAAATGTAGAGGGTTTCCTCTGCATAATGACTACGAGTCAGAATTACCAAATGTTTGACATCCAATAGCCGATGATTAATTAATCAATGTGTTCTAGTGTTGTTGTTAACACTTTTTTTCTTCTTTTAATGCCAGTGTCACAAATTATAATTGTCGATATTAAAACTAACAAACATTTGGTATTGCCATTGGTTTCATTGAATACCTGTCCAATTACAGGTTTATTAAAAACAAAATATAAGAGGAAATTATATGTTTACATGCAATATCAACATCTGCAAGAAAAGAAATGTATTAAATTTTAACTGGCAATGGTCACCAGGTCATTATTGTGGCAGTTTGAGGCTAATAATACTATAATAATGTAGATGCTGATGTAGATTTTTTTTTTTTTTCTTCAGCTATACACTCAGGCGGTGGATTCTATGTTCGAAGACTTGTGGATGATCTTGGAAGATGTACGTTTTTATTATAGTACTAGAGATGTGATTCACTTAGAGGCCATTACAATCTAATAAGTACCGGTAGTATTGTTGATTAGTCTGAATAGCATTCAATATCTAACAGCTGTTACTTAAACATTGTACTGCAATGTTGGTAAACATTTCTATATCTTACACTAGAAATAGTAAATGCAATGGTTAACTGGGTATTCAGTTTTGTTGACATTTCATTGTCAATACTTTACAGTGTTCGAAATAAGCACTTGTCCGTTTGTCCTGACAAGTGAAAATCTGCTCGGACAAACAAAATGTACCTTGGTGGTTGTTCAGTGGATAAGTGAAAATGTTCAATGAAGTTCCATTATGAGCAATGAAAAACATCGTCCTTGTACTTGAATAAAACAAACTATTTATTTGGATAAATTGAAATATTGTTGGACAAGTAGATGTTTAGATATTATTTAAAAAAATCTCCTTATTTCTGTCACTGCTTTCATTGTTTAAACATGTACATGTATTAAGTGCATTGTAATTATATATAATGTGAATGTAACTGCAAAAAAAGTGAGTAGGCCTACAGATGTGGCATGACGTCATTAAAAAAAAAACCCATCAGTTAATATGATGTCATCTGGAATTTTAATGTTTTTTTGAAATGTTATCAACATTTTGGCAATGGACATTTAATACATTACATCAAAAACAAATCCAAAAATATTATCATTAAATTCTTTATATGCTCTTTTAAAAATAAGAGACGACTCTTGTCATTATAACATGTGTTCGAGATTCCAGTCATCACATACATCTTAGAGTTGAAAAATGTGGACACTACTCTGATCACTATAAAAAAAAAAACCAAAATAATATTGGCCATATTTTCCTCATCTATACCCTTTTTCCCAGAAAGGCTGTGGTATGTGCTATCCTGTCTGTAGGATGGTGCATATAAAAGATCCCTTGCTACTAATGGAAAAATATAGCGGGTTTCCTGTCCAAGACTGTTTGTCAAAATTACCAAATGTTTGACATCTAACAGCTAAAGATTAATAAATCAATGTGCTCTAGTGGTGTTGTTAAACAAAACAAACTTTAACTTTTTTGCAGATGCAGTCACATATGTCTAATGAAAGCTCTCAAAAATCTTGTTTACTTTTAACTTTTTTCTCCTTTTTTTTCTCCAAATTTCCAGATTTGGACACACGTGCTCATGTGTGTGAACTTGAACGAACTGAACAGTCACCCTTCACACTTATGGATTGTCTGAGAGAGGACGAGTGGACACTTCATGACATTAAGAGAGCAATACAGCTATCCCAGGATCACTTTCACAAACAAATGTCTGAAAGATATGACAATGTGAAATCATTGTAGCAGCAGCTCAAAAGATTCTTCCTTCTCCAATAGCACATTAAGATCCTCAAAACAGGACTCGAGCCACTGCAAGACAGTGTCATACCCACCCATTGGAGAGAACATTAGGGGATTTGTGATATCACAAGGTAGTATCCCACATGTGGGAGACTGATTAAAAGACATCTGATTGGCTGCTTCATGGTTATGACCTACATGTTAAAGCCAAACCATCCACTGAAATTAACACTACCAAAATGGATGGCTGCCTATGACATACATGTACAAGTTAACTCTCCAAGCACAAAGTGTCATAATCAAGGTTATTATTTTTTTTTACACCTGGTTTTGGACAATTGCTAAAAAAAGAAAAGAATACAAGAGTTGTATTACTTTTGCGTGTTAGAGAAGTTTGAAACAATTTGTAAGATAAATGGGATCCAATAGCCACTTGTGGAGTATTCTCGGTGTCTCCAATATTATTTTTGACAGGTTTTTGCTTTGCTTAATGAATCAAAACGATTGCACTATAATCCAATCCTATATATTAAGTGCTCTTCAGAAGCAGAGTGTAGTTCATCAAGATAAACCTCGAGTGCAAAGGCGGATTATCTTGATGAATAGAGCGGACATCTGTACTTGTAATAACAATAAAAGTAAATTTATACTGTACTATAGACAAGATATATGGATTGATTTTTCTTGGTGCTGGCACCAAACATTAATTATGCTGCAAAGTAGTTGTTGTTTATGTTTAGGTAAATAAGACAAGATTCCTGTTGCCACCATACAGACTATTTTGTTAGCACAGACCTGTCAACCTTTAGTCGAGAGAAAGCAGGAGGTGTGTGTTTAAAAAGCAGGGGCCTAATTCACAAAGGTCTCTTAGGCTCTGTTAGACAACAAAGCATCCTCTTTGCAAGTCTTTTAACACTGGACTGCAAGATCGCAAAGTTTAGTGAATTAGGCCCCAGGAGATTTTGTTAAAAAGCAGATTTTCTAAATGCACACAATTTAATACAAAATTGCCAGTTTTTAAAAATTATTACTGTAACAATAAGTTATATGAACACTACATAATGTCATGTATACTTGTAAACATTAGATCTTGGCATTAAAAAAAAAAAAAAAAGGATCAAGTACTGGGAGTCTCCCACGGAATTCGGGAGTGTTGACAGGTCCGGCTTAGCAACAAGTGATCCTTTACATGCCTTTATCCACAGACTGGATAGCATATACCATGGCCGGCCTTTAATAAACCAGTTCTGAAGCATTGGTTGTTTTGAGTAAATTCAGATTCCGATAGGACATTCTTTCACCAAACCACCCCAGTGAATTCCCACCATTACTCTCTCTAGTCATTTTCAATTCCATTAATAAAAATACCTTTAAATGCCACAAATTTATTTCATTACAAACATTACAGGGAATGTACCCACTGAAATTAGTGTTGGAAGGTTTAAGCACTTTTTTTCTAACATCGGTTGATTAGAGAAACTTAATTAGAGTCAGCAAATGCATGCTCTCTTTCATAATCATCAACATTCTTATAAACAAATCAAACTATTACTTGTATTTGAACTCGGGAGAGAAAATGACCTGTGTGGGAAAGAAACGGGAAAGAAATGTTTTATTTAACGACGCACTCAACACATTTATTTACGGTTATTAAGAGACCAGTTGGAAATCGTGTGATGCATTTTTAATGGGGGGGGGAGAATCCTCCGATACCCTAATTAAGTATAATAGATGTTTAATGACACCCCAGCATGAAACATACATCGGCTATTGGATGTCAAATTATGGTAATCCCTAATTCAAAGTAAATATAATAACACACATTTCTAAAAAAAACCCGAACTAAACATAATAAATACATTAGAGAATAATAAAGTTTTTATTACAGCACAAGTGAACAACATCCAGTTCTCAGAAAGTTCTTCTCAAGTATAGAAGTTACAATTGTAAACTGTTCATGGACAACACCAGTGCTGATTAAAGTAATTAAATAATACACTTTCTTTGTATTGTTATATGTATAACATTCAGAATCACATGTAGGAAATAATTTGTACTGAAAATAAATATACATTCTCTATTTACATAGCACATTTAATTATCACAATTATTAAAATCCAGTTCACCAAAATACAGTGTATTGCAAATAATGATTTGATGACTTAACAAAACTGCAACCTCCGTTGGTTTTAACTGATAAGTTACAGCTTCACATAGATTTATAATGAGAACTGTATACTACCATATACACAACAGTAGACATTTTTTTCCCAACATACCTAAATTAATGTATTAGTTGATATAAATAAGATAAATATTAAGAGATTGGAAAAACGAGACAGCAGCTAGAATTGTGCGAGTATTTAACATGAACAATGGCAGTATGTGAGGCACAACCGTAATAGTTTTATTGGGAGTGTTATGAAAGAAAAAAGTGATAATATAATGATGGAAAGAAATAAGGGATCACACCAACACTTAAAGGAACGAGTGATGCATCTAAAACCCTCATCCATAGTGTCAAGAAGTTAACCATATTACTGAAATTCAATATCACATTACTGACATTGAATCCCATATTATGTCTAAAGTTTGTACTTTATACAGATATTAGGATGCTAATAGTGACTGAATTTGGTCTGCAGTATAAGTGTTCCCTTATTTCTTTCTCCCAGTATACAAATATCCACACTTAAGTCATCACACTTGAAGCTGGTAGGTACGGGGTTCACACCCTAGGACCAGCTTCCACCCAGAGCAAGTTTTAATGGCTCAGTATAGAGGTGTAAGGCAACTATGCCAACTCTTCTCTCAATCATCAACCCATAACCACTACCCAGTAATCCTTGCCTGGACACACAGCTAAGATAGCTGACGTGTGTGCACTGGACAGCGTGCTTGAAGCTTAATTGGATTTAAACAAAAATAAATTGAAATATATGAATGAACAAATATCATTGCAGTTAATTAAATTTGTAAAATAAATATAAAATGGAGTGGGATGGAAAGTTCTTATATGTACATATTGTGAGTGTAAACAGATGCAAGTATAAGACAACAGTGGATGCCTCATAACATACAATTGGTGGTGGTGTTAATAAAATGCTTTCCAATACAATTCTGAGATAGTCATTATGGTAAAACAAATCCTACAATAATTATCACAAGACAAGTATACTAATTTGTTTTATTCAATGGTCCCATTTTATTTCTCTTTCTAAAAAACAGAAAGAACTGTCTCAGAATGTTATATTACTATTAACATCCAGACACCACTAACAGGTTATATTCTGTATGTTAAGTAATATAAAAATTTGAAGAAAATACTGCTCCCAAATGAGAAAAAGAAATGATCAGGTTAATTTTTATAATCACAGCGATAAAACAGTGTTAAAACAAATTGTCCATTATTAGAAAAAAATACATTCCTAGGACTAGATTTTAAATTACCATGATCATAATTTTTCTTGTAAGTTATTACAGAAAGTCTTAATTTCTAAACATGAAAACAGCCCAAAATTAATTAATGCTATCTTCAGTTGGCATGACCATTAAGAAATGAATTTTGTTTTCATTGGTTTTAACACATTTTTGGTCAGCAATTCGGGTAGGTCTTACATATCCTTCTATCAGAAATTCTGTTGTAGTTCATTTGTCTCAATCATGTGAAAAGTATTTCCACTTCTTTTAGAAACTGTTCTCCTTTGTCTCCTGCAAGATTGCAGTAGTATTCAGCAGCTTTTCTCAATCCAATGTTGGTCAGGAACCGAGCGTATTCTAGGAATACAGCTTCTATCAAGGAAGCTATTTTAAAAAAGAGAAACTGAGTTAAGCCTGCAAGATCAACATATTAATAATAGGATAATCTTCTTCACAATAAACTATTAATAATCTCAAATTTGTGTTTCTCAAGAGAGAATTAATTTGTAAATTTAGAAGTTTTTTTTTATTTAATAATATTAAGATTACATGGTACATCAGACTCATCTGGCTATTACATAAATTATTATTATGAAATACAGTTATAAATTATTTTAATTGTCATAAACTTGAAAAATCCATCCTCTGATTAACACACTGTATGATTCTCCTTTCAATAAGGCAATCAAATGTAGGTTTTTGCCATAATAAATACAATAGCTAACATGAACTCTTTCGTAACATCTTTAAGACTGTACACCACCATTAATTACTCCAAGCAACTCAATACAATTTCTATGTCAGAATATATCTGTGAAAAATACAATATCAAAAGAGCTACATGGCTTCTAATTTTAGGTAGTACTACCTTGCAACAATCAAGATATGTTCACTACCAAAATGTTCTGTTAGCCACCTTTATGCCAGAGCACTTCCTAATTTGGTTGTTATACAAGTGGCAGGATACCACTTTCACAGTTGTTATCAGTACTAAAAGCAACAAGTAGCTTCAAACCAATGGGTTATTTAAATACTAAAGAGGTCAGCCTTCTCGTAATAATCACGAAAATATTTTAAAAGGCATTTCAGAATTTTGCATTATTTTTGTAATGAGGAACTATTTCCTAATGGGTTATTTAAATATTAAAGCCTTCTCGTAATAATCACGAAAATATTTCAAAAGGCATTTCAGAATTTTGCATTATTTTTGTAATGAGGAACTATTTCCTAATGGGTTATTTAAATTTTAAAGCCTTCTCGTAATAATCACGAAAATATTTCAAAAGGCATTTCAGAATTTTGCATTATTTTGTAATGAGGAACTATTTCCTAATGGGTTATTTAAATTTTAAAGCCTTCTCGTAATAATCACGAAAATATTTCAAAAGGCATTTCAGAATTTTGCATTATTTTTGTAATGAGGAACTATTTCCTAATGGGTTATTTAAATATTAAAGCCTTCTCGTAATAATCACGAAAATATTTCAAAAGGCATTTCAGAATTTTGCATTATTTTTGTAATGAGGAACTATTTCCTAATGGGTTATTTAAATTTTAAAGCCTTCTCGTAATAATCACGAAAATATTTCAAAAGGCATTTCAGAATTTTGCATTATTTTTGTAATGAGGAACTATTTCCTAATGGGTTATTTAAATATTAAAGCCTTCTCGTAATAATCACGAAAATATTTCAAAAGGCATTTCAGAATTTTGCATTATTTTTGTAATGAGGAACTATTTCCTAATGGGTTATTTAAATATTAAAGCCTTCTCGTAATAATCACGAAAATATTTCAAAAGGCATTTCAGAATTTTGTATTATTTTTGTAATGAGGAACTATTTCCTAATGGGTTATTTAAATATTAAAGCCTCCTTGTAATAATCAACAAAAGATTTCAAAAGGCATTTCAGAATTTTGTATTATTTTTGTAATGAGGAACTATTTCCTAAACCGGACTATATTAAGCTGATATAACAACTAAGGAGGTGATAAGTGGTGGTGTGGTGCCATGCCTTGGTGTTCACTTTGAGTATTACAAGATCAAAGGATTTAGTATTCCTAGAGTTCCATGTAAAACGTGTAAACCTTGCTAATAATAATGCCATTTTCTCAACTCATAAAATGTTATGCATCTATATTTTGCATATAGCACTATTTTTGCTTGAACAGCATTTAATGGACTATTGAACTGGTCTGAAATTGTACACTGATTATGCCAGCTGTAGCAAGATTTATCAGTGATATCATTGATATATGAATCCTGATATAAAAAAATTAATGATAACCAAGCCCTGTAAATGCCCACGGCAATCAGCAATACCGTGGAGTTTTTAATTCTCTACAGCACTTTTTTTTCCTTGGGACTATATTCAGTTTTTGTTTAATGGCATGTTTTTTTTTGCCATGGACATTTCCTTAATTGCAGGGGTTATATACACCCACCTGTTTCAGAAGTCTTTTCAAGCACACCAAATTGTAAACAAGCTTCGATGAAGCAGGCAGCTCTGTCGAATGATCTCATGCCATACAACATCTCCACTACTTTAACAAACTGGCCCAGAGATAACAACACAAGCAATGCCTTGCTCTGGAAAACACAAGTATTAAGCATCGAACTAAAAATGTGAACTGTAAAACATTTAAAGTTTAGCATAAATAAACTAGACCACCCATGTATTACATTGTCACTGGTCTGGAAAAAAAGGTTTGTTTTATTTAACGACACCACTGGAGCACACTGATTCATTGGACTGAAAGAACCATGCCAAGACACAACAAACATTTTTGTCTACCTCAGCAATAAAATGTTAACACATAAAAATAAATCTTCAAGAAATTCTATGATTTAAGAGGCAGTATGCTAATAACTCAACAAGCAGAAGGAAATGATTTATTTAACGACGCACACTCAACTCATTTTATTTACGGTTATATGGCGTCGGACATATGGTTAAGGACCACACAGATATTAAGAGAGGAAACCCACTGTCACCACTCCATGGCCTACTCTTTTCGATTAGCAGCAAGGGAACTTTTATATGCACCATCACAGACAGGGTAGTACATACCACGGCCTGGAACTAGAAATAGCCAAATGGGCCCACTGACGAGGATCGATCCCAGACCGAACGCGCATCAAGCGAACGCTTTACCACTGGGCTACGTCCCGCCCCTTTTACTCAATAAGCATGCAACTTTCAAGTAACACTGTTTCAATATTAATCATTGATATATTTAGGTTCACCTGCATCCCGACCCATTTGTCAAAACAAACCTTCCGACCATCCTGTATTAACATCCATATGATCACCTAATGTACCATACTTCAGCATATGCATACCTTTTCTAAACCGGCCTCGGTGGTGTCGTGGCAGGCCATCGGTCTACAGGTTGGTAGGTACTGGGTTTGGATCCCAGTCGAGGCATGGGATTTTTAATCCAGATACCGACTCCAAACCCTGAGTGAGTGCTCCGCAAGGCTCAATGGGTAGGTGTAAACCACTTGCACCGACCAGTGATCCATAACTGGTTCAACAAAGGCCATGGTTTGTGCTATCCTGCCTGTGGGAAGTGCAAATACTCGTAAAAAAAGAGTAGCCTATGTGGCGACAGCGGGTTTCCTCTAAAAAACAGTGTCAGAATGACCATATGTTTGACGTCCAATAGCCGATGATAAGATACAAAAATCAATGTGCTCTAGTGGCGTCGTTAAATAAAACAAACTTTACTTTTACTTTACCGTATCTAAATTCAAACTGGCTTCTGTTAATAATCAAATCAGCTATGACATTAAACATTAAACTTGTAGATGTTCAACATTGATTAAATTTAGACAAAGAGTCCATTGTGTTTTCTTTAATACTTCTATTAAATATGGTAAACAAATCAACAGATAGAATAACCTCTCACCTTATGATTAACCTGGGTGCTGCAGAGATGGTCCGCCCAGCGTTTGATGACTTCTGAACACTCGGCAAAGTTCAGACTTGACTAAAATAAAAAAGAAGATACCAACCAGTCATACTGTAAACACACCTCACTCATGTGGTTAATTCAAAAGTAACCGTTTATTTTAATAATCTTCTAACAAAAGATAAAAAGCAATAATTTGGGTTGTTTGAATGACACCCCAGCATATTTTAAACTATAGCCATTTAGTGTCAGCTAGTTTTGGAGTGGTTTGTTTTTAGATATATGGCTTTGAGAGTGAGAAAGAAAACTTCTGTCACATAGGCTAATCATACAACACAACATCTCAATGGATCTTTATATGTGTTTTTTCTCATAGGACAGAAATTACAATGGCCTTGGAAATACTAGTGGAATGCTAGTTGGGGCAGTACAGGTAAAACCTAATGAATCCATCGTGAGCAACCAATTGTATGACTGGGTGAGCCTCAGGTGCACACTCCAACGTGCTACATCCTGCCCAATCAAAAGATGGTAAAAATTAGAACATTGGAGAAAACTTGAGGTGTTTTCTCTTTTATGGATACATTACCTGTCCTCAAACAAGTGCACTCCCCCCTCACCCCCTTACGGCTAGTAGTCTGGTCCGAACATCCCTAAAGCCAATGGGATGGCCTAAAGTCTTCTACTGTATGCTCCCTCTAGTTCCGGTCACGAGACTGTAACTTTCTTCTATTTTCCTTCACTAATTTTGTTTAGACTACCCGGGATTTTTTAAAAATGACTGGTAATGTATACCGTAACCTAAGATTGTCTCTTTAAAAAAATAAACAACAACAACATAATCTGTGTTCATGGAAAGTTATATTTTAAATATATCCATCTTTTCACCATCAGGTGTGCACTAACCTGCCACTGTTTTGTAAAGTATTTATTACAGTTGAAGAGATGTGGTATTAACCCATCATCAGCCCAACTCCATAAGCTCATAAATAATTAAATCAGATGACGACTTTGTTTAAGAGTACCTTTGCCAGCCACACAGCCTTGTCCCATGATCCATAGGTCTGTAGGTATCGGCAGGCATCCAGACCTTTGTCTATCAGGCACAACAACTGAACACCTTCTGTAAATAGATTTACAAACTTAACGAATAAACAAACACAATTTTTGTAATGGCTGACATATAGTCGATTTCAAATTTAATTGGTGTTTTTTTTTATTCATTTCAATTAATTTTTTTTATTCAAGAACCCTAAAACCAATATGTTATGAATAAATATTTGGTTTCAAAGGGGTGTTTTATGCTTTGATTAAGAAGAT
Organism: Gigantopelta aegis; assembly: GCF_016097555.1. NCBI lineage: Eukaryota > Metazoa > Mollusca > Gastropoda > Neomphalida > Peltospiridae > Gigantopelta > Gigantopelta aegis. Next base: position 28,713,836 of record NC_054708.1, read on the forward strand.
GTCATATATAATATAGCACCACAGTATGTATTCTCTAAGATATAAAAATTATGTTTGATTTTTGAAAAGAATAATTTATTTTTATATTCTGGATAGATTTTATATTCTTGAAAATGAATTATAATTGAATATAGTCACTCACTCTTACTAATAGGTAGCTTAAACATAATTTTCTATCATTTGAAAACTTGCCAACTAACCATTTACCTGAAAGTTTTCCATTTGCAATCAGATTTGTGGCCACAAGTTTTATTGTGCTCTGGGAAGCTCCAGAAGAACGAATACTTGCAACTAAGCAGGCTCTACAACAGAAAACATGATAAACAGTAACGCTTGTTTAAATTTGTTTAATTACACCACTAGAGCAGATTCATTTATTTTAATCATCAGCTATTGGATGTCAAACATTTGGTAATTGTGACATATAGTCTTAGAGGAATTCTGCTATATTTTTCTATTAGCAGCAAAGGATCATTTATATGTCCTTTCCCAAAGGCAGGACAGCACATACCACAATCGTTAATATACCAGTCACGATATGACCAATGCATGTTACTACTGACTTTCAATTCAATCCCACATTACAACTTTGTATGGAATACAGACATTAGTACGCTAGTAGTGAATTAAATCTGGTCAACAGTTCCAGGTGTCCTTTTATTTATTTCTATCAGTTTTCATTACCTATATGTTTAAAAATATCTTGGTACATATCAAAGTGATACGTCCCACTTAGTGTTACGCGAAATGGGATGTATCAGTTCGACATCATTGATTGGCACACTACAACCTTACAGGAACATCAACCACATGAGTTGAGTGATATAAATTAAGATCGATTACGGGTAATAAATAGGATATTAAACTCGCTACCATTTTGTATCATGTTTATGTCCCTCATGAAATAATTTTCATTGTCACTTGCTAAAGTTCGTGACAATTGAAAATTATTTCACTCAGGACATAAATATGATAAGAAATGGAAGCTCGTTTAATATCCTATAAATAAATCTGTAATACCTCACCTTAGACTATCGATGTAATAGTTCTCGTTATCCGCTTCTGTTTCTAGCAGGAGCTGCACTGCCCGGTCGGTCTGTCCCAGTAACATGTAGTTCTCGGCACACTTCTGAGTGTGGTCGTACGTGGAGCGCTTGCTGTCATGTAGCGACACTCTGTCCAGCTGATATTTCTGTCAGAACGATGCATGCTTTAGTATGCTATTCTTACATCATGACACATGAATATCTCTTCTAGGGTGTATCATTTAAAACAAACAGTTAAATGTTTTTAGGATGTCATTCTTATTTTACGATATGTGAATACGACAGACTTTAGTTATTATAAGCAGTTCAGTGATTGTATGTAATACATTTCACTATAATATAAGAGTTTTCCAGGCTATTTTTTTATTGGAATGTTTCTTCTATGATGAGAACAGACTTTTTCATTATCTGTTTTACAATTTAAAAAAAAAAAACATTTATTATTAAGGCATATAGAGTACTTGGTTTTCAATGGTTTTCAATTATTAAATTAAGGTAAATAAGAATAATGCATTTGTTGTTCAAAATGATATGGTTTTACAAGTTTTAAATAACCATAACCAACAACTGGTTTGTTAGTTATACGAAATTAACATTGTGGTTGGTTGACTGAAATGCAGCTTAAAAGACCAATGAAAATGTTTTTGATATATCTTGTGAAATATAAAATATATTTGTTTTTTTAATCTTTGGTTTCTTCTTTCTTTATCTCATTTTCTAACAAAACAATTACAGACCAGCAGGACAAAAACAATAACAAACAGATTAAATTATAGATTTTAACATCACAATTTCTGTTTAAACACTTAAAAGGTGACTATAAAAAATAAGTTTACTTTAAAACTCTGGTTGTCGACAACTGCATCATAACACCGTTCCAGGGGCTGATCCCTGAACAGCTGCGTCAGCAGTTTCTTCTTCTCGATCTCCTCGGGGTTATCCAACAACACTAGGTCATTGGTCTCCTTGTAGTCGGGGGTCTGAGGAACAAACAGGTTACTCGTGTCGCTGTTTGAGGGCACCCGACTGGGAGACTGTAACAAAAACAAAATGCACAAGTAAAATATTAGCAGTTCTGTAGGAGGAATATTTATCAGTGTCACGGTTATGTCAGCACATTTGAGTCACATTGGAATTTACAATAAAGATAACCAGCAAAGACCAGTTTGCATGCACTTAGCCACAGACACAATGATAGAGCACAGGTTGGAACAGTTGTATAACTTGTGTCTAATCCATTTGTTCTTTTAAAAAAAGCAATAAAATATGTTTTTTAAAATCTATGTTTTGTTACCAATTGGTGTTGAATGCAAGAATCTGGTATTGATTCAATGACATTCTAAAGTAGTCAAAATTTAAATTCATGATCTCACAAATACAAAAATACTGAAATGGTTATATGATTCATTTTGATATTTTCTGTTATCTTACTTTATTAGTTCAACTGTTGTTCATCTTGTTTTAGTTTCAAATCCGAAAGATACAGAGACAAACTGCGGACGGAAATCAAAGCCTTGGAAGTTCTACTTCCAGTGGACAGAATGGTACATAGCCAGAAGCTGAATAGCCAGACTGTATTTTGACTTGTCATCTCCTAATTCCAGTTTAAAATTTTCTTCACAGATAATATATCATACTACATGAAAATGGAGCTGCAGCATTGAATAACACACATTTCAGAAGTGGATGGCTGATGGGAGTTAAAATCATTTAATTTATTATTTTTTATTTTACAAAGAATGGAAAATTCAAATAGCAAACTTGATCATGCATAAATAATGTTTTATAACAGATGTTTATGATGGAAATTTCGATTTACTATGTTGTAAAACTCTAAGAAAAAAAGAAGTTTGTTTTGTTTAATGACACCACTAAAGCACATTAATTAATCATCGGCTATTGGATGTCAGACATTTGGTAATTCTGACTCACAGTCATCAGAGGAAACCCCAAACAGTTTTCCTAATGCAGCAAGATACATACCACTGCATTTGACAATTTGTGGTGCATTGGTTAGAATGAGAAAAACCAAGCAGTTGAATGGATCCACTGAGGTGGTTTGATCCTGCGACGCAAGCACCTCAAGCTAGCACTCAACCGACTGAGCTAAATCCCGCCTCTTTATATGTAACAGTTATTTGTTTTTTAATACATGTCTGCGACAATACATAGTGCTCACCCGCAAAAAAACTATATAATAATAAATCAGTGTCCTATTGAGTCTAATATAGAGTTACCTTGCTTGAAGACTGGACCTTTGTTGACCTCAGATAATGAAGACCTATTGAGTCTAATATAAAGTTACCTTGCTTGAAGACAGCACCTTTGTTGACCTCAGATAATGAAGACCTATTGAGTCTAATATAAAGTTACCTTGCTTGAAGACAGCACCTTTGTTGACCTCAGATAATGAAGACCTATTGAGTCTAATATAAAGTTACCTTGCTTGAAGACTGGACCTTTGTTGACCTCAGATAATGAAGACCTATTGAGTCTAATATAAAGTTACCTTGCTTGAAGACAGCACCTTTGTTGACCTCAGATAATGAAGACCTATTGAGTCTAATATAAAGTTACCTTGCTTGAAGACAGCACCTTTGTTGACCTCAGATAATGAAGACCTATTGAGTCTAATATAAAGTTACCTTGCTTGAAGACTGGACCTTTGTTGACCTCAGATAATGAAGACCTATTGAGTCTAATGTAAAGTTACCTTGCTTGAAGACAGCACCTTTGTTGACCTCAGATAATGAAGACCTATTGAGTCTAATATAAAGTTACCTTGCTTGAAGACTGGACCTTTGTTGACCTCAGATAATGAAGACCTATTGAGTCTAATATAGAGTTACCTTGCTTAAAGACTAGACCTTTGTTGACCTCAGATAATGAAGACCTATTGAGTCTAATATAGAGTTACCTTGCTTGAAGACTAGACCTTTGTTGACCTCAGATAATGAAGACCTATTGAGTCTAATATAGAGTTACCTTGCTTGAAGACTGGACCTTTGTTGACCTCAGATAATGAAGACCTATTGAGTCTAATATAGAGTTACCTTGCTTGAAGACTGGACCTTTGTTGACCTCAGATAATGAAGACCTATTGAGTCTAAAATAAAGTTACCTTGCTTGAAGACTGGACTTTTGTTGACCTCAGATAATGAAGAGCTACTGTCCAGAAGTGTAACTCTGACTCGTCTCCAAATATTCTGAAAACAAAAATATATTAACCCTTCAGTACTGCCAGACTGAGTATAAAATATGATATGCAAAACTAATTAAAATTAATTTGTTCAAATGGAAGGAAGGAAATGTTTTATTTAACGATGCACTTAACACATATTTATTTACGGTTATATGGTGTCAAAATTTGTTCAATTAGCATAAAATTACTCACAAACACCTAATGTATCATATTTCGTTGCAGGCATGCACCCTAACATACTTTAACAGAACTAGTGTCTGAAGATGGCCGAAATCCACAGATGCAACTATGAGTTGTGTTTCAGTGATCTGAGACTTATAGTTGATGAAAAGCAGAGTTAAATACGAAAAATTGCATAGAGTTAAATGCAAAGGTTGATGCTGCCATGATCACAGCAATCAGAAATGTAAGAATAAATCTTGCCTTCTGACATAATTAAAATCAAATATACACGTCAACCTATAAGGAAAACCAGTTCTCGGTAACCAAACCCATCATTTTACATAACACACATTTTATTAAAATGTTTAAACGTTATTTTTGTATTAGACTTAAAAAAGGATTAAAAAAAAAAAAAAACTATGGATAAAATATTAATGTATGGCAATGATTTTTATGCCTTGGTCAGCTTACAGCAAACAATTAAGTTTTTTTTATATTGGTCATAGGTAAATAATTCTGCATGTTCAAATTATTTGTGGAATCCAATACCTGGCAGTGAGAAGACACCGCTGTGCTGTTCCAAACTGACAGTTCCGCAGGTAATCAAGCAACTCGCTGAAATTAAGACGGATATAACTGATAGGTGTATAAATATGAAATCAGTATGACAAACATGAATCCCAGTACTTCAGTAATAAGACAAAAATATGATTTGATAAATTAAACAATTTGTAGACTTAAGGCTTAATATACCTATTCCTCTTTGTGGTTTTAACCTCTCAACCAACAGGATATCCACAAAAATGCATGCCCATTATACCAACATTTCAACAAAAAAACCCGAACCATTTCATATTAAAAAAATGTAGTCTCTTAGCATCATGCAATTAAATAAATGAAACGTGTACAAAGATAATATCGACACTGACACTGGCATATATGGATAAAGGACTTTTCAGATTTTGAAACGTTTTAATTAAATGAGGTTAATTTGTGATGGTGCTGCATCCTCTCTTCTAATATATGATTTTAGTACATAACCATAAAAAGTATTTTACTTCTCAATATAGTTCATGCAGCGACTATGCAAAATATTACAATTTACCACAAAACATTAAATTAAATTTAAAACTAATTGTTCATCTTGTTTGAAAATTTTGAATAGGTGGCTTTAAAACAACAATAAGTCACTTCTATATAAAAAAAAACCCACAAACATATTGTAACCTGTAAATAAAGGCAACTTATTTCTCATTATGTGGCCTATACAGACCAGTTTTCAGTGTACCTGTCAATGAGATTTAACTGCGTATTGACAGCTCTCTGTATTTCCTGATCATCTTCTCTCATTCCGTCCAGCTCAAAGCTGAGTTCGTCTGTCCACGGTTGATGCTGCAGGATACACTTGAGAAGCTGGGAGGCTTTCGGAGGCAACAGGTATGGACTCATCAGAGGATCTGTAGATAGAAAACACAGGAAGTATCTTTCAATCAACGTAGTCAAATCAAACAATTAGCTCCATTTTCAATTCTGATGAACCATTCTACACTCAGCATCAAAATTACCTTCAAGAAATTATGCAACATTTTCTAATTGGGTTTAATGGTACGGGACATTTGCAAATTCAGTAGCACCAAAACCAACCCTCACCCGCATTCGACCCGGGTCTGGCTGTTTGTGCTCCCTTGCACAGATGATCCCCTCTCCAACCCAACCCAAACCTTTTCCTGTCCTGGACTGATAAGCCAGCAAAAGTAGACACCTGCGCCCATGACAGATGTGTGTTACAACAGCTTGTTCTGAATGTGCATGTTAAAACTTATGACCTGACCTGACCTAAAAAAAAATAGATTTTTTTCATTTTTTTCTCTTTTTTTTATATACACAATTTTGTTTTTATTCTTATGTCCACTTGAGATTCAAGCATGCTGTCCTGGGCAGATACGTCTCAGTTATTTTGGATGTCAGTGATAATGAAGTCAGTATAGTGTCCTCACACTTCCCCATCTGGGTTATTTAACGACACCCCAGCACAAAAATACACATTAGGCTGGCACAGAGATGCAACCCCAGTATCTACCATTTGAGCCATCCTTTGGAAGTTTATAATCAATCAGTTGGTTGCCAATAAATATGATCAGCTGTTAATAAAGATTTTGAAACCAATTTCTGTAATTCATTTAAACAGAAATATATTAATCAGATTGATTTTAAAAATACAATATGAATAATTAGTAAGAAATATCAAGTGAATCATTTTGAATGCAATATACTATTGACAATAAGCAAAGATTTTTTTTTTTCAAATTGGTAATAGCCATAATAATTCCAAATGAAGATGGAATGCTTTCAATGATTTTTGTTTGTTTTGTTTCGTTTTGTTTTGTTTTGTTTTGTTTTTATTTTGTTTGTTTTGGGGCATTTTTTGTTTGATTTTGTTTGTTGTTTTGTTGTACTTGTTTTGGGTGGGGGAGTCAGTACAATTACCGACATAATATTACAGAATCTGATGTGGATTAACATGTTACCTTGGAGATCCCACTGCTCGATGCTGGAGTTGGCAATCTTCAGAGCCAGATCAAAGACATGAACACATCCGGATGTCGTGACAACACAAGGGCGGTCAGACCCCGCCCACTCAGCATCCACGATCTTGGCAATGTCCTTAGGACTCTTGATGAAATGGACAATTTCCGACTATAATTAAACAAAAATTAAATGTACTGCCTACAACAGTATTTGTTTTTATTTTCCTTGTTTTCTGTTTTTTGTTTATTAGTGAAGTATATTTCCCCCCTATGTATTGAGAGCATCTATGACATAAGTTTCACTAATTTAGGATTTATAGTCTGTGAGAAATGGAGCTAAATTTAAAATCTGTGCGATAACAAAACAAGCATTCTGAAGGTACTGCTAAAGCAATATATGTCACCTAATGAACCCAACATTGTTTCATGTCTCCTAAATTCAAGGGCCATACTTCTGTAAAAAGAGGGTAAATCACCATGAAAGTTAAACTTTATCAGTAACGGTACATGAAAATTACTGATTAGGAGTGTTATGTTTTGTAGCTTATTCAGTTATTAGTCCCCTATTGGTTCAACTGGAGGGGACTATAGGTTTCATCTCTGTCCTTCTGTCGGTCTGTCTGTCTGTCCATCTGTCAGTCTATCCGTCTGTCCCAAATATAATTTTCTGGATGTTTTTCTTAGAATGCCTTGAGATTTTGTGTATAGCATTATCATGTACGGTTACAGATGAAATTTAACTTTCATGGTGATTTATCCATTTTTAACATGAGTTATGGCCCTTAAACTTAGGAGATGTGAAAATTTGTTTTCCAGATTTTTGTTTTGCAATGCCTGAAGATATTGAGATGAAATGGTGTATATACCTTGTTTAGTTAATCAAAACCACGGAATTCACAGTACTATACATGTATCTCAGTGTAATGTCTTGCAGTGGAAATTTTCTGACCTCTAAGCTTAAAAACATGTGTTAGTGTTCTCATAACCAAGAATGCTGAACGCTGAATGATTCTACAACAATAGACATACTTTCCCGTCCTGATTGATATCCCAGACAACAAGGCCATCGTTATGCAGCGTGAAAAACTTGAAGTTTTCTCTGCCAGGAGCAAAGCGAATCTTCTTAATCCAGCCCCGACTAGATGGAGTTGTTCTGAGGTTTAAGAAAATTAAATACATTTACAGGTAATATTGAAAACAAATTACAAAGTATACATTTATATCATTAATTGCTTACTATATAGTATAAATTTTAAACATTTGCACCATTTAGAAATGATTTAGAATAAAAACTGCAAGGTTTTAAAAAGTTTGATGTTACAGTGAGCTTTTCATCAAAGACTATGGGTAGTGCTACAATACAGAAATCCAGAAAAATCCACATGATCATGAGTATAAATATAAAAATATAGAGGGCCCTAATATAGCTGAAGCTTTTTTTTTTAACCAAAAGTCAGCTCAAGTCACCAAGTTATTAGTGGTAGTGTGAAATTGAAGTCACTGTAATATTTTAGACCCAATCCATATTTAAAAACCAAAATAGCACAACAGATGTCAAGATACCGACTTGTTTAAGTGTCATAGCTCAAATATTGTCTGTCCATTGTTTTACTTTGACTCGAGACTATACATCAATACATGTCATGCCATTTGTAATTGACAAGCCAAGCGTTTAAGTTTTTGGTTCTCGGACAGATTCATTTCAATAATGGGTTTTTTCATTATTCGCACAAATTGACAGAACAGAACAGAACAGAACTTGATTTCCCTCAAAGCCACCATCCCTAAATTATATATACATATACACGTATACGTTAAGTGACAAGTGTTTATAACAAACACATAAGTAAGATTAAGCTAGATAAAATAGGTTTTCCGGAGGTAAAGTGGTTATTTATAATATTAATAAGTTCACAAAGTTTTTTAAGGATGCTGACACATTTACAGTTGAACAGTTCTCTGAATTTAATTACATTTGGTCTAATAACATAGTATGGTTTTAGTAATCTTTTTTGTTCCTTGTTGAATTTAGCACAAATAAAAATATAATGAAACTCATCTCCGACATCGCCTATATTACATAATGAACATGTTCTATCTTCTTTTGGAACGTTGGACTACCTGCCCTTTTCAGTTGGTAAGACATGATTAGATATACGAAACTGGAGAAAAATAGTATCATTTTTCCTGTTAAGTATATTAAAGTAACTTTCAAAGTCTCTGTTTTCTTTAAAAAGCAGGTACCGTATATCGCTGTGTATTAGCCGACTTTTTGATACAAAATTTATCAAGTCAAAGGCTGGGGTCGGCTTATCTAAGGAGTCAACATTTTATAGTAAATGTAAAGTTAGAACAGTGACGTCACGGCTCGACTCGATCTATTGTCATTATTGTGCTCTGCATTTCCGCTTTCATAAAGGTTTAATATTGCATTTTAACACAAGCTATTACAAATAAAAGATATTAAAATTGTATATATATGTTCATCTTTAATAAATGTTGGTGTTTAAAAGTTATTTAGTAATATTTATCTGTTTAAACAACAATAAATGGTGACCGATCAAAACAATTTCGGAAAACTTCGCAGGTCACGTGTCATTACAAAACTGCTTACTAAACCGGTGAACACGTTAATTGTTCCAGCTTCATTTGTTTTGTTTGTCGGCTTGGGATTAATCGACACGGGTGGTTGGGTATGGTAGGGTATAGCCGACTACATGTAGTAATGAAAAGACCGATTAGCACAATCAACAATGCAAACAGTCACTGTGTTTTTAACGTGTGGCTGCAATCAAGAATGTTTAGGTATATTTCGCTATCTTGGTACTTATATTTTACGAGAAATAAATTAACCGGACACCGTTTCTATAAACAGAAATCGGCTACTGCTTCCGGATAAGTTTGCTGTGACAAATGACGTTTGAAAGCAGATGTACTTTGTCATTTTGTAGACCACACAGACATCTAACTTGGTTAGTTTTATATAGGGGGGTCGGCTTATATACAAGGTCTATAATTTTAAAGCCGATTTGGATGGTGAAACTAGGGGGTCGGCTAATGCATGGAGTCGGCTAATACACAGCGATATACGGTATGTAAACAATATGAAACCAACCTGGATATCTTGGCTTTGAGATCCCAGAGACACTGAGTTCCATCCACATCACCAAACACCAGGAAGTCACCTTTCCAGGCCAAACAAGTCACTGTGCTTAAACCACTCTGAAAAATATTAATGAATATTGAATGCTGATAGCAGATGAGAGTAAAATATAATTCACACATTAACAAAAACAATTTGTATTTATTGAAAACAAGCAAAGGGTAGATTGATGGGTTAATGTATACTGATGTAAACAAATATGGGAACACATGGTATTGTAGACCAAATTTATTTCACCACTAGAATAGTAGTGTCTGTATAACAACACAAACATGTCATATGGGATTGACCGTCTGTAATGTGAATTGAAGTTAATGTTTTATTTAACAACGCACTTAACATATTTTATTTACGGTTATATGGTGTTAGACATATGGTTAAGGACCACACGGGTATTGAGAGAGGAAACCCGCTGTCGCCACTTCATGAGCTACTCTTTTCAATTAGCAGCAAGGGATCATTTATATGCACAATCTCATAGACAGGACAGCACATACCACAACCTTTAATGTACCAGGCGTGGTGCACTGGCTGGAGCGAGAAATAGCCCAATGGGCTCACTGACGGGGGGTCGATCCCAAACCAACCGTGCATCAAGCGAGCACTTTACCACTGGGCTACATCTCGCCCATAATGTGAATTGAATGTAAGGAACACAGAGTTATCTTCCTGATACTATGGATGAGGGTTCTGGTTGCTGTCATTGTTTGCTGGTTTTGTTTGTGTGTTCCATCAGTATATATTGATATGGCATTAAATTCTTATTTATTTAAAAAGAAAATGGTATTTTCTTGTTGCTGAAGTCATAATATTTAACCATTTCAGATATGTCTGTAAAGTTTGTTTTGTTTAACGACACCACTAGAGTACATTGATATATTAAACATCGGGTATTGGATGTCAAACATTTGGTAATATGTATACACTCATAGTCAATAGAGGAAACCCGCAACATTTTCTTAATGCAGCAAGGGATCTTTTATATGCACTTTCCCACAGACAGGGAAGCACATACCACGGCCTTTGACCAGTTGTGGTGCACTGGTTGGAACAAGAAAAACCCAATCAGCTGAACCGATCCACTGAGGTGGTTCGATCCTGCGACGCAAGCACCTCAAGCGAGCGCTCAACCGACTGAGCTAAATCCCGCCCAGACATGTCTGTATTTTCTGCATTCGGTTCATGACCTTGTCAATCCAACATAATTAACAGACAATCTTTAGAGTAATATCAAGTAACATGGCACAAAGCATAAACACTAACATCTGGTGGTATCTTGGTCACATCTGAAATCAAGTTTCCTTCCACAATGAAATGAAAGACAGTCCCATCTTTGTCAGTCATCACAAAATGTTCACGAACACTCATTTTGGATTGAGTCTTTTTTTCCCTGTAACAAGACAATCACAAGTGATCAATATTCACACTGTTATCATACAGCATATGACAGTTAGAAAAACTAATACAAAGTTAACAAAACAACAACTTAAGACTTTTCTTTAAATCTGGAACTGTACATGTAAAATAAAAACAAAAGTTTAATTTATAATAAAAGAGTTTAAAAACAGTAAAAGTAGTGTTACTCCCTGAGTGTTTTGTGATATCATAATTTATCAGCATGAGTTGATAAAAGTATGAAATCTGAAGCTTGCCAAGGATTTTTATACTTTTATCAATGAGTGCTGATAAATTATGATATCACTAGACACGAGGGGAGTATTCTTTTTATCATCCATTATCAATTCTTTTCATTTGCGACAATTGTAAACAATGTCAGTAATGTGGGTTGAATGTCACTATATTTGGCAGTGGTAGACTTGTTAACTAGCAGAACGACAGTGGCGTGACGTCACTAGTGATAGGTTTAGCGCTGAAAGTTACACAGTCACGTAACAAAAGAAGCAATATCTCCTAGGAGAATATCGCAGGCGATATCGCAAACTACAGTGCCAGCGATATTTCCTACAAAAGCCTTTAATGGATGATAAATATTAGTACTACTAATGAAAAGCTCCTGACATTGAGTTTGGCAAAACAAGAAAACACTAAACGTACTTGCCACCTGCGTGCTCCGACATACCCGACGATGTTGTGGAGGTGTCAATCTCACTACATCTTGTAATGGCATATAAACCCCGAGAACGCAGTGTTAAAAACCAGTAAAAGTAGTGTTATATTAATAGCACTAATGAAAAGCTCCTGACATTGAGTTTGGCAAAACAAGAAAACACTAAACGTACTTGCCACCTGCGTGCTCCGATATACCCAACGATGTTGTGGAGGTTTCAATCTCACTGCATCTTGTAATGGCATATAAACCCCAAGACAGCAGTGTTAAAAACCAGTAAAAGTAGTGTTATATTAGAAGCACTAATGAAAAGCTCCTGACATTGAGTTTGGTGAAACAAGAAAACACTAAACGTACTTGCCACCTGCGTGCTCCGACATACCCGACGATGTTGTGGAGGTGTCAATCTCACTACATCTTGTAATGGCATATAAACCTTGAGACAGCAGTGTTAAAAACCAGTAAAAGTAGTGTTATATTAATAGCACTAATGAAAAGCTCCTGACATTTGAGTTTGGCAAAACAAGAAAACACTAAACGTACTTGCCACCTGTGTGCTCCGATATACCCGACGATGTTGTGGAGGTGTCAACTCACTGCATCTTGTAATGGCATATAAACCCCAAGACAGCAGTGTTAAAAACCAGTAAAAGTAGTGTTATATTAGTAGCACTAATGAAAAGCTCCTGACATTGAGTTTGGCAAAACAAGAAAACACTAAACGTACTTGCCACCTGCGTGCTCCGACATACCCGACGATGTTGTGGAGGTGTCAATCTCACTGCATCTGGACCCATGTCCACTTTTGTCCAAATCGTCTGACCCACTGTCCAACAATTTCTTCTTCATGGTTTTCAAACTGTGTGATGGCGACCAAACCTGTCGTAAATATAAAGGAAAACACACTAAATTAGACACAGACAATGGTCTTTTATGGAAATGAGTACAGTATTATATTTATTACAATTAGAATTACTGAACAAAAATCAAACAATTAATTCGTCCAACACATTTCAACTTATTTTCATGCTTATATCCAATTAAGGTTCAAGCACGCTGTCCTAGGCACACACCTCAGCTATCTGGGCTGTCTGTCCAGGACAGTGGGTTAGTTGGTAGTGAGAGAGAAGAGGGTGTAGTGGTATTGCACCTACCCATTGAGTCGTTAAAACTTGCTCTGGGTGGGAGCTGGTACCGGGCTCCGAACCCTGTACCTACCAGCCTTATGTCCGATGGCTTAACCACGACACCACCGGGGCCGGCCTTCCAACACAATTGTGAAAATTGTGAAAAAGCACAGAGCTAAGACAAGAGATTGATAATAATGCTGCTTACCTAATGTCATATGTCAGATATTATTTGGTTTTTTAAATAGTTTGTATGCATTACTTTTGTTGTCGAGTATTGTGAGATTCATTATTTACCAACATGACATCATTCAGTGGTCAATTTATTTGGCAATTTATCAATAAATAATTGTATTCCTATGTCATATGCTAATGAACTTTGCACAAACGATACTGTCAATGCATAAAACAATTGTATTCAAACAAATATTTTGTTAATTATGTGAACTGACAGCTAGCATTTTTTTTTTTTTTTAATTCATGAAACACAAAATTGCTGATCAAGGTCAATACTTCTCAAAATGCATATCTCTTAAGATGCGAAATAGCTTATGGGGTATCTCTGCCACCATGGAGTAATAAAGAAAAAGTAACAGAATACGCACAATAGCAGTAGGTCTAGGAAACGTTTTCGGAAGTTCTCTTATAATGGTCAGTGATTTCAAGTCCCACAACTCCAAAGGTTTATCCTTGAAGCCCAGCACAAAAAACTGCCTGAAAATATAAGTTCCATTTATTGATTTAACATATCTAATGATGAAATAAAAGCACTGTTAAAACCAACATTTATAATTATCTTTTCTTAAGAGAGTAAAATAATAATAACAATTATAGTATATGCAGCTATACCTTTTTCTATGTACCTGTAATCAAGTTAAGCCAAATATTTATGGCAACAATGAAATTTGTTCACGATATACAATATTACAGTAATTATAAATCCAATTTACTTTGCTTTTGTAGGTAATGAAAATTTGATTAAAAAAGCATTTCTCACAAGTCTAAAATAAATATTTTACAATCTGTATTTAAACATTTTTTTTTATAAATGCCGATCCTGTTTTATCTTCTATAACAGGTCTTACTTAAGGTGTGATATCTGCATTGATTCTAATGGTCTTTTATCTTCTATAACAGGTCTTACTTAAGGTGTGATATCTGCATTGATTCTAATGGTCTTTTATCTTCTATAATAGGTCTTACTTAAGGTGTGATATCTGCATTGATTCTAATGGTCTTTTATCTTCTATAACAGGTCTTACTTAAGGTGTGATATCTGCAATGATTCTAATGGTCTTTTATCTTCTACAACAGGTCTTACTTAAGGTGTGATATCTGCATTGATTCTAATGGTCTTTTATCTTCTATAACAGGTCTTACTTAAGGTGTGATATCTGCATTGATTCTAATGGTCTTTTATCTTCTATAACAGGTCTTACTTAAGGTGTGATATCTGCATTGATTCTAATGGTCTTTTATCTTCTATAACAGGTCTTACTTAAGGTGTGATATCTGCATTGATTCTAATGGTCTTTTATCTTCTATAACAGGTCTTACTTAAGGTGTGATATCTGCATTGATTCTAATGGTCTTTTATCTTCTACAACAGGTCTTACTTAAGGTGTGATATCTGCAATGATTCAAATGGTCTTTTATCTTCTATAACAGGTCTTACTTAAGGTGTGATATCTGCATTGATTCTAATGGTCTTTTATCTTCTATAACAGGTCTTACTTAAGGTGTGATATCTGCATTGATTCTAATGGTCTTTTATCTTCTATAACAGGTCTTACTTAAGGTGTGATATCTGCATTGATTCTAATGGTCTTTTATCTTCTATAATAGGTCTTACTTAAGGTGTGATATCTGCATTGATTCTAATGGTCTTTTATCTTCTATAACAGGTCTTACTTAAGGTGTGATATCTGCATTGATTCTAATGGTCTTTTATCTTCTACAACAGGTCTTACTTAAGGTGTGATATCTGCAATGATTCTAATGGTCTTTTATCTTCTATAACAGGTCTTACTTAAGGTGTGATATCTGCATTGATTCTAATGGTCTTTTATCTTCTATAACAGGTCTTACTTAAGGTGTGATATCTGCATTGATTCTAATGGTCTTTTATCTTCTATAATAGGTCTTACTTAAGGTGTGATATCTGCATTGATTCTAATGGTCTTTTATCTTCTATAATAGGTCTTACTTAAGGTGTGATATCTGCAACGATTCTAATGGTCTTTTATCTTCTATAACAGGTCTTACTTAAGGTGTGATATCTGCATTGATTCTAATGGTCTTTTATCTTCTATAATAGGTCTTACTTAAGGTGTGATATCTGCATTGATTCTAATGGTCTTTTATCTTCTATAACAGGTCTTACTTAAGGTGTGATATCTGCATTGATTCTAATGGTCTTTTATCTTCTACAACAGGTCTTACTTAAGGTGTGATATCTGCAATGATTCTAATGGTCTTTTATCTTCTATAACAGGTCTTACTTAAGGTGTGATATCTGCATTGATTCTAATGGTCTTTTATCTTCTATAACAGGTCTTACTTAAGGTGTGATATCTGCATTGATTCTAATGGTCTTTTATCTTCTATAATAGGTCTTACTTAAGGTGTGATATCTGCATTGATTCTAATGGTCTTTTATCTTCTATAATAGGTCTTACTTTAGGTGTGATATCTGCATTGATTCTAATGGTCTTTTATCTTCTATAATAGGTCTTACTTAAGGTGTGATATCTGCAACGATTCTAATGGTCTTTTATCTTCTATAACAGGTCTTACTTAAGGTGTGATATCTGCATTGATTCTAATGGTCTTTTATCTTCTATAATAGATCTTACTTTAGGTGTGATATCTGCATTGATTCTAATGGTCTTTTATCTTCTATAACAGGTCTTACTTTAGGTGTGATATCTGCAACGATTCTAATGGTCTTTTATCTTCTATAACAGGTCTTACTTAAGGTGTGATATCTGCATTGATTCTAATGGTATTTTATCTTCTATAACAGGTCTTACTTAAGGTGTGATATCTGCAACGATTCTAATGGTCTTTTATCTTCTATAACAGGTCTTACTTAAGGTGTGATATCTGCAACGATTCTAATGGTCTTTTATCTTCTATAACAGGTCTTACTTTAGGTGTGATATCTGCATTGATTCTAATGGTGTTTTATCTTCTTTAATAGGTCTTACTTTAGGTGTGATATCTGCATTGATTCTAATGGCGACTCTTCCTCTCGGTGTAATCTGATATGAGTTACCTTCCCTGAAATACAGGAATACTAATTAAAGAAAGAAATGTTTTATTTAATGACGCACTCAACACATTTTATTTACGGTTATATGGCATCAGACATATGTTAAGGACTACTCAGATATTGAGAGAGGAAACCCGCTGTGGCCACTTCATGAGCTACTTTTTTTTATTAGCAGCAAGGGATCTTTTATATGCAACAATGCACAGACAGGATAGTACATACCATGGTCTTTGTTACACCAGTTGTGGAGCACTAGCTGGAACGAGAAATAGCCTAATGGGGCCACCGACGGTGATCGATCCCAGACCGACCGTGCATTAAGTGAACGCTTTACCACTGGGCTACATCCCACCCCCGAACACTAATTAGTTCATTCAGTCATTTTCTACATAGAAAATTATAACATTACACTGAGCAGAAACCAACTTGGTGATAATATTTTTGAGTAAAATAAAATTATTAGAATTTTTTAAAGCTTGAATGTCAACTGTCCATCCAGTAACATTATTTACTAAAACAAAACAGAAAAACACAACAGTTTAAAAGTTAAAAGTTTCTTTTGTTTAATGACCTCACAAAGATATTTGATTAAAGCAATTTTTTTAGCATTCGACCAAAATAGTACATCGTCTCAAAGGCCTGTTCTATACGTATAGGATCAGATAAATTTTCAAATACAGTGAAACCCCTCTAAACTGGACACCCTTGGAACCAAGACAAATGTCTGGTTTTAAGAGGGAATCCGGTTTACACAGGTTAAGTTCTGTCCTGGTTTTTAAAAAGGGACTCTGTGAAACATCCGGTTATGAGAGAATACCGGTTTACAGAGGGTTCAGTCTTGAGAGGTTTCACTGTAGCTATCATATTTGATAGTATTATTGTAATACAACATAATTATTACCTGAGAGGATGTCTACATGACTGAACTCATTTTTGACAAGTCCACTGGGTCCAGGGTTTGGGTAGGCGTATGACAGAAACGTTTTTAATCCACACCATTCAATACCCCTGCAAGACAAGTACAATCTAACAGATACTTAGTCACAAAATCCTCGATTGCTTCCAAGCTGACAATACTAGATTTGCTAAACCTTGAAAACAAGAAACCTTGAAATGAATATTTTTATATTATCATATAAGATCTTAAATTTCCAGTGCAATCAAAGTATATGATATTTTTCAGATCACATACTTTAAGAATCTGACAACTTTGCAAATTAGATGTAAATTAATCAAGGTCACGGCACTAGGTTTATTGACATTTAAGCAAACGTACTATGGTGACACTCCATAATTGATGTATGCATTCATAGTCATCAAATAAAAACATTTCAATAGCAACTTTACATTGAAAACTGCCCAGCATTCAAAAAACAAAAAACGTTAACCACTAGTTTATTTTCATGTAAGGATATCCAAAATGACGTCATTCAAGTTTGACGTCATTTCCATTCAAAAAGACACTGTGTCACATATTCTTATGTCATTTGAATATCGGGTAATGGCTGACTGGAATTAAAGTAAACGGTTTACAAAAACATGTTGTATTAAGCTTGAGATTATATGACAAAGAGATTATTACCCTTGTGTGTTTCGGTATTGTCATTATCATATATTAGGAACAAAAATAATGTATTATGCTCGCATAATACAATTTTTGTTCCTAATATATGACATCGACGATACAGAAAAACACTCTCAGACTGGTAATAACCTCTATGTACGAAATGTATGGTTTTAAGGTATATATATCCCAAATACAACTTATCCTGACTCCCCAAAAAACAAGTATTACCTGACCATAGAAGAGTGGATGCTGAATTCCCTGTCTACCTGGCCACTAGCCACATTCACTGTCTGGATGGCACCAGAAAATGTACCTGAAAAGTAATTCAAATTCAAAACACTTGAAACATCATTTTATTTAGTAAGCTGTTCATTTTTTAATAATTAATTAAAAGCTCATACCTTCAGAAGGAAATACAATATAGTAAATTACATCTGTTCACAGAAATTAAGTTAACTTTTTAACATGAACTGAATATAAACAATTTAGTAATGTATTTATTTACATATTAATGAATAACAGGCGATAGGATTTCAAATTTCACGGAAAACACTTATTCGGTTCCGTGCCTTGTGAACATGGGAACCAATTGGAAACTGTTTTTAGGTTCTGTGAAAACAAGTCATTTTTAATACCACTGAGTTAAATTATCACAAAAATCTGTACAAAATGAAACATTTTCAAACTCAATATTAAGTTGATTTTCAACAGCCCTCTCCATTATATGCACGCTGTTGTGATTTTGACAGTTAAATAAAAACAATAGTTTAGGCCTGCATCATTTCCTCCCATAATGAAACCACAGGAAATAGTGGGGCCTATTCGACTGCCACCTTCAGTACTCAAGAACATGCATGACGTCGACTTCAGTGACAGTAGTCAGAAGGTTAAATGGTTGCTACAAAATTATATTTGAATTTAAATACTAATAACTATTTCTGACCCCTTATATTTAAGAGATACACTACAAATAATTAGTGCCAGTGATTTGGGTTCAAATGTTTAACGTGTTTGATTTGAGCGCGTGTTGGAACTCGGATTTGGGTTAACCTGAACCAGAACACTGAGAAGGTCGGTTAACACAATAATCCAAATCTGGTCTCGTGATTGTGTCAAACACACACTCATGTGTGGTATCAGAAAAATAATTTAAATTAATTATGTATATAATTAATTATTATTTTAGTTCCGTGATTTTACTGGCACGGTACCGGAAACGATTGTTACCGTGAAATCCGAATGCATGATAATATTATGTATATCAACCATATGGACTTTTAAATGTATCTAAATGTTCATAAAGCTCCATAACAAGATTTAACTCTTATTGTAAACTGACTAGAGTGTGTTCTGTATTGTGATTTGTTAATTACATTCTTTTTCCAGGATCAAATGAAAATAACACCTGGAAAGCTACTGACGTCATTAGAAAGTGACGTCATTAGCAATTGGAACAGGCGAAGTTGATGATTCAAGGGTCTACAGTTAGACTGTAGCCAGGTATTTTTTTTCAAGAAATGCCAAATAAACCATTAGTTAGTTCTGTAGAAAAACGATTCAGATTCACAATGGACATAACCATATGGAGTTTTTAGATTTGCGGGTGTTATAGTCCATAAGATGCCTGCAAGTGTTTCATTTTTGACCTCAGGCTAACGCCTTCGGTCAAAAATGACATTTGAGGAATCAAACAGACAATATAACACCTGCAAATGTAAAAACTCCATATGGTTATCTCCTAATTCTTTTTTCAAAACAAATTAATACAGATTTGTGCATATTTTGACCAATATATTGTACAGTATTGTAGTAGTTTAATAGTAACATCATTTTGTTTAGCTTATTACTATGAACACATACACTGGAACAAAGAACATTCAAAACAAAACCTTTGATTTCTAAAATCGTAGATTGGGAAAAAAATCTTTAATTCTCACCTAATGCCAGTCTAGGCTCATAGATAGTCCAGTTCTTGTTTGTCAAAGGTGGACACATGCGTATGCATGTGATGTAAGTATGTACCCCTTGCAGCAGACCAGTCATTATGAACTTCAGCTGCACACTGTGACCTTTGACATCTGACCTCAGACCACCCATGACAGGAAGTTGTGATGGGCCAATCATATCAGTGAGGACCATCTTGGGATAAGGTATGCCGGTAATGACTGGAAACTCATTCTTTCCCGAGGTTACGTTCTGCACTGCACTAGGCAGAGTAGCACCAGGTGTAAACAATGGCGAGTTAATGCTCTGCTGGGAAGACTGAAAATTAATTTTTAAATCAAAAAGAAATGAAAGGAATATTTGTTTATTAATGATAACTCAGCACATTATAAACTACATCTATCTGAAACCTAATACAATGAAACTCCTCTAAACCGGACACCCTAGGAACCAAGTAAAAAGTCTGGTTTTAAGAGGTATCCAGTTTAGAGAGGTTCTCTTCCATATTGATATTTAAAAAGGGGCAGACAAAAACATCCAGTTTTGAGGGAATTCCAGTTTTAAGAGGGCCCAGTTTTGAGAGGTTTCACTGTATAAGATTATTTCGACAAATGGTAAAGTATAAGAAAGGAAACCCATTGTTGCCACATAGGCTACACCTCCCAAATAGCAGCAAGGAATATTTTATACATGCTTTCCCACAGACAGGAATGCACATACCAAGCCTTTGGTATATCAGTCACGGTGCACTGGTTAGGATGGGACAAAATCCACTTGACCCACTGAGGGCAACCGATCCTACAACCCACTGCACATCAGACAGGCACCCTACTACTAACGTAAGTGCATCCTGCCCCAAATAAAAAGGATTACCTCATGACAAAATAGTTGCAATAAATTACTCGTATAATAGATAGAAAGAAAGAAATGTTTTATTTAACGACGCCCTCAAAACATTTTATTTAAGGTTATATGGCATCAGACATATGGTTACAGACCACACAGATTGTGAGAGGAAACCCGCTGTCGCCACTACATGGGCTACTCTTTCCGATTATCTTTTATCTGCGCTTCCCACAGGCAGGATAACACAAACCATGGCCCTTATTGAACCAGCTATGGATCACTGGTCGGTGCAAGTGGTTTACACCTACCCATTGAGCATTGCGGAGCACTCACTCAGGGTTTGGAGTCGTATCTGGATTAAAAATCCCATGCCTCGACTGGGATCCGAATCCAGTACCTACCAGCCTGTTGACCGATGGCCTAACCACGACGCCACCGAGGCCGGTCGTATAATAAATAGAATGCAGAAACTGAAATACATGCAATTATTTATAAAAGTTTCAATGTTACTTGTTTTTTTAATTTGATTTGTCCTTCAAATACTGGTGCAACATAAAACCATGCAAAGTTTTTACATGCATTCTTCCAGACAGGAGGGTGGGATTTAGCTCAGTTGGTTGAGTGCTCGGTTGAGGTGCTTGCATCGTAGGATCGAACCACCTCAATGGATCCATTCAACTGATTGTTTTTTTCTCGTTCCAACCAGTGCACCACAACTGGTCAACGGCCGTGGAATGTGGTTTCCTGTCTGTGGGAAAGTGCTTATAAAAGATCCCTTGCTGCATTAAGAAAAATGTAGCAGGTTTCCTCTGATGACTACGTGTCAGAAATACCAAATGTTTGACATACAATAGCTGATGATTAATTAATCAATGTGCTCTAGTGGTGTTGTTAAACAAAACAAACTTTACTTTCTTCCATAGACGGGACAGTGTATACCATGGTCTTTGACACACCATTAATAAAGATCATTAAATACACTCAATAAAATATGAGCTATCAGCCTTAACAAGGAAAGGCGAATGACAACTCCTGCTCCCCTCCACCCTTGCCTGGAAAGTTTTACGAGAGCTGCATATTGCTCACCTTGCAATAAAAAATTTAACAAATTTCATTTGAAACTGTGTACGATTGCTCACCTTGCATCATTTTAACATTTAAGGAGAGTGATCTTCAGCTTGCCTTAATTTTACTCATGATGAAAACTGAGCTAGTTACCTTGACATCAACAGTTTTCATCTCCCAGAAGATAACTCGACTGTCACTCATAACAAGACCAATGGTCCTTTCTGAAACCGGTGACACTGTGAATCCATAGACGCGGTTGTGTCTTGTCACTCGGAGTGGGTCAGTCTGCGACCTCAGGTCATAGGCCACGTCCATCGACACTGTGGGTGGTGTATCATCTGAAAATTAAAGTAAAAAAAAAAAATCAGCTGTTTGTAAAATTCCCTTAAAGGGTCATGATCAGTTTGCTAGGTGTGCAAAATGTCTATCATACACTGATTGTTTCATTTTGACACAACAGACATCAAAAAAGTGTGGTTTATTTATAATGTATAAAAATATTGCCAGGAAATGTAACACCTAGATTGCAACCATCAAATTTTCCTTGCGATTTTCATTTCAGGTATATTAAAACTACCATACCACAATATGAAAACAAAACATGTTTTAGGTTACACACCACCATTAATTACTCCATGCAGTTCAATATAATTTGTATGTCAGAATATATTCTATGAAAAATACAAGTCTGTCCAGAGGGTCATGTGACTACTAATTTTTAGGAGTACTCTCGACTGACAAGTACCGTTTAAAACAAAATCAACATAGGTCGACCGCAACATTTTTCAATTAATGGCCCCCATATGGTATCGTATGCACATAGACAACATATAGACTGTGCACATGGCAAGTACTCACCAAAGGCACCAGTACCTTCTGAAGCCGGTGTACACAAGTTGTTGGACTTTCTGCGTATTCGAACAGATATACTGCCACTTTCATGAAGACACATTAGCACATCTCTTTGCCAACAAGGAAGAACCTAAAAGAAAACAGAAAAAATACTGTATAATGCTGCTGTCTGAGTGCTGTTATCAAACAACAGAGTGTGTTTCTCAGTGAACTAACACTTTTATATGCCTTGTTCTACAATAAATATAGAACAGAAAATTCAAAAACCTTAGATACAGATGATAAACATTAAATTTAAATAGTCAACATTAACAACTGACAAAAAGATGTCACAAAATATCTTGAATACCCGAAAGATGCTCTACCACCAGACATATATTCAATGGGGTTATTTTCACTGACATACAAATTTAGAAAAACCTAAGTTTCACCTTATTTCAATAAACGTTTAATCACGATTGTGCTTGTACATCTTTAGTATCATGAACAATCTCTATTGGTGCAGGAAGGGGATGTAATTTAGTCATATAGGTCTAATCTGAGGTGCAATGGGTCGAAAGATAGATTGCTCTTGCTGGAACTGTTGGATTTTCCCCCATCATAATGGGGCACACAGTTTAACTATGTTTGCTAAGTGTCCCGGGCATGGATTAAGGCCTTATATACTGTGTTACTGTGAAAAAGATAATTGGTGTAGTGACATTACATCTTCCCAATGAGCCATTATAAATCACTCGGGGTCTGAACCACATAAATGTACATGCAGAATGTGCCATATTTTTAAGAAAGAAAGAAAGAAAGAAATGTTTTATTTAACGACGCATTCAACACATTTTATTGACGGTTATTTGGCGTCAGACATATGGTTAAGGACCATACCGATATTGAGAGAGGAAACCCGCTGTCGCCACTTCATGGGCTACT
Source organism: Gigantopelta aegis (assembly GCF_016097555.1). NCBI lineage: Eukaryota > Metazoa > Mollusca > Gastropoda > Neomphalida > Peltospiridae > Gigantopelta > Gigantopelta aegis. The sequence continues at coordinate 28,737,607 of NC_054708.1, forward strand.
CTTTTCGATTAACAGCAAGGGATCTTTTATATGCACCATCCCACAGACAGGGTAGTACATACCATGGCCTTTGATATACCAGTCGTGGTGCACTGGCTAATTTTTAAGAAAGCGCCCTCATTAGTTTAGCTAGAGTAGACCATAAGGGAGGATCCAGGATCTTGTAAATAGGGACACAAAATTCTAAATAAGCTGATCTCCCAACAGAAATGAGATCTGAAGGCATGCTCCTCAGATAAGTTAGAAATAAAGATGCTCAGAAACATGTTTTTAGTGTTGTATATTGTGGATGATGAATTTTAAAAAAAAGAAGACAAGACCACTTTGGATCTGCCAATGTAGACCCTATATTATGCTAACATGATTCTTTTAAATTTACTGGAACACAGGGAAAGGGTAGAATGAGGGAAAATACAAGGTGAAAAGGTTTCAGGCCAGCTCATTTTGCCCGCAAATCTATACCGTTTCTGCTCGAATTCAAGGATTTATTCCAGCACTGAGGACAGCAGTTCGTCCCTTGTCTGACCCACTGTGTCTTGTACATTTATCAATTTACCTGAACAAAGGGAGACGATGTCTTACCTGAACAAAGGGAGACAATGTCTTACCTGAACAAAGGGAGACGATGTCTTGTCGAGTGAGACCATGCCCACGGTCTGGTTGATCTCCAGGTCTAGAATCAACATCTCTCTCGGGTACAGCAGAATTATGTGGTGGCGGCAGGACGGGTGAAACGACAGCTGCAGACATTCGCTCACTGCAACAGTCTCTTCTTCAGTCTGGACTGGCTTGCTGAAGTCAAAAAATAACATGCGTAAGCTAAGAATAAAGAATCAAGTCACAGGCATCAAAATAAGCAAATACAAAATACAGATCTTGCATATTATTATGAATTTGTCAACTTTAGGCTACAATTTCCAGTATTTTTCTTCATAGATGGAGTAATCCTTTGTTACTTCATTTATATCACTATTCTCATTGTTGTGACATTTTTATCATATTTGAATAAAACACAACTACATGTATGTGTATGTGCTGTTTTGGGTTTTTTTTAAATCACATGTTGTTCACATCGGAGTACCATTCTTGACTTTATTGGTATGGTAATCTGAATAAACATTTTCAACTAACTTTGATGTCTGTCAACACAGAATGCACTGTACCAAAATACTAAAATAATAAACAATAAAAGCAAATAATTTGCTCTATTTAAACTTCTCAGAAGCTGCAAACCATAACACAGTTTTACATAACAAGAATGTATTTGATTATCAGATACAGTGAAACTCCTCTAAACCGGACACACTCGTCACCAAGTAAAAAGTCCGGTTTTAATAGGTATCCGGTTTAGAGAGGTTCTCTTCTGTACAAATATTTAAAAAGGAGACACGAAAAATGTCCAGTTTTTGAGGGAATTCTGGTGAACTAAGGGTCCAATTTTGAGAGGTTTCACTGTATAATTAGACTCAAATGTAAATACTGATTGAATGAATTAAAAGAAACATTCAGAATATTAGTGTGGACAGAAAATCATGAACATTATTATAATACCTGGGTTTACTTTCACCCACAAGAATGCGACTCATTCTCTGAGCCAAATTCTTTGATGATGCCTTTCTCTCCAAATTGTTCGCACTAGTGTTGTGGTTAGCCGAGTTTCCTCCAGCTGTATTTTTAAAAATAAAAATAACCTATACATACATTAAGAATAATACACAAAACACAACAAAAAATAAATATTGTAAAGTATTTAAATTAAATGAAAACATAAGCTCCAGATAATTTTATATCTCAAGTACCGGTACATGATAAACGAAGATAAAAAATTTTTTTAATTATTTTCACTAATACATTTGTAACAGTTGTCTAACCTTATTAATAATAATAATAAAAAGAAAGAAAAAAAGTATTGAAATAAAACAATGTACAAGATAAAGTAGTTATCTTGATTTGTTGTTAAAATTCACAATTATAGCTATGTATCTAAAGCCATTTTAATTGTTCAATTTGAATTATAAAATATATTTTGTCTCAGATCTTTTACCATGACTAGAAGGGCTGAAGATGTAATACTTCTTCCCATTGCTGGATGGGGTTTTATTTATCATGAAGTCATCAATAAATACAATGCAGTCTTGACCTAGAACTGAAAAGGAAAACAAAATAAAAATTATTATTTCATCTGATAAACACTTAATGGTAAATAAAACATTATTATATTATTTTTAACATAAATAATTACATTGTTACAAAAATATATTTTTATTTTAAAAAACCCCAATAAAACATAATACAGTACTGTCAAACCTGTGTAAAGTAATCACCAAAAGAAGGACCAAAAGATGGTATATTAAGAGAGGTGACTGTTTAATACAGGTCAGTGGATACTACATTAGATGATTTAGAAGAATAAAGAGATAGTTTCTTAAGACAGGTGACTGTTTAATACAGGTCAGAGGGTACCACATTAGATGATTTAGAAGAATAAAGAGATAGTTTCTTAAGACAGGTGACTGTTTAATACAGGTCAGTGGGTACCACATTAGATGATTTAGAAGAATAAAGAGATAGCCTCTTAAAACAGGTGACTGCCTAAGTGAGCAGGTTTGTTTCAATTTATTTTAATGCCTATATCCAATTAAGGTTCAAGCATGTTGTTCTGGGCACACACACCTCAGCTATCTGGGCTGTCTGTCCATCTGTGGTTAAGCCATCAGACTTAAGGCTGGTAGGTACAGGGTTCGCACCCCAGTACCGGCTCCCACCCAGAGCGAGTTTTAACGACTCGGTAGGTGTAAGGCCACTACACCCTCTTCTCCCTCACTAACAACTAACCCACTGTCCTGTACAGACAGCCCAGATAGTTGCGGTGTGTGCCCGGGACAGCATGCTTGAACCGTAGTTAGATATAAGCACGAAAATAAGTTGAAAAGCAAAATTGACCTACAGACAACATTTCTAGAGTTGAAACGATCAAATGAAAATGAAATCAATGTTTCGGTGTATGTTTTCTTCCACAGCCGTGTGCCAGTGTCCGCATTCCACAGGATTAGGGAGTAAGGAGGATGCAATGCAACTAGTAAATCTCTTGATGCATCCTGCTGTCCAAGCCAATCCATATCTGAAAAACATAATAATAAATAATGTTCAAGGTTTTTGTGGTGCAAAAGATAAAAATGCATGTGGATAAAAATGCTGGGGAAAAAATATTTGGGTCTCAAAAGTGGTGGATCTAGACTTGTTTGCAAATGAGCATCTACTTGGCAGATTTATTTTTAAATGTTTTACAGACTTCCATCAAATTTATTATTCCACTGATTTAAGACACTAGATCATGTATGTACTAGTCCCTAAGGAACGTAGTCACTTTTAACTTTATAGATTGTTGCAGTAATTACTTTTTTTGTTATACAGTGAAACCCTTGGATCAAGACAAATGTCTGGGTTTAAGACGGATCTGGTCTGGGTTTAAGACGGATCTGGTTTAGAGAGGTTAAGTTCTGTCAAGGTTTTTAGAAAGGGACTCTGTAAAAAGTCCGGTTTTGAGGGAATTCCAATTTACAGAGGGTCTTGTCTTCACTGTATATAGGGCCTACATGGCTTATTTCGTCTTTCATCATAATATTTTGCCACAAACGGAGGATGAAATGCCTAAGACTCCTAACCTTATCTGCGGCTGAGTAATTATCCTTCTGAACATATCAAAGGTGTAGCTAACAGACAGGTACCTTGCACTGGCTTATTCCCATCTGAAAACTCAGCTCGTGCATGACCTTGTGAAACGTCCCACGCGATTATGTTACCACTGGCATCGGCCGAGGCCAGTCGCAGACAATATGGGCTGTTCACATCATGGTGGTAGTCCTCTTTGGCCCATTTGATCTAAAATTCATAATATACATGTGTAATGAACAGTTTATATTTAAACCTCGACTAATATTGACTGAAAATTGATTGACTGAAAACATTTTATTGCAAACTTAGTAAGCCCTCTCCTAATATATGTAGTATTGGTATAAAGGCCTCCTTCTGGCAATAGCTAGTGGGAATTTCCCTATTAGCTCAGTTGGTAGAGCGCTGGACTCTCGTACTAAGAGTCTGTAGTTCGAATCCCCTCAAATCACTACTAATATTAACAGTTGTGGTAATATAAGCTACCTGCTTTTCATAGAACAAAACAGAAGACCAGAAATTCTAAAAGCACAGAAAATTCCAAAAATCTAAACAAATAAATATTACAGGTTATGTCACAAATACATTACAATATTATACATCATTATAAAGACTTGCAAAAAACTGCATATCCATGTAATGTAGCTAAATCAATATATTGAAAAGTACAGGCCTCTGAAAATTGCAAGAATAATCATTTCGTTCGTGCATTACTCACGCAAATTTAATTTTGTGTAACCTATTTTTTGTTCACACAGAATCTGGAGCACCATGTACTTGAATATATTCAACGGGTTACACAAAAAGGAAAGTGGTTACCTCATAGGCCTGAAAGTATGGAGAATTAAAAGTGTGATGCATAAAATAAATGTTTCTTGTGTTGATTTTAAAAACAGAAATGGTTGACAATACTAAAGAGCTATACCTAATTACAGGTACAGATACATTACAATAACCCATTATAAAAACTTTTGAAAAACTGCAGATTCTTGTGATGTAGCTAAATCAATATACTGCAAATTACAGAGAATTTAAAGTGCGATGCATAAAATAGACTGTTGACTGAACAGAAGTGGTTGAAAAAACTATGGGGCCGTTCAAAAATTACCTAACACTATTTTTGTCAAAATTAAGACAGTCTCCCTCCCCCCTGTAACACTCTGTAACACTGGACCATACACACCCCAAAATATTATGTAAAGCTTGGAGACCCCTCACTCACAAATAAGTCATGCGAAGGGTGAAATATAATTTTAACGTAGTCTTGCAATTTGGGTAAGTGCAGATATGCATTTCAATTAGATTTATAACCCTTATAGTGTCGAGATATATGTCTAGCTATAACTACCTATGTTAAACATTGTCACTGTGACAGAGCGTTTATGAAGTTTTTTAAATGTTATTTAGTAATAAAAAAATATTAAAAAGTGTGTTAAGTAAAGCTATTAAATACACCCACCCACACCCTACAACGCCACATAACATTTGGACCTACACCCATCCCCTTGAGCGTTACGTCTTATTTTAATGGTCCCTAATGAGATATATTTACATGTACAAGAACATGCATGCTGAACTCCATCACCTCAAAATACATTTGATTTAATAGTTTTTAACACGATATATGTATACTTCACCTTAATAACATTAGCTTTGTGCTTGTGTAGTACTTGGATCACCTAAAATTAGAAGACATAATAATATAACACTTTGATTTTGAAGTTGTTCTGGGTAAAATACATAATATCTTAGTCAAATAAACACTGTTACATATACAGTAATACACTTACCTGAACAGTAACTGGGTCAACAACACTGACAAAATTTTGACTTCCATAAGCAAACAGTCCTTGCCATCCCCTAAGGAAAAATATAACATGTTATCAATATCATGTCATTATAAACATGTTTTTGTCCTATTATTACTTATTTCAAACTCATTACTGATAGTAGAATTTGGATAAAATGTTTGTGAATGTCAAAAAACAGCAGTTTCAACCAGGCAGTCACTAGTGCATCCCATTATTGCATCATCAACTATTTATTTTCTTGCTGCAAAAAAACTTACTGAGAACACAAAACCCCATGTTGCTCTTTTTATATCCACAATTGGTGTCATTAAAATAATAATTGTTTTAATGTGTCCACAAATTTGTCTATTCTAGTGAACACAATAGATGAATGGTCATTATAATTCAAATCCTTGTAAGATCTCACGTCCATTTAATTTCTAACCAATAGACCTCTTTCACATTCCCATTGCGCATGTGCGCAAAGAGTACCATCCCTTGCCGAATTGGACGTTATCGAGGCTATATACAAATTGGGGGGCATGATCGACAGTTGTCATGAGCGTCATGAGTAGCTTCGTAGGAGCTGTGAATCTCTTGCGACTAACGTACAGATGTTAAAATGGCTGCGAAAAACGGTCTACTAAAGTTTACATTGGAATGGCTTAAGACCAAAAGCAGTGAAACATTAACTTAGACAAAGTCTCTAGAGCCGCCCATGGGCGGATCCAGGAAATATTTTTAGGGGGGGACCAAAAAAGAAGGGCACATTGACTCGTCAAAAGGGCACCTTACGGTACTACAAGTTTTGATATTTACAATTAATATGAATTCCTACAGTTCTACGTCATAATATACTAGCAATAATGAAGTAAATTGGCGTCACTCGCGTTAGAACCTCAATGGGGCCCCATTGAGACTCAATAACACAGACACATATCTGCAAGCTTGCGCATGTACACGAAAATCTTGATTTCATTTATCTACAATATAATTATTGTTTACTTAAAAAAAAAAAAATTCTACAAACAAAAAGGGCACTTGGACATTTTGAGGGCACTTGAACAATTTTTGGGGGGGACGCGTCCCCCTGGTCCCCCCCCCCTTGGATCCGCCCATGCCGCCTGTCAAGGGTATTTTAACAACACAAAATTAAAAGATTCATACAATAATGTTTAATTCTCCACATGTATCAGTATTTAAAATTTAATAAAATATGCCTCCCTTCCCCCTAAAAAACCAACAAAACCCCTAACTCACATAGACCTTTATCACAGCTCTATTTTTTCCCTTATCGTTTCATTAAAAAAAGATAGTCGTACAACTACTAATCAATGTTACAACTTCACTTGAAATATTATCTGATATTTATAATTTTTTTAAACATATATGAGCCGACACACGCGAAAACCTACAACTTAGAATGACGCCAGAAACCGAGTAAACGCGGCTCAAAGTTTGTCATCACATGTAAACGCGGAAGTAAAAGTTGACATGCTGTTGGCATTGTTTGTTTTTAAGAATTAAGAAGATGACATCTTCTTCTTTACATGAAGATCAGTTTGAAGTAAACATATATCTGTATGTACAATAGTGTTTGGTTACTATTTTGTATTTTGTACTTGAGAACATTGGTTGAGATCGTTAGCGATACCATCAGTACTTTGATACACATTTACAAGCATAGGGACAAGTTCTCTATATCGATATGGTATGCAAGTATCACACATTTTTATAACGTACATGATTATATATAAAATAAAGTGCAGCAACCTTTCCAGAGTGGTAGACCCATGCAACCCGATACGATTCTAATTTGATGTTTGGTCTAACTTATGAATATTGTATATAACTTTTGTTGCGAAATATACATTAACAAGTTGCATTAAGTTGTGGTGTGCTTGTAAAATGGCCTGGTCACAGAGCCACGACAAGAAACCGTTAGTTTTTAGTCGTACCAATGTATTTATAATAAATGATACATGGCATATTTCTCATACAAACAGGATAGCATACACGACGTCCTTTGATGGGTCATTGGTTGGGACGGGAAATAATCAAGGAGGATCAAACTTTCAGCAAATGGAACCTCAGACAGACGTTCTTGCTACATTATCCTGGTCACTTGGGGACAATTAAGGACTTTTAGATGTAAAATCCGATTTTTTTTCTTCATTTGAGCAGAACCCTCAATCCTGCGTGGGGGGATCGTCTGTTCCCCCCCCCCCCCCAATGACCATTCTAAGGTCGGTAGCAACCGAGAAGTCGGAGGGACTATAGCCTCACTTTTATAAACCAGGTTTAAAATATGGCTTTTGCCCCCTCACCTCCTCTACAGATTGTGCCCCCTCCCCTCACCCAACTCCAGATATCGTTCCTACTGTCTTGATTGTAATGTTTTATATACCATAGCTCAAATTATATATGTATCATTTAATTTTATTCCAAATACCGAACAAAATTTAAAATAACTTGGTGAAAAGAAATCCCGACAAGAATCCTGAATAATCTGTATAATGCTTTATAAATATTTAAATCATGTTAAATACAATAAATATCTGCATATATAAATACACGCGTGCATACATTAATTTTATTTCAGCCCATATCCGATATTTATTGCATATGAATCCGAACCAATGGTTTGTCGGGCATTACCAAATATTTTTTATTTTGTGATAAGCAATAATTCACAAATGTCTCCAATAAGTCTTGTTGGATGTCGACAGAATTTTCGAGTTCCCTACTGACAGAATAATTAATCATGGAGATATTCACATTCCTATTGTGTGGCCTCCCATTGTCTATGCCCCCTACTTGTCCACAGGTCTATTTTTGCAAGATCTCGCGTGAGTTTGCGGTTTGCATCCTCGAGTTACCCTGCAAAGGGGACATGCGCAGTGAAATGTGAAAGAGGTCTATTGTGTAATCAAAAGTTGATCAGTTGGTGCAAACCAATTATAAATGATTATCGATAATGAAATGCCTACCAATTTCCAACACTTTCTCAAACTCCATTAGTAGATGACATTTTCTCTACAGTTGAGAATTGCTGTTTTATTTACACTTTGACTTACGTTTTCACAAAATGCACATAAAACTAAAACTTTTCATTAAATATTTTCAAAACAGCTTTTCTTTTGTAAGTCAAAACAAGGGTGCGAAGAGTGACTGTCATCGTCCTTGGAACCCAGATATCTCAGCCCGGATATTTTGTGAGAAATTGATAGACATGGAAATGGAAGACGCAGACATGGAGCAAGCACCTGTTTTTATTTCTGGTTCAAAATTATTTAATTTTTAAGAGTCCTAATTACAGTATTTATTATTAGAGAACCGTCAAAATTGCATCCAATTTTCTTTCAATTTTTTGGCTTGACACTCATAAATTATACAATTGGTATTATTTAAAATGTCCAGAATTCTATTTGATTCCAATTAAGTCAGACGCTGTATCTACAACAAGCATGCTTGAACATTTATTTGATATACCGGTAAGCATGTTAATTCCCAACATTTGACCTGACAGTCTTTTGTGGACATACATATTGATATACATACTTTGGCGCATCATTTTGTAAAATAGCAGAATACTTATGTTTTTCTATGGTACAAGATTCAGTGTTATAAGATAACGTTGTTAACATTTTGGGGCCAGTAACTTTGACTATAAACACTGTAAACACTAGATTTACACTCAACTTGTTAAAAATACAATCTGTGTTCTAACTTTCTTTATTTTCTTCAGTTGTATTGTAGGCATTGTGTTCCTCTTGAATCTGTTCCATATCATCCCCAAACTATTCGGGGTGGATACCTATTTCTCAATTGAAAATTTCTATTAGCATTCCAATGTTAAATGTATATTCATAAATTCCTATGCGAGTAAAGCGCACTAATGAAATTAGAGGTAGGTTAACGTAGATTTAATAGAGCTAATTTAAGGTAATTGACCAATCTGAAGTTAGTATTTTCAAACTCATTGTAGTTAACCTGCTGCTGCCATTCCATGGGTTACTCTTTTCAATCAATCAGCAGCAAGGGATCTTTTATATGCACCATTTCACACTTAGAGCCATTGACAGGATAGTGCATACCACTGGCTGAAACAAGAAATAGCCCAGTGGGCAAATTAAAATGAATCAATGAATGGGTGATACCAACCTATGATAAGTGCCTGTGTTGTTTGTAGACTGACCCTATTAGTATCATTAATTGTGATCATCATTCATTCATTGTGTTCACTTTTTCAATCAGGCCCATCATCGGCTTCATGACATCTTATCTAACATAAACACGTTTCATTGCAAACTTACCAGTCACATGCACCTTTGTTTTGGGCATGCAGGGATCCAGTAATTGTCTTTGGAAAGAGTTTCATTACTATGAGGTGCTGATAAATAATAAACTTCAAACAGACATATCGAACAAGGAAGGAGTGCAATAATTTTATGACAGAACTCAAGACTAGTGAAATCGATAAAAATCATTATTAATCATAAATATAATTTAATAAAGTATTTTATTATAGAACAAACTATTGTGAGTGTATAATATGTAATTATTCTATGGAATTATGTTTGCAAGAACATGTGTGAAAATAAGAATAAAATTATATTTAAATTATTTATCGGTTAGTTTGCCTATTAATAGCAGACGGACATTTCCGTTTCCTTTTATGCATTAGAACTGTTAATTCGTATAGATGTTCGGAATTCATGTTTTGTGGTCCCGTGACTATGTAATGGTACAAAATGATTTTCAACAATGGCACAAAATTATTATGGTACTAAATGACGTTTTGCAATGGTATGAAATGCCCATGCTACGAATTGACTATGGACTAAGGCATTACCTTGATATCTTAAACATTGATCTACTAATTATCCGGCTCAACAAACTAACCAATTCATTATTCACGCAATTGAAGAAAACTATTTTATTTTTAAAGCAGTAGGCCTACATAAATGTAGAGCTGAAAGTAAGAGATTCGAGTTGAACTAACTTATTATTCTGATTTTTACTGCCCCATATAAGGTTTAGCTCCAACAATAGGATCATCACGATAATAAATTTTTTCGACTATCCCATTTCTATTCTATAAATCTACTCTCTACCTTTTATTATTATATATTAATAAATATTAATTATGTTAAATACTTTATGCCATTGGACATTATGTTATTATGTTTTATATATGATTATGAATATTGATTATTGTCTGATGTCCATTTTGTTTAGGAGAGCAGTTATATAGGCTCTGCTTGTTGTGCAATCCTTTTGACTTTTTTATTCTGATCAGTAAAATATTTCAAAACAAAACTAAGGGCCAGGCACGAAATGACCAAGCAATATGGTAGGTTGTCAAAACGAAATGATAAAAAAAAAAAATCATCATTAATTTTTTTTATATAAAATTATGATAACTGTCCGAGCTATTATTACTGGGTTATAGCGAAAACGGAACCGTGCCAAAACGGCCCCAGGCGAAAACGGAACCAAATTGGACAAAACGGTACCAAAATCTGTGGACAAAACGGAACCTGCGTTGGCTAAAACGGCACCAAAATCGATGGCTAAAACGGCACCGAAATCAAAACCTATTTATCTCGCATTCCCAATGAGAAAATAATATATGCTATTATAACATGATTGCTCATAGTTCATTTTTATGTGAATTAAATAAGTGAAATTGTTTATATATACATGAGTGTTGTTATTTTTGGGCTACATAGTAAGGGCCTCGATTAGTGACGTCAAGCATCATCTTAGCACGTGCTCAAGCTAAAAATAACAGTTGTACTGAAGGCACTAATTTACTCTATTACCTTTTTAAACACAGCAACAACTAACAGATCTCATGAAGGAAGTCAGACGTAATAAAGTAAAATGGTGTTTATTTATTTACAAAACAAGCAATCGATTGTTGTGTACTTAACTACGCAAGCCCGGCAAGGCTGTGCAGTGAACATCGTGAGCTTTGATGTTTTGTCTGCGACACTCCGGCTAGACGGAATCGGTGATGGGATTAACAATTAGCAATACAGGTGTAATTCTAGTAACTTAAATGCTTGATAATCAACAGTCTACAGTAATAACAACTCAAAAGATTTGGTAAGTGTTAATTCCTATCGTAGCACAATCCACGGTTTCACATGTTGAATAATACGATTTTGACCGGCTTTATTCGGCAATAAACCTGTCATGATTTTTCATTTTTCTCTCTCTCTCTCTATTATGTGTGGTTCCGTTTTAGCCAATACAGTGAGGTGCCGTTATAGCCACAATCGGTTCCGTTTTCGTTAACGAAAATGGTTCCGTTTTGGTAGTGGTTCCGTTTTAGCCTGATCCCTTATTACTGTCCGAATAGCTTTGGAACGGCACAGTACTCGGCCTAGGTATGTCTGAACGTGAGTTTTAAATGGGCGATTTTTATCTCTCCCATTTTTCTCCCTCTTCTTCTTCTTCTCTAGACCTAGTGTTTGGCACGGTTCCGTTTTTGCTTTTGACGTCCCTAGTCAAGGGGAGAAACTCATGATGATATTCCGGTTTACAGGTAAACATGGGTCGGAGATTTTTTTTCTCCCTGATTTAAGTGATTATGCCAATTTAGGAGTTTTGCGTGTGGGGTTGGAGTACCAGTGTGAGGTAAAATATATATGTATTTAAAATATAATAATAATAATAATTGTGTAGAAATAATCATTGAAACAAATGTCGTTAAAGAGCTCTCACATTTACAAAGTTTATGTCCAATTTTTACTGACCAGCAGACTAAGTCTAAGGTCGACGACACGTCGACAGTCACTTTTCGCACCCTTGTTTTGGGTTCGTACACAGTAAATAAAACATATCCAACGGTAATTTTTTGATATGATATATTTGACAAAAGGTACTTTGTATTTCTTTCATCTTTGGAATCTTAAAATTAATATTTTGTCCAGAATTATGAAAAATAACAAAATATAAAGTTATAATAATAATAATAACAATAATAATAAAGTTAATAATAATAATAATAACAATAACAATAATACATATATAATAATAATAATAATAATAGGGGCCTAATAATAATAATAATGTTGAAAAGATTGAAATCACGAAAAGACACCCACAATGTTAGCTTCAAATTTAGCGGAAAATTCACTGATAACGTAATTTTATGGAATTTACGTGTCCGTACTGCATGAGCGTAGAGAAAAATTCGCTACATGTACCGATTTTGTGTGTACATTTTTTTGCTTTCCAGACAGTTCGTCCACTGGACAATTCGTCCATGGACGATTCATCTACCAGACGATTCGTCCACTCAGTCGGACAATTCGTCCACTCGATGACTGCATTTTGTTCAAACATATTAATAGTTATTTCTTTGACATTGTAATCGTTTCTTAACATTATTTTGTGGTATACTATAACCAAAAAAGTAAAATAGAGTTAAAATTCAACATTAATATCCAGTTTTTATTAACTGTTTGTATTCATTATCATGTGGACGATTCGTCCACTCGCTCGTACATTATCTCACATGTCACGATGGGGTAAATAGGTAATGCAAGCTTCTGCGTCGGAAGACTTTATTACCATGTCATGTTCTCCTTCAATGGCGTAAATTCTATCCACTGTACCCTCCTTCGTCACATGTTATCCCCATATGCCTAATAACCTCGAAATAAAATAAAAACTCGTCTTCAATTCCAATTTAATTAAATGTTGTTTTAGACGCTACTGGATCCAACTTGGTGAAACAAGCTTAAGCTAATTACTTCACAATATCACAATAGAGGACACCTGGGCCCCGTTTTACGAAGCGATCTTTGCGCTAAGATCACCATAAATGCATTATGTAGCTATGCACTTAAGGTGATCTTAACGCTAAGATCGCTTCGTAAAATGGAGCCCTGTACTGGTAAAGCAAACAGAAACTAAACAAGTTGAAAGGGAAGGGCTAAAGATTATCTGCAGAGCATTGTTACAAAAACATCTACCAAGCGTAATCTAATGCAATATAATTTATTTTCACCTTTGTAAATTTATGACAGCAAAGAACAAATACGGGGTAAAACATATCTAATAATTTATTTAGCCCCCACGTACATGTAGTACACATTATTTAGTCCATGGACGAATTGTACTGGGGAAATAAAAACCCAGTGGACGAATCGTCCAGAACTGATTTTTTGTAGTGGACGAATCGTCTCGAGTTCCTCAGTGGACGAATCGTCTGTGGACGAATTGTCCAGTGGATGAATCGACTGCATCCCATTTTTTTTATGCAGACACTCACGCATACGCATACATACACATAGAGACACCACAATTTAAATACATAGAAGCGAATTTTTAGATTCGCACATACGCATATGCATACGCACACATGGAGACATAGCTTCTGAGAGATAAATGGATATTTGGACAGTTATCTCACTCTCTAACTGTCTGAGACCAATCTATATAAATTTGCACAATCGCTGCCTACAAAACGGTAGTCAAAAATTCCTGCTCAAATATGTACACCAATTCTATGTTTGACGTTAAATACCTGTACATCGATCATTTTCGAGCTCCCTGATAAAAAAATGTTCACATATTAATCACTAATACACACACTACAGTAAATACATATTTATTAATTGATTTGAAATTGATAAGGAACAACTATTTAACATTTCTGAATGGTGTACTACATAGCAATCTCTGAAAGTAACGTGGTAAATCATGACACGATATTGAATAAATGGTGATGGGTTCATATGACAATGTTCTTCATTGCTTTGTGTTTTTACAACATATCAGGTTAAATACATGACAATGCATTGATTCAAAGAACTGGTGGCAGCTCTGCATTCAGTTGAGGCGAATTCTCCATAATGTTATCCTAGTTGGACATTGCTGAAGACTAATAGTTTGCCATGTTTAATGTCCAACTCCTCTGATGGACTTTTCTACGTGTCATCAGTGCAGTTGTCAGTTTTGCATGGAATCATTAATATTGTACATGTATGTATGTCATGCTGATCTGATTTTCTCTGTACTTGTTATTTTTAGCGAAAGATTTTTGTGGGAAGCCCCTGTTGGCGCCAAATGCCAAAGCATATCTCAAGTTAGTGTTGATATTATTCTCATGTTGGTCTTGATGTTATTAACAATCTGTTTTTGTACTTTTCTAGCTGAAGATACTGGACCACGATGTTTGCCTTTACTGAAAAAAACATGCATCTACTTCAGGAGTTTGGGATCCGAATTATTCTCTTTATTGTATACAGGTACAATTATATTATGTGTTAAGCAGTCAGCTTTGTTGACAGGTGGTTGCTAAATACAGGTTAATTGTATTAAATGATTATCTTGCCTACTCTAAATGTCGTTCCTACAGGTCTAATGTATGAATATATATAATATTATTTGTGGTACAATTACCTGTCGATAGGCACATGCCTGATTACCAATTCTGTTCTGCATTAAAAATATAAATGTGGAAAATAGATGCTGAATAAAGCAATAAAAGCAACCTATAATTCCTAACAGAAAGTAGTAAAATAGCTTTGCTGATATATTTGTTACTGTAATCATATAATGATAGAACAGATTTAGAAATAAATGTTATGTACTCACGTCATGAAGTGGAGAATTGGAAATGGGAGGGGGCAATGTTTTCTTATACCTATCACCCTCACAAAAAGATATAGGAATTATTTGGTTTTGGCTCTGTTTTTTTTTTTGGGGGGGGGGGGGGGTTCAACAATAAAAAAAAAATCCTGGATATTTATAGTTTCACTATATCTTTGTTTATATGTTGCCAGGTCGACCGATGACATGGACGGATTTCACAGGAAGATTCAGCCTGAAGAAATGTGGCTGTATCGGTTTCCTAAGACAAACGCCTATTACTCGGTGGACATGTTACATGTAAGTATGAGATGCAGTCAGACCTGCTCTAGTGGCCACCTGTATTAAGAAGCCACCTATGTTATGAGGATACGTTTTTATTCTCCAAAATCATCTAATATAGTATAAACTGTGTTCGGCCTTTTTTTCATTGTCTTGCCTTATTGCCTTTTGCTTTAAAGTTTAACATTAAAGTTTTGCATTTAGATGAGTTTCTCACAAACTATAAATCCTAGGTCAGTGAAACGGAATACTTGAACTCTCTGTAGTGGTAGCTTAACTCAGGTGTGACATAATACAAATTCACTGGTCTTGAAAGTGTTTCTGCCAGAAAGAAATTTTGGTGTACGGCACTATAGAATTGAATGCAACCACAGTCAATAGGGGGTATGGGGGCCTACCCCTAAAAGAAAATGGGTCAATAGTGATTTCCCTAGAAATTAGGCAAGGCATGGTAGACCAAACACTTTTGGGGCATTTTCACCATTTTCGGGGCACTTGTTTTTCATTAAAAATACACAAAAATTAATTAAAATAAGCATTAATGTAATTTATGTGTTTCCTTTAATAAATGAATGGCAAAAGATATAAAAAGGCATATTTTATTAATTATTAAATACCTTTTTGGGTGTTTTATAAAGGCAATTTTAGAATTAATTACTGAAAAAAGCTTGTATAATCTCAGGGCAGCATGGCACTGATTAAGGCAAGATGGTGCTATGGACTATTGAGGCATGGTGCCGCACCATGCTAAAACAAGCTAGGGAAAACACTAGGTCAAGTTTAGGGATAGGGTTAAGAAAATCATTCAGTAATGATAAGAATAATTGATTTTGTCAAAAGGTTAACTTAAAAAAATAAAATCTGCAAAACATTTTGGGTATGGCGCCATACCTGTTTTACCCTCTGGCAGAAACCCTGCAAGTTGGAAGCAAGGCTGAGAAGTGACATTGAAATTTATTTATGGGAGGGGAAATAAGCAATGTGCTGGGCTCAAACTTAACAATAGTACACACAGCATTTTTGTGCCATCAGTAACGCTCCTTAAGCATGCAGCACACGCTGCGACAAGTGGAGATTTTTGTCGCCGGAGACAGAAATCTCCGCTTGTTTCAAAACCCCGCACACTTGGCGACGACAGGAGATTTTTATCGCCGACTATCGCACATTTAACCCTTATATTTAACCCTTCCTTTTCCTTGCTGAGGTCTAATGGTGATCTTTTCCCTACATACATTGTTGTTGAAAGGCCATTTTAGGCACAATTCTGATACCAATGCAGTTGCTAGCAAGTGATGGTGCTTTCGTGACATTTCCAGCTTTCGTGACATCACTCAACTGCACCTGAAAAAGAAATGGCGGCGGCGTTCTGGACACTCGATATTGAACAAGGACGGTCGTTCCGCCCACAATTTAACAATGATATCCTCATTATCGTGTGTACAACTAAATGCTTCCATGGGGGCTACCATTTTGAAGTCATGTGCCACGACAGCCAGCGTTGATTGGTCAATCGAAGAAAGTAGTCTCGCGTCTCCGTCGCAAAACCCTGCACACGCTGCGACAAGTGGAGACGAGTGGAGACAAGTGGAAACAAATATCAAACATGTTTGATTTTTGGAAACAGTCTCATGCGATTGTTTCCACTTGTCGCCGTACCCTAGCACACGTCGAGACTTGTTGAGATTTTTGTTTCAAGTCCCTAGCACACGCTGAGATGAGTGGAGATTTCTGTCTCCTGTGATAAAAAATCTCCACTTGTCGCAGCGTGTGCTGCATGCTTTAATGATGGCAAAATGTAAATACTTGGTATACATTATCTGCCAGCAATATAACATTTGTTAGGTTTCCAACATTTGGTAATTTATATCATTATTTCAACAGAATGAAAGGAAAATTTAACTACTACTACTACATAGGTTACTCTTGATAGGAGAAAGTGGTATCTGTTAAGTCCACTAAAGTTTGTTTCGGAAAACAATATTTTTCACTACCGTGTGCATTCATCTTAAGACACGAAATAGTCATTTGAAATTTGTTTATGACATCCCATGATATACCAGTGGTAGAGCACTGGTTGGATTGGGTAGGGATCAAAACTCTTAACTCTGTGCATTATATAACAGAGCAACTGTTCGTTTGATCAACATCAACTTATAAAAATGGATAATTGAAATGCATGGAAGTACCCATATTTCATAGCCTTCAAAGTATTTGCATGTAGTTGGAGGGGGTTAGAACTGTATGTATAAATTAAAGAAAAAGTTTAATATTATATGTAGAGTTTAAAATTGAAGTTACATTAAAAGTTCTTATACAATCTGTATTATTTATATTTACATTTATATAGATTTCTCTTTTCGTGAGTTTGTCATTTTCTGTATTTCAGTTAACAATTTATGGTGTTCCTCTGTTAGTGTTGACTCTATTTTACTTGAGATATCGTGACAGGCATGATTGTATGGAAGCCAGTTTAGGTAATATTGTTTTACCACTTTTTACCAGCCAGAACAGAATAGAATTTTATTTCATTCAGATCTCTGCATGGTGATACAGTAAGATGGTTTACAAATGGGTGGGTAGATGAATGGATGGATGGAGGAAGGGATGGGATGGATGGAGGGATGTGTAGGGTGAATGGTGGGTGATGGTTTTGGATGGATGGATGTCATCACATGTATTTCTGAGAACGGGAAATAGTCGGTTAACGAGGAGACATCAAATACAATGATTATTTGACAGTTATCATGACATTGGGAATGATCTTTATTGCATTTATTAATAATCCTAATGTTGTATCCTAACCGGACGCGAGTGATGTGATAAAATTTGTATCCTAACCAGATGCAACCATAAAGACAGTCTTCATTTTGAAATTGCCAAGTAAAACTGATATTTTTGTTACTCATGTCACGCAAGAAAAATAGAAAAAATTCCCATCAGTATTGTGTCGCGCATTTGATTAAATTAATTTACCATACCATACATGTGTGGTTGGGTTATGACAATTGAAATCAGTGATTTCTAAACACAAAATGTGTTACTTATGTCCGGTTAGAATACAGTTTAATACCATTAGCTTATAAGCCTATTTTTCATTTAAAACTCTTTACTATGACTTGGTCAATTAGATAGCAGTATGGGTATATTGTAATAATAAAAGAAACTGTAAATATATATATTCATGGGTTTTTTTTGGTTTTTAAAGGGATTTAAAAAAATAAAATTATTAAACAATTTTAAAAATTGAAAAACAAAAATTATACTTTTTTTAAGTATTCAGTTTGTTTTCTATCATTTTTAACCAAATTGTTCCACTTTTTTGTAATTATTCTGTAAGTCACTTTAATATTTTATATTCTATGCACATTTTATTATACATGTAAACTTTTTTATATTGTAGGTGTATCACTTTCCATATTTTTGACTGCGTCACTGACTAATGTTTTTAAACTGTTTGTTGGAAGGTAACTATACATGGGGAAATCATAATGTCCATGGCCTGATATGACCTACTATTACCTGTACTTCAGCCTTGTTAAATGTTTCATCAGCTTTGTTAACTTGGGTCAACTTGTAGCTCAGTTCATTTAGTCCAGCACTGCACCAATTTTGCTATTCAAATAAAAAACCCTGCAGACATATTTAACAAGGCTAGTGGAACTAAATTGTTTTCCCTGTAACTGTAAATCACCTATCAGAACATGCCATGACTTCAACGTTACAAATATTTTCATCACTTGATAATGCTTTTTGGATATCCTAACCATGGTGTCACGAACTGGAGCAACAACAAGGCTAAGTGATATTCAAATAATTTAATTACAAAATATATACACATGAATATCACACATCACACAACATACCACACCATCACACTACACATACACTCTATAATACACCAAAACTAAACCCATCCCCAAAATACATGTATACAAAAATGTCTCAATGAACTCAAATACACCCCAGTTCATCTAGGGAAAAGTCTCAGCACTGCAAAATACACTTTCTATAGACATTACCTGTCCTCAAACAAGTGCACCTCCCCCCCACGCAAGTGGTCTGGTCCGAACATCCCAACAGCCAATGGGATGGCCTAAATTCTTTTACTGCATACTGCTCTCTAGTTCCGGTCACATGACTGTAACTTCCTTCTTTTTCTCTTCGCTAAAGGGTCTGGACGTCCTTTTGCTTGGCTCTGTTTGGAGTCAATTTTTTTATAAGACCTTTGGTTTTGTATTCGTGTTTGGGTGAAATGTTTTTCACCTTCGTTTTCGTTAGCTTTCGTATGTTCTTTTCGCGTATTTCGCTTGACTTTCCATGCGTTTAATTACATGAAATGTTGTTTATATTGCCGGTTGTCGTGTCGGACGTATTTCGCTTGACTTTCCAAGCGTTTAATTACATGAAATGTTGTTTATATTGCCGGTTGTCGTGTCGGACGCCATTTGCAAAATGGCGTCTGTGTTGACTGGCTTTGTGTTTGGGTGAAATGTTTTTCACCTTAATTTCGTTAGCTTTCGTATGTTTTTCGCGTATTTCGCTTGACTTTCCAAGCGTTTAATTACATGAAATGTTGTTTATATTGCCGGTTGTCGTGTCGGACGCCATTTGAAAAATGGCGTCTTTGTTGACCGGCTTTGTGTTTGTGTCATGGATTCTTTTTCTTTCTCTTTCACAGATTGAAAACTTATTATCATGTCGGATGTTAATGTTCAGCGACAGGTACAAGCGTGTTTACGCTGTAAGAAGTTCACTGCAGGCGGCGACCCTCGTGATTTATGTCCGGGTTGCCGTGTTCCTTGTAGCCTCTCTTCGAGATGCGACCTGTGTTTGGGCCTGTCTACTGTCGAGTTCGCGGCTTACTTGAAGGTGGTGTCGGCGAGAGCCAAGAAAGTGGAATCTTCGCCTTCAATTGCGGACTCCGTAGCAGAAGTATTACGTTCGATGCTACCCACTATGCTGAAAGAGACCATGGTGTCGATGGCGGCCTTACCAGAACCGGCAGGTTTGGGGTCAGGTCCGGTTCCAGTCCCCTCTTCGGGGGGTGCGGCTCCAGGATGCAAGACTTCAGATGGCAGCCCTCTGACAAGCCGACTCAATCAGTTAGACGTTCCACGGCCTCCAAGGATCGCCGATCTTCAGCGGGGAAGTCATCTTCGGCGCAGCAGAGCCGGGACCGGAGCCGGGCCCGTAGCCGTTCCCCACGACCTGCACGGCTCCCTACGGGTTCCGTGGATCTGCAGCGCAGACCTTCTATTGAGGGTTCTCGACGGGACCGTCCACGGTCCGGTTCACCAGTGGCTTATGTTTCGGCGGATCGATTAGCCTGTGCTCGAGTGCTTCGAGACTTTGGAGATGCAGCGCCTACAGCGGTTTCCATCATTGATGAGCCTGACTCTCCTGACCATATGACTATGAGGGATTGCTTGGCGGCCGTCTATGACATGTTGCTGTCCTTGCCACATCCACCAACGCCGTCCAAGAAGGGACCGACACCGATGATAGCAACTGATGTCCCTCCGGAAGATGTGGTGATCCGTTCCTTGGCAGCCGGTACACTCGTATCCGAGGTGGCGACAGATTTAGACCGCACCTTTAAAGAGACAGCATCCTTCGTCGCTTTCCCGTCTTGGGGTCACCGTATGTATCCGGTGTTTGACATGCCCTTTACAAATGGAGCTCCGTCTTTGGATGAAGATGTTCACCGTCTTGGGAAGTCGTCAACCGTGGATTTGACGGACAAACAAGTACAAGCCATGGATACTGCCCAGAGACGTTGCTTGTTTGTGTTATCTTACTTGGACGTTTTCCTTGCTGCGATGGCCACCCAGGCAAAAGATGCACGGTGCTACGCGCTGTTTCAGCAATCGGCGCAGATGCTAGCTTTCCTGACGTCTTCGGTGACTTCGATATCCTCGATGTTGATGCAATACCGTCGCCAGGCTTATCTGAAAAAGTCCACTTTGGATTTCCAGCATAAGAAGGAGCTGTTAGCTCAACCGTGGTCCGCAACGAAGCTGTTTGCAGGCAAGGTTTCTGATGTGGTGAAGGCCAATGATAAGGACCAACAGTCGACAGCAACTGTCAAAGCGTTGCAACTTATTTCGACGTTGGAATCCACGAAGCGAAAGTCTACATTCACTCCACAACCACCATCTAAGCGCTGGAAAGGTTCCTTTCGAGGTCAACCTTCTCGACGGTTTCCGGTCAGACGACCATCCGGTCCTCCAGCTCGGACCCAGGGGAAGCCTGGTCGACGTTGACGCCAGCCAACAGATCGTGGACTGCTCAGATTGCTTCAACCTACGCCCGCCCCTGATTTTGAACCAGAACAACGTTATTGGCGAAACTGGCAGACACTTTGCCAAGATCCGTTTGTCACGTCGATCTTGAAGACAGGGTATCGTCTGCAATTGTCTGCCATTCCTCCATTGACCACTTAACCTCGAGAACCGCGGCATTCCGTCGTGCAAGTCAAGGTTCTACAGGAGTCCGTCAACAAGCTGGTGGAGAAGGGAGCCGTTCGCAGCATTTCGGAAGCACACTTAACACCCGGCTTTTACTCGGACATCTTTCTCGTACCGAAGAAAGATTCTCCGGAGCTGCGAATGATCCACAACTTGGCGGTTTTCAACGACCACTACCTGTCTCCTCCTCCGACCTTCAAGATGTTAATGTTGCGAGATGTCATAGCCGTGATCAGACCGGGGGATTGGCTTGCCTCGTTAGATCTCAAGGACGCCTACCTGCACGTTCCGATGCATGCCGATTTTCATCACTACCTGCAGTTCGTGCTACAGGGTCGGCATTACGAATGGACAGTCCTGCCCTTTGGGATATCCATAGCGCCATGGCTGTTCACCAGAATCACGACTCCGATGTCACGCTTCCTGCATCGCAGAGGTATATCCTTTTACCCGTACCTCGACGATTGTCTGATGAGGTGTCACAGCAAGACAGGGCTGACTGCACATGTTGCCTTCATCATGGACTTTCTCAAGCAGCTGGGTTGGATTATCAACATTGAGAAATCTCGACTGGCTCCCACGCAGTCTCTACAGTTCATAGGCGCTTGGCTTCGACCCGACTTGGGCCTCGTTCAAGTTCCTTTAGACCGTTGGGAGAAGATCCAGACCATGATTGCCATAGCCCTCACCGCTCCAATGACCTTCCGCGGTTGGCAGAGTCTCTTGGGTCTCCTCACTTCCGCCCAGGATTTGACACTCAGAGGTCGTCTCCAGTTGCGGCGCTTGCAGATGTTTCTCAACCCGTTTGTTCGTTTCAACAATCCGGACTTGATCATCTCACTCCCGGACGATCTACGCTCCAGCCTGCAGTGGTGGCAGCTCCGATCGAACGTCTTAGAAGGTGTCTCTATGCGGGCCTTCATAGCCACTCGTCACCTGTTCGTCGACGCGTCACTGGAAGGTTGGGGAGCCCATCTAAGCAACCAGACTACTTCAGGGCTGTGGTCTCCCGGCGAACTCGGACTCCACATCAACCTGCTAGAGTTATTGGCAGTCTACTACGCTATCCTTCATTGGCGACAGATGTTGACGGAAGCCTCTCTCATGGTGGCCACAGACAGTACTACCGCGGCGGCTTACATCAATCGTCAGGGCGGAACTCGCTCCAGCAGTCTGCTGCAGTTGACTTATCGTCTCTACAAGCTGGTCGACGAAATTCCATTGCAACTTCGGGCTCGTCATATTCCAGGTGTTTCCAATGTACTAGCCGACACATTGTCCCGGCCGTCGTCTCCACAGCCGACGGAGTGGATGCTCCATCCGGAAGCGTTTCGATGGGTGTGCGACAGACTTTGGACACCAAACATCGATCTTTTCGCCACACGATTCAACCATCAGCTGAGGGTTTACGTGTCTCCGGTGCCGGATCCCAAAGCTCTGGATCTCGACGCATTGGCCATCAGCTGGGAACAGATGGACACGTACGCTTTTCCTCCACCAATCCTCCTTCCAAGGGTGCTGCAGAGGGTTCAGCTGTACCATTGTCGCTTGTTACTCATTGCTCCGATGTGGCCATCCAGGATGTGGTATCCAGATCTAATACGTCTTGCCGATCCACATCCTTTACCACTGCCAGACTGGGATCATCTGTTGCTGCATCCCACGTCAAGACTATACCATCCACGTCCGCAGTTGTTCCAACTGCACGCGTGGACTTTATCTCCAAGAGTTTGAGGAAGAAAGGTTTTTCTTCACAGTCTACGGTGGCCATTTTGAAAGCGCACAGATCATCTACTAAAGCGGCTTACAACGTCAGATGGCTTTGCTTTCACCGATGGTGTGTCCGGCAAAAACTCAAACCTCAGACGATCCAGATACCTCGTCTTGCTGATTTTTTGCTGTATCTGCGGACTACTTTACGATTGAAGGGGTCTACCATCGCTGGGTACGTTTCGGTCATCGCTACTGTTCGTGATGTCACTATTGGAACGAAGTTATCGGGTATTCCTGAGATCAATAAGATGATCAAAGGGTTTCGCCTTGAAGATCAAGTACACCGGTTTTGGCCACCAAGATGGGACCTGAATCTGGTGTTACGAGCGTTATCGACCGCACCTTATGAGCCGATCGAATCCTCTTCCCTGCAAGATTTGACGCGGAAGACGGTGTTTTTACTCGGTTTCGCCACGGCTGCCCGTGTCTCAGAACTCCATGCTCTTGATGTAGACTTGGTACGTTTTCACCGAGATCGGCGTGCAGTCAACTTGGGGTTACTCATGACCTTTGTTGCAAAGAATCAGTTACCAGACCAAGCGCCTCGCTCGTATGTTGTGCAGGCCCTCTCCTCTATCGTTGGTCCGGCGGACGTTGAGGACTTCACGTTGTGCCCTGTTAGAGCCCTGCACCAGTACATCGAGAGGACCAGATCTTTTCGACAACATCGTAAAAGACTTTTCCTCTCCTGTTACCAGAGTCGGTTGAGGGATATTACCAAGAACACGGTGGCCACCTGGATCCGGTCTTCTATCCTGACCGCCTATCAGAAGGAGGGTTTACCTGCTCCGTCTGCTTCCCATCCGCATGAACTCCGTGCCTTGGCTGCCACGATGTCCCTGCACTGCAACACATCCATTCAGCACATCATCACTGGCTGTTTCTGGGCTATGGACTCCATCTTCGCCAACTATTATCTGAGGGATGTCTCCACAGAAGACGTTGAGGGGTTCCATCATCTGGGTCCGGTTGTTGCTGCACAGACTCTGTTGAATACAAGCCATCCTCGTCGCCGTTGATGTCTGTCTGATTCTGGGCTACATACCGAGATGTCCATCGAATCGACAGGTGAGGATTGCTTAGACTTTTGTTCTTTTGCACAGTTCACGCACTGGTGCCGGAACTTTTGTCTCGATAACCTGCACTGCATGTGGTTATTTGTTGTCGTTATTGAACTAACAGTTCTTTGGTGTACTAGACAGAAAACACTCGGGGGGCTTGTTCTGTTCAATGTTCTGACGGATGCACCTCATTAGGTTGTCGCTTGTTATTGAAAAATCTATAACACTTCAATACGTGAGGGTTACCTAACACCTGCATCCCTGGTGGCTACGACTTCCCACCCTGTCAGAGATGTGGCAGCCGCCTCCTGGTCCCTGTTCTGGGAGCCATACCTGCCACTGCTGACGGATGCCACCATTCTGGTTGTTGTTACTAACATCACCTGCATTGGTCTGTGACGGGCATCCCTAGGAGGAGAGCTTACCAAGGTTGGCCTCATTCTTCCACTAGTCAGCCTCTTTCCGGTTGGGGAGTTATCACAAGCATCTACGGATCTCGGCACCTACCACCATCTGTTGAATGCTGCACTTGTTTGAGGACAGGTAATGTCTATAGAAATGGAGAAAACTTGAGGTGTTTTCTCTTTTATAGATACATTACCTGTCCTCAAAATTCATCCCGCCCGGGCCTCCCCGCTTCCTGTTCTCTGTGCGATGCGCTCAGGGAAAAAGAAGGAAGTTACAGTCATGTGACCGGAACTAGAGAGCAGTATGCAGTAGAAGAATTTAGGCCATCCCATTGGCTGTTGGGATGTTCGGACCAGACCACTTGCGTGGGGGGGGAGGTGCACTTGTTTGAGGACAGGTAATGTATCTATAAAAGAGAAAACACCTCAAGTTTTCTCCAATCTGAATGTTTCTGTTTCCAACATTCATTTACAATAGTAGCAATAGTCACTAGTCACGCTCGTTCCAATAGTTACACCTGTTCTACTGTTCAGATACAACAGTAAACCACTACACTGGAGCTCACTATGGCCATCTCAAGCCACTGACGATCACACTGGGTTGTCCATGTCGACTAACTACACGAGATATCATCACAGACGTCGCCACCTCCAGCCATTGACGAACATCACACAAGACCTCAACACGTTGACTTCGTACACATATACTCCGACAACACCGGATTAGGAAGACTGGTCCCTGGTCTAAATCCGCTCCGGGACACTATAATGAAAATATAACATTTTCAAAATAAATTCATCCAGTAACTTTATCTTACTGGCGTAAGAAATCCATCTTACGTACTGCATCCCGGTAATAAATACACATACATTTCTGTACACACACAGCAATAAATATCACATTTAAAGCTAAACTCCACCTCATTTTGTAACTGCGCGACTTCACCTTACTTTATAACATTGCGTGACATAATCGTTACGTTCAAACATGAAATATATATATATATATCTATCTATATACACATTAATACAATTTATAATGAATAAATTACTTCCCAACTAAATACATATACAACTCACGCCAATCCAATGTTCACCACAGAGAAACAACTTCTTTCTCCACATTTCTGGCACAACCGTGCACACTGCAACCTTCGATTGACTGCCCAGACCCAAGCACACACAAACTATTTTATTCACACACTCACACTTGCTGCACGTGCATTCCCGGACACTTCGCAACATACATTCTCGCACAGGCCGACTCAAGGCTATCGTTATAGCGACCTGGCCACACTGAAAACTTTACCGTACAACTGTCAAAACACGTATTCAAAACTTTCACACATAATTCCTTACCGTATAATTGAAGCTATACATAAAATAACACCCACATAACCTTGGATCTTGACACATGGATAGTCTTCAATATTTGGGACTGGACATAGCTCAGTGGTACAGCGCTCCCCTGATGCACGATCGATACATGATCGATTATGGGAATCTTTGGGCCCATTGGGCTATTTCTCAGTTCAGCCAGTGCTCCACAACTGGTGTAACAAAGGCTGTGGTATGTACTATCCTGTCTGTAGGATGGTGCATATAAAAGATCCCTTCAATATTTAACTTACCACATTTACACTTCTCTTAAATTTACTCTCAGAATGCTTGTTTAAAAATGTAATCATCTCACTTTTGCTCATTAGATATGTTTTGAAACATCTCATAAGAAAAACAGAATCTACTCATGTTGTATTCCAAGTTTAAAAGATCCCTTTCTGCTGTTTGGTAGAAGCATGGACTGTTTAAGGATGCACTCAACACATTTTAGTTACAGTTATATGGCGATGGACATATGGTTAAGGACCACACAGATACTGAGGGAGGAAACACACTGTCGCCACTTCATGGGCTACTCTTTTTCTATTAGCAGCAAGGGATCTTTTATATGCACCATTCCATAGATAGGATAGCACATACCACAGCCTTTGATGTACCAGTTGTGGTGCACTGGCTGGAGCGAGAAATAGCCCAATGTGCCCACTGACGGGGATCGCCCCGGACTGTTTAAAAACCAAATGTTGAAATAACAATATATTAGACATCCAAATGTAATAGGCTTTTTTATTAGTTCACTACCAATCCAACTGGAGGGGACTATAGGTTTCATCTCCATCCATCTGTCTATCTGTTTGTCCATCCATCTGTCCCACATATAGTTTTCCAGATGTTTTTTTCACAATGTCTCGAAATTATGAGCTGGAATTTACACAGCTTTATCAAGTCTTGTTACAGATTGAGTTTGACTTTCCTGACAATTTATCCATTTTGCACAGAGTTATGTCCCTTGAACTTAGGAGATATGAACATTTGTTTTCCAGACTTTTGTTTTTGCAATGCCTGAAGGTATTTAGAGAAAATTTTGTATACACTGGTACATGTAGCTTTATAATGTTACAGATCAAGTTTAATTTTTACAGTTATTTATCAAGTTTGTTGACACCATTGGAGCACATTGATTTATTAATCATCGGCTATTAGATGCCAAACATTTCATAATTCTGACTCGTAGTCATCAGACGAAACCTGTTATATTTTTCCTAATGCAACATGGGATCTTTTATATGCACTTTCCCACAGACAGGAAAGCACATACCACGGCCTTTGATCAGTTGTGGTGCACTGGTTGAAACAAGAAAATTAGGAGATAAGAACATTTGTTGGGCTCTGTAGGGAACATGTTTTGCTTTAGTATTGTTCTCAGAATGCTTGTAATTTTATCTATTTTGTGTGTGTGTGTGTGTGTGTGTGTGAACAACAACAATATAATATACATTTACATAACATATAGTAAATATAGTGTTAACTCTTAACACTACATTGTACTTTTGTAAATAAATTATGACAAACAGACTAAAATTCTACAAATTTATCACAATCACATCTGGTATAGGCAAAAACTTTTGCAATGTATAATACTGTGCCAACACTCTTTGGATACATTCTAAACTGGGTACAGTAGTCCTATTTTAATAATGTATTGGTGTGAAGTTAAAATACTTTTTCATTCTTAACTAGACCTCGCCCAGATTTCCTAGCACGATGTTATCCTGATGGAAAAATACATGAAGGAATAAACTGTACTGGCAATATAGATACAGTCATTGAGGGCTATAAAAGTTTTCCAAGTGGACACTCATCATGTAGGTATATTTTATCACATTAAAACTGGATTGATTATTAACTTTATGTAAATGATGACATCTGATTCTTCAATTGTTTTTATTGTTATTTCCATTCAGTGGTAGCAGTGGCATAGCCAGCATGAGGCAGACGAGGCGCTTGCTTCGTCTGGAATTTTCTTAGATTTATTTTATTTTTCCCATGACACTGATATTTATTTTACAAGTCTGGGTTTGCCTCGGCATTTTTTTCCTTTCTGGCTAAGCCCCAGGGTAGCCCTCAAATCTTTTTTAGTTTGATTAAGAAAAAAAAAATAGAAGACATTTATGTAACATTTTTTGTTTTTATTAAAATTTCCAATTTTTCTGTTCAGATGAATTTTTATTGTTATTACACATACATTAATATCAAAGAAACAAAAAATAATGACACTAAATCTAATAATGTTGGTCAGTTATATTGCGGCAATAGTGAAAGAAGGTTGGGGTATTACCAAACATTAAAGGCACAGACCCTAGTTTCAGCCCATAAAAATGGACACTAAGTTTAGTTAAAGGAAGGGACAATTAAGGCATTTGGCATGGTATGCATATTCGACGATATATAACGCACATTATTATTGTTTAATATCAACAAGTATAATCGTATAGTTAATTAATAAAATGTTTAAACGTGACGGCTATTATATATAACAGGCACAGCCATTTTGTACCATCCCAGTGAATACGCCCTCTAGCGAGCTGGTGGTTACGTAATACCTAATGTGTCAAGTCAGGAATTAGTCTTCAAACTGAAGAAACAAAACATACCAGATTTTTGCAGATGCATCGCAATGTTCTGTAATAATATCCATCCCAGTAAGCCGGCAACAAGTATTTATTATTTATCAATTCAAAATAAGACACCATTGTCAAAGTGTTGAAATAACTGTATTATGTTTTGTACATAAATTAACCCACGTACTGAAATAATAATCAGAGTGTGTTCTTGGTTAATTGGTCTTTTCTTTCCATGGCCTGTACCTGATTGGCAGGTGTATATTCAGACGGTCCCCAGACACTGTGTCTAGACACACTAAAAAGACGTGCCTCTTTTATTAAGATGACAAGGTATTGTCTGATAGCCGTGCGGACTCCCCTCAAATCGTAATGGACATTATCACTTTATTACTGTAAGTAATTCTGTAAAACCCTTAATTAAGTAGACTTTCCCATCTAAAATCACAAAACTGATCAATTACATAGTCCCAAAGAAAAGAAAATTATCACTTGGGTATTGTGAGTGGTTGTTTTCGCTCGAACATACCCTACCAATAGGCCTAATAATAAGCATTTTTTCTTTGGATTTTTTTAAAGAGAAAAATACTATAACTCCATTTCGTTCTATTGATGCAAATTGAAATATATTTAGTTAAATAGTTTATTATGCTATCAAGTCATTTATATTCTTTTACAAGTCAGGTTGATGAAGCTATACCACCGGACATCACAAAAACGAAACAAAATGGCTGCCCCCAGTTAGAAGGAATAATGATGGTTTTTGATTAACTCTAAAATTACACATTTTTCATTTGTTAAAGTGTTATGCATCTTTCCAACATACATGGCTCTTATTTGAGTTTACCCTCCCTTTAAACCAACAAACCTGTAACACACTTGGATAAAGTTACAACAGAGTGAAACAAGAGTCTGTGATGTTGACACGGTGAAATACTTTTAAAAACAGACTAGAACTCTACTCCATAACTGTTTCTTCTCAGACGCACATGCATTTTTTAAAATATGAAATGTACATTTTGTGATATTAAAAACACCAGGATGATCAGAAATACATGTAATGTATAGAAATTGATAATATAAACAATAAAATCTTAGTAATGACTGATTTCAGTTATCAAAAACAGCTCCAATAGTGATACATATGCCTTGGTGTATAAAAACTAGGGTATGTCACTTTGATGTATATCCTGCATGGTTGGGGGTATAAAAATGGTCAGATTTATGCACTGACAAAACTACATTGTAGTGAACAACTATCAGATTTATTTTAAGGAAAAAGGAAATAGAGAAAAAGAAACCACTACTAGTATTCTACAATCGATATATACCACACGTTATATATAAATCTCTTAGGGGATGCATTCATATATACTACACTGACAAATCAAAATGAATAAACAAACTATGAATAGGATCCAGGTGCTTGTAAACACAACTCAGTAGTTTTGTTGCATGTGGTATGTGTACCCGAGTACAAGTTTATATGTACATAGTTATGAAAACAGATCTGTAAGTAACTTTAATTTCATAAGTGAAAATTACCAATTGCAGTATGACTGTTTCATGAAATCACAACAACAGCATCGTGTATATTTTATTTCTTTATATATATTCTGTTCTCAGCCATTGTATTGATTCAATCAGAGGCTGCCTGTCAGAGACGAATATAATGTTTTATATCTTTAAGGGATGAATGTATATGTAGAGAGGAAAGGAATATATTGTTAATAAGGCCCCAGCAGATTGTAAACTATGATTATTAAATGTTTAAGATATACATGTTAATACCACTAGTTATTATGTTAAATCTTTCTTTTTTCTATTATTTCTTCTCTTTTTTTAAGTTTCATTTTCCAGTTTAGGATACATGGGTTTGTATGTTGCTGGGAAGCTGCATGTGTTTAGTGCCAGTGGGCGTGGCAGAACCTGGAGGTTATGTTCGGTTCTTACACTGTTTGTCTGGCCAATACTAATAGCCTTGTCAAGAACTGCAGACTACCATCACCATTGGCAAGGTGGGTCTTCTACAGAAACAGGTGTTTTTTGTAAAGTTGCAATCAGAATTCTGTGTGGGTGGCCATAATTATTGTATTTTGAGGCAGTCCATCTCCAACACAGACTCTCGATTTCACCAATCTTTCTAAGACAAAATATTATTCCAGTCAGTATTACTTATCTCCATATTAAAGTCACTGACTATACTTTCAAGGGAAAATATTTCAAAATCTTAAATAACCCGAAGTTGGGTCTCTTGATTTTTACCTAGGTAACCAATTGCTTGTTCATGTAAATTGCATTTGTGTAATCGGTAAGTAACTTGATCATAACCCACGTGTACTACTGATCTTTTCTACATTTATATTTCAAATGTTTGTGATGGTTGGGTCTTTACCAGGTAAGACTATCACCTGTATGTGGGATCATCAGTGGACCATAATTTAAATTTTAGAAATTTGAAATAACTGTTTATTTTAAATTTTTGGCAGTTGTGTTGTTTGGGTTATTCTATCTATATATTACCAGTGGACCATAATTTTTAAAATTTGATTTGAAATAACTGTTTATTTATTTTTTATTTTTTGCAGATGTGTTGGTTGGATCGTTACTAGGCATGACTGTTGCCTTTGTGTGTTACCACCAGTCGTACCCATCAGTATATAGTATCCATTCTCATCTGACCTATTCTCAACTAGCCACAACATCCCACAGAGACATTGAAGCACATCTACAAGAGTGGCATATAGGGAAAGATGGAAATGTGAAACACATGCGAGAAATTGTTTAGGTGTCTGAAAATCAAAAACAAAATCTCTACATTTTAGTTTACATTCAAAGTTTTTAACTCGGGGAACATTTTGTTATAGAAATATTGATTAGCGACAAATAGTGACCAGCGGAATATTGAGTAGCACGTGCTATTTAATGTTTTAGAATTGTGTAGTGATATCTGAATTTTGAATAGTAAAACCGAAAAAAATGTTCCTTGTAACTCTGAATTTTTCTTTCATATGGTTGTGACCAATTTACGCAAAATTAGTATCTATTGACATTAGGGGAGGGGGACATAGCCCAGTCGTAAAGCAATCACTTGATGCGCGGTCGGTTTGGGATCGATCCCCGTCAGTGGGCATATAGCGCTATTTCTCGTTCCAGCCAGTGTGTCACGACAGATATATCAAAGGCTGTGGTATGTGCTATTCTGTCTGTGGGAAAGTGCATATAAAAGATCCCTTTCTGCATTAGCAAAAAATGTAGCGGGTTTCCTCTGATGACTACGAGTTAGAATTACAAAATGTTTGACATCCAATAGCCGATGATTAATTAATCAATGTGCTCCAGTTGTTTCGTTAAACAAACCAAACTTTTTTTCTTCTTGTTTTTTCTATTGCCATAGGGGTGGGATTTAACTCAATCAGTTGAGTGTTCACCTGAGGTGCTTATGTCTGTTGGAAAGTGCATTTAAAAGATTGTGGGTTTCCTCTCATGACTATGAGTCAGAATTACCAATTGTTTGACATCCAGTAGCCGATGATTAAGTAATCAATGTGCTCTAGTGGTGTTGTTAAACAAAATGAACTATTAACTATTGACATTAGTTGTTATTTTTTTTATTACCTTGTAGAAAACTTCAAATGAAATTAAGTTTGTTTGCCAGTATTCCAGACTTAGCAGCCATTAAAACAGAGCTTCTTTAACAATTAAAATTACTTATTAATTGCATTTTTTGGCTTAGAATATCAATGTCAGCATATATCTAGTGTGTTTCTAGTCATACTTAACTAATGTTGTTGTGCTTTGTTTTTTTGGAGGGAGGGTTTTTTTGTTTTGTTTTTCAAAAACAAAAAGATTTAACCCAGACACAAAAACAGTTTGATAGGACATCACAAACATATACCGATGATGATAACGAGATGTATTTCCTTTTCGGTATCTCATTACTTGACAAGGCCATGCTTCATGCTTGCTGACATTTGAGCTCTCTCAGAGGGGCGGGACGTAACCCAGTGTTAAAGTGCTCACTTGATGTGTGGTCTGTCTAGGATCGATTCCAGTCGGTGGACTCATTGGGCTATTTCACATTCTAGCCAATGCATCACGACTGGTATATCAGAGGCCATGGTATGTGCTATCCTGTCTGTGGAATGGTACATATAAAAGATCCCTTTGATACTAATGGAAAAATATAGCAGATTCCCTCGATAAGAGCTACAGTATATGTCGAAATTACCAAATGTTTGACATCCAATAAATCAATAAATAAATCAATGTGCTTTAGTGGTGGTGTTAAAAGAAAACAAACATTTTGGAGCTGTCTCGGTATCATTCAAGTCTGGGGTATATGGAAATTGCAGTGTCTGCCTGGTAATCATCCCCCAGTGAGGATATTCTTTCACGGGATAATTACACATGTGAAGTAGGTTAATCTCCTATATCTGGCTTTTCACTTTCTCACTTAGCCTAGCATTGCATTCGCTCTGGGTTAGATCCAGTACTAGAATGAAAAACCTCACTTGGCCTTGCAGTGCACTTACTCTGGGTTGGAGCCAGTACTAGAATGAAAAACCTCCTCGCTTGGCCTTGCAGTGAACTCACTCTGGGTTGGAGCCAGTACTAGAATGAAAAACCACCTCGCTTGGCCTTGCAGTGAAATCACTGTGGGTTGGAGCCAGTACTAGAATGAAAAACCACCTCGCTTGGCCTTGCAGTGCACTCACTCTGGGTTGGAGCCAGTACTAGAATGAAAAACCACCTCGCTTGGCCTTGCAGTGCACTCACTCTGGGTTGGAGCCAGTACTAGAATGAAAAACCACCTCGCTTGGCCTTGCAGTGAAATCACTTTGGGTTGGAGCCAGTACTAGAATGAAAAACCACCTCGCTTGGCCTTGCAGTGAACTCATTCTGGGTTGGAGCCAGTACTAGAATGAAAAATCACCTCGCTTGGGCCTTGCAGTGCACTCACTCTGGGTTGGAGCCAGTACTAGAATGAAAAACCACCTCGCTTGGCCTTGCAGTGCACTCACTCTGGGTTGGAGCCAGTACTGGAATGAAAAACCTCCTCGCTTGGCCTTGCAGTGAACTCACTCTGGGTTGGAGCCAGTACTGGAATGAAAAACCACCTCGCTTGGCCTTGCAGTGCACTCACTCTGGGTTGGAGCCAGTACTAGAATGAAAAACCACCTCGCTTGGCCTTGCAGTGCACTCACTCTGGGTTGGAGCCAATACTAGAATGAAAAACCACCTCGCTTGGCCTTGCAGTGAACTCACTCTGGGTTGGAGCCAGTACTAGAATGAAAAACTTTACTTTGCCTTGCAGTGCACTCGGTCTGGGTTGGAGCAGGTACTGGAATGAAAAACCTCCTCACTTGGCCTAGCAGTGAACTCACTCTGGGTTGGAGCCAGTACTAGAATGAAAAACTACCTCGCTTGGCCTTGCGTTGAACTCACTCTGGGCTAGAGCCAGTACTAGAATGAAAAACTTTACTTTGCCTTGCAGTGCACTCGGTCTGGGTTGGAGCAGGTACTGGAATGAAAAACCTCCTCACTTGGCCTAGCAGTCAACTCACTCTGGGTTGGAGCCAGTACTAGAATGAAAAACCTCCTCACTTGGCCTTGCAGTGCACTCACTCTGGGTTGGAGCCAGTACTAGAATGAAAAACCTCCTCGCTTGGCCTTGCAGTGAACTCACTCTGGGTTGGAGCCAGTACTAGAATGAAAAACCTCCTCGCTTGGCCTTGCAGTGAACTCACTCTGGGTTGGAGCCAGTACTAGAATGAAAAACCTCCTCGCTTGGCCTTGCAGTGAACTCACTCTGGGTTGGAGCCAGTACTGGAATGAAAAACCTCCTCGCTTGGCCTTGCAGTGAACTCACTCTGGGTTGGAGCCAGTACTGGAATGAAAAACTTTACTTGGCCTTGCAGTGAACTCGGTCTGGGTTGGAGCAGGTACTAGAATGAAAAACCACCTCGCTTGGCCTTGCAGTGAACTCACTGTGGGTTGGAGCCAGTACTAGAATGAAAAACCACCTCACTTGGCCTTGCAGTGAACTCACTCTGGGTTGGAGCCAGTACTAGAATGAAAAACCACCTCGCTTGGCCTTGCAGTGCACTCACTCTGGGTTGGAGCCAGTACTAGAATGAAAAACCACCTCGCTTGGCCTTGCAGTGAACTCACTCTGGGTTGGAGCCGGTACTGGAATGAAAAACCACCTCGCTTGGCCTTGCAGTGCACTTACTCTGGGTTGGAGCCAGTACTAGAATGAAAAACTTTACTTGGCCTTGCAGTGCACTCGGTCTGGGTTGAAGCAGGTACTGGAATGAAAAACCTCCTCACTTGGCCTAGCAGTGAACTAACTCTGGGTTGGAGAAGGTACTGGAATGAAAAAACACCTCACTTGGCCTTGCAGTGAACTCACGCTGGGTTGGAGCCAGTACTAGAATGAAAAACCACCTCACTTGGCCTTGCAGTGTACTCACTCTGGGTTGGAGCCAGTACTAGAATGAAAAACCACCTCGCTTGGCCTTGCAGTGCACTCACTCTGGGTTGGAGCCAATACTAGAATGAAAAACCACCTCGCTTGGGCTTGCAGTGCACTCACTCTGGGTTGGAGCCAGTATTAGAATGCAAAACCACCTCGCTTGGCCTTGCAGTGAACTCACTCTGGGCTGGAGCCAGTACTAGAATGAAAAACTTTACTTTGCCTTGTAGTGCACTCGGTCTGGGTTGGAGCAGGTACTGGAATGAAAAACCACCTCACTTGGCCTAGCAGTGAACTCACTCTGGGTTGGAGCCAGTACTAGAATGAAAAACTACCTCGCTTGGCCTTGCAGTGAACTCACTTTGGGTTGGAGCTAGTACTAGAATGAAAAACCACCTCGCTTGGCCTAGCAGTGAACTCACTCTGGGTTGGAGCAGGTACTGGAATGAAAAACCTTATTTGGCCTAGCAGTGAACTCAATCTAGGTTGGAGCCGGTACTGAAATAAAAATCCCCCACATATCCAATGGGTTTTTTTAGTGTTTGTGATATCTCAAAAGCTGAAACTGTATTTTGCTTACTGAGATGCAGTATATAAGTTTTTTAATACGAATGTTATTTGTTGGGATGTGAAATCCAGTTTCAGCTACTGTGAACATTACGATGAAGAAAGTGTAAGTAGTATGTAATTTTCATCATTAAAAAGGCTCTGTTAACCAGAAACGTGACAATGGCACAGAGAATTGATTAAATTAAGTGATTTATATTAATATCGCCCATTATTATGAATCGTCTATCAACATGTGAGGGCTTTTTTTTATATATAGTTTTGACTGCTGAATAAGATGCAATGTGCAAGGTTTGATATTTCTCAGTGAACATCATTGTCTGTCTTATGTTATGTTATGTTATGTGCTGTCCTGTCTATGGGAAAGTGCATATAAAAGATCCCTTGCTGCTGTTTCATTGGGAATAGCCTATGTGGCAACAACAGGTTTCCACTTCCTCTCAGAATCGTGTTGAAATAACAATACATCACTAAATAGCCTAGTTTAAAATGTGCTGAAATGCTGTTAAATATTCTTTTCGTTTTGTCTTTTTTTTAAAGTTAATTTACAAACTGTTTTCATGTCGAAAATAATCAATTACTGATGAGTTTTATTATCTTCTCTCTTTTATTTTTTTTATTTTCTCATCTTAATGAGAGTTAGTTTTGTTTGTCTATTGTCAGTTACTAGTTTGGTGCAACAGAATAGTTTTGAAATAATATAAAATATATGTGCAATTTGTTATAATGTTGACTTTATATAATTATATATACCGGCCTCGGTGGCGTCGTGGCAGGCCATCTGTCTACAGGCTGGTAGGTACTGGGTTCGGATCCCAGTTGAGGCATGGGATTTTTAATCCAGATACCGACTCCAAACCCTGAGTGAGTGCTCCGCAAGGCTCAATGGGTAGGTGTAAACCACTTGCACCGACCAGTAATCCATTACTGGTTCAACAAAGGCCATGGTTTGTGCTATCCTGCCTGTGGGAAGCGCAAATAAAAGATCCCTTGCTGCCAATCGGAAGAGTAGCCCATGTAGTGGCGACAGCGGGTTTCCTCTCAAAATCTGTGTGGTCCTTAACCATATGTCTGACGCCATATAACCGTAAATAAAATGTGTTGAGTGTGTCGTTAAATAAAACACTTCTTTCTTCTTATATAATTATATTAAACCAGTATACTAGTAGATGTCACATGACTTTATACAAAACAAAAAATAAATAATATTTTTATCATCATCACTATAGTCTGTTTGCATCAAAAGGAAACTGATGAATTGACATGTATATCTACAATGAGTAGGTGGGACATAGCCCAGTGGTAAAGCACTTGCTTGATGAGCAGTCGGTTTGGGATCAATCCCCGTCGGTGGGCCCATTGTGTTATTTCTCATTCCAGTCAGTGCACCATGACTGGTATATCAAAGGCTGTGGTATGTGCTATCCTGTCTGTGGGATGGTGCATATAAAAGATCCCTTGCTACTAATGGAAAAATATAGTGGGTTTCCTCTGTAAGACTAGTATATGTCAAAATTACTAAATATTTAACATTCAGTAGTCAATGATTAATAAATCAATGTGCTCTAGTGGTGTCGTTAAACAAAACAAACTGTATCTCTACAATGAATGTTAAATTTTACATAAAAATATTAAGTTATAAACCCATACTAATTTGCATAAGATTTTTTGCAAAAAACCTCTGTGAAAAAATAAATGTTCTCAAGTTACTATAATTTGCATAATTTAAATTCACATTTTTGATAAGGGTTGAAGGCAATTGATGGAACAGCCAATATAAAAGCAACTGCTTGTGCTTATTCGATTACTAGTAACAATTCAGGTGTAACTGCCTAACTTAGCTATTTCAGCATTCTGTCTTGACCACTGTTTTAAATGACATTTAATCTAGACAATTTGATGGCAATTTGTTAAGAAACGTTTTGTTTTCATAGAATTGTTTTGTACAAAATGCTATGAGCTATGGTTTAATGGGGGGTTTTTTTTATGAGTTTTAGCATTATTTAGTCTATTATTATATGCTAATTCATCCAGGGACCAAATAATGTGAGCCATGGTGGCCATGCCCCCCCCCCCCCCAACCTCCACTGGATAAAAAAGGAGAGAGGGAGGGAGAGAGAGAGAGAGAGAGAGAGAGAGAGAGAGAGAGAGAGAAGAGAGAGGGGGTAACTACATACCAATTGTCACCATGCAGATCTTTATAGCAAATTGTTTGTTTTTGGCTTGAAGGCTGGAAATTGCATAGTTGAAATTTAAATATATCTTGAGGGAGCCCCCTAGCAATCTCATTTTCTTATATACTTTTATTTTTATTCCCTGATTTTGGTGGTCCCACTTTCAAATATATTATGATGGCCCTTTCATCACTTTCTTTTGACTATAAACAAATGGAAGGTGTGCCGGGATCATAGGTTTGAATTTTTAGTCATTTGTTAGTCTCTATATCTCTAAGTGCACTTTGTTATTACCAATTTAATATGGGTCTTGGATCAAATAAAATTA
Source organism: Gigantopelta aegis (assembly GCF_016097555.1). Taxonomy (NCBI): domain Eukaryota; kingdom Metazoa; phylum Mollusca; class Gastropoda; order Neomphalida; family Peltospiridae; genus Gigantopelta; species Gigantopelta aegis. The sequence continues at coordinate 28,776,177 of NC_054708.1, forward strand.
ATATTTACAATTGAATTGTTTTTGAAACTGTCTATAGGTAACGGTAACCTAATTTAAGTGTGATTGTTTTGTTAATTAGACATAATCAAGATCAAAAGAAAAATGTGGTAATTAAGCATAATTGGCTGAATGTTAGTGTATGTAGAATATATGTATGGTGGTTGGCAGAAATTTTGCATTTTCATTATAGAGTTTTCTCTGATGGTAGAGAGTGATAGCAACTGTTTGAATGGCTGTCCAAGTAGTGCATGTTTAATCATTTCCTTCTTTGTTAAATACCAAATAAGTTATTTAAGTTACAAAAGATATATATTATTTATTATATTGGTGGTTTATTTTGACAAATAATTATTAAACAAACCTAAAATAAGGTTTAATTCATGCATTGTATGTTGTTGTTTTTTTGTGTTAAAAAAAATAATGAAAGAAATGTTTATTTGATCATGCCCAAGCACATACAATGACCCTTGATTTACCACTTATTGAGATGATATATAGCTCAGTGGAAGAGAATTCATATGAGTTGTGATGGGTTTCAGGTTCAATATTCTCAGTGAAAGTAAGGGGTGTTTGTTTTACTCCCTTTCCCATCTAGTGTCCCAGGACTAGTAGGCTATATCAAAAGTTAGTCTGATGCATCTGCTGTCATTTGAATTTGACAAATTCAGTTGATGACGGATGTATTGGACTATCACAGTTCATTGTATGTGGTACTAGTAAATCTGTTTATGAACAGTGCCTATAAAAGATGCCTTGATACCATTTATACAGGTAGCCTATGTGTAAATAGACGTTTCCTCCTCTCGCTATCATGTTGAAATAATATATACAGTCTTCTCACTCAAAAAGTGAAAGACACTCATAAACTCTGATGCTTGTTCAAGGAGAGTAATTTTCAGCTCCCCTTAGCATGTGAATGTATATGGTATCAACATTTTAAATGGGGAGCAGTTAATAAATTCATGTCGTAATGTTTATTTATTATAAGGATTTATAATGTTCTTTATACGTGACAGTGGCGAAGGAAGGTCCTACCGTAATATACTACTAATAAAGGTGTTACAATGAGTTACATTTCGAACTATTCATGGGTGCTTCTACTTTTTAGGGAGGGATTTAAACATCGAAAGGTTGATGAAATGCTCATCGCAAAAACACTGCAGCTGACACTTGCAATATTAAAACCAGATGTTGTCAAGCATCCTTATATTGTCCAGGTAATTATAACAACATTTCAATAGTTAAAACAATCGTGTACACATCTGAGAAATGGTGTAGTCATTGCGAGTTATTGATAAAACCAACGGAAGATCCCCGCCCTCCTTCAACTTCTTTCTGGTAATCGTGATCACGGTTATGGTAATGGTATTTCATTTGCATTTACCGTAGTCTGACATCCAATAACCGATGTATTTTTCGTGGTGGGGTGTCGTTAAACATTCATATATTCTACCTTCATTAAACGTTTGTTGTCCTTTCCACGAAGGAACGTCATTTTCTTACTATAATAATTAATATGTTAAACAAGTTATTTATTTCTGAGCCGATGATTGTTTTTCTAAATTGCGCAAACAAAAATAGTTGTTTTATGTTTGTTTTTGTTTGTTTTACTAACAACTTTTACTTTTTTGTGACATCAAATCAAACAGAAATTATAATTATTGGCATGAGTTCGACTTGTACGGTGTACCCTCTTTTATTTGTGCTTCCCACAGGCAGGATAGCACAAACCATGGCCTTTGTTAAAGCAGTTATGGATCACTGGTTGGTGCAAGTGGTTTACACCTACCCATTGAGTCTTGCAAAGCACTTACCAGATTTTGGAATTGGTATCTGGATTAAAAATCCCATGCCTCGACAGGGATCCAAACCCAGTACCTACCAGACTGTAGACCGATGGCCTAACCACGACGCCACCGAGGCCGGTCTTTTGATATAGAGGAGTACAGGTCAAACTCTTTCCACTGCAACTATTTATTCTCAGAGTGGGGTATTCAATCTCCCAATTCTGCTGGAACAGGTAGAGACTAAATGTGAACAAGCTGCAGAATGGCCTTCATTTGAGTTGCTGAAAAACAAGTCGACTAAAATTAGCTGGGAAAAGGACATGGAATCGAGGAATGTTGTTGAAAAAGAATCCAGCCTGGTGGTACAGACTGTTGAAATGAGAAGGGTCTTAGTGCTCAGTCAGACTCAATGACCCCATACCAGGGTTGAAAATTAACATGAACACAAAGGTCGCCCGCTGGACCAGTTGAAGAAAAATCTTACTGGCCCTTCTAAAATTCAACTAGCCCTCCAATTATCACATTGTAATTTAACTGCACAGATAAAATTAAAACTAGAGTGTTTTCTTGTTGAATAATAACTGTTTGCGTTGAAGAAAACCGATGAATTGACGTTTAACTTCATAATGAATAAGGAAGGTAGGAAATGTTTTATTTAACAATGCACTCAACACATTTTATTTTACGGTTGTATGGCGTCTTACATAATGAATAAAGTAAAAATTCATATAAAAACATGTTATTAAGTTTTAAACCCATACCAACTCAAAAATAAAAATTGAAAAAGAAATCTAGTATAAATAAACCTGTTTCTTTACAAAGTACCATTAAATAAAACATATTAAGTCTCATTTTCAATAGAAGGTAAAAGATAATGTAGTAGAAACGGACTAAATGTAGAACTGCGCGTGCATTAGTAAACTAGTCTGGGAGTGGCAGTCCTCTTTGTTGCGATGCAAGAGGGATGGAATAAACTTTGTGGTGATGCAAGAGGGGTGAAATTCCCAGCAAATGATTTCCTCGGGAGTGCCTGTTGTCCTAGATAGAGATCCATGGAATCACCCACTGTCTTGCCAAATGCCCATTCGACTCTGCTTTGTGCAGAGATATACGGCCCTGATCATGTATTACAGTTGTGTCATTCAGATTACCTTGGATATTCCATCAATTGCCTTAAAACTTGTGTCACAAAAAAGAGTTGACCTATGCAGTTTGATGGTAATTTGTAAATAATTTTTGTTTTAATTTACACTGCATTTTTACCCCTAATAAAATGTTATTTGAGACAGTATAGGTTTAAAATTTAATAAATTAATGTTTTTATTTGAATTTTATCTTTATTAATTATGTTGGCGCTGTCAATAGAACATGTTCTGTTGTGTCTTCTGCTGCCAGATCTGTAGTTCACGCCAACATAGACGCGGTGTGTTTTGTCATTTGCGACTGCTAATTTTCAACTCAGGTATACATCCCAGTGGGAAAATCCCATTTCATTAATAAAAACAACAAAATGGAAGTCTTCCAAGTCAAACATGTCAAAGCATGTGCAAAGTGAAACAAGACGTATCTTACCTTGGGAATGGCCTACAGTGTAATACTAATACATGTGTAGTTGGAAATCTGTTCTGCAGGATGTGTGCATATACAGCCCCTGCAATTGCCATGCTAATTACCGTACCTAAATATTAATTAATTAGTTCTGTATTTTCAGGAGATTCGAGAGTTGATTCTGGCCAACAAGTTTTATTTTGTGAAGTCAAAGTTGATGCATTTAACCAAACTACAGGCAGCTGAGTTCTACAAGGAACATGATGGTTTGAAATTTTTCTTAAAGGGAGTGGGATCTAGTACAGTCCATAGTGCTTGGGTTGAAGAATCGAATCCCCTTGGTGGATCCATTTTCTGGTTGGGGTTTTCCCCAGTCTCAACCAGTGCCCCATATATGTGCTGTCCTGTTTGTGGAAAGTGTGTAAAAAAAATATCTATTAGCTGATGATTATAATAAATCAAAGAGTCGTTAAACAAAATAACTTTGTCGCCTTGTAGATTTTGATATGACATTGTAAAGTTTATTATTTTATCAGGGGCCATGGGGAGGGGGTGAGCTGAAATTTGGCTAAAATATTTGACTGTTACCCCCTATTGTTAAGGTTAGAGTTAAATTTATGGTTGGCCTTGTATAAGTGTTTGGGTTAGGTTGAGGTTTCCTCTTTATACATGTATCAATATCATCGGGGGTAACAGGTGGAAATCTTTCTAAAATTTGAAACACCCCCCCATAATAGATTTAGATCCTTTGGGTCCTGACTATCTGACATTGGCTCCCCTACTTTTAAATACATCCTGCAGGGCAGTTTGTTGTTTGTAAATCTTATTCTATTCAACATTATACATGTATAAGATTTCTCAATAACAGAGACTTTTATGCAATAATTTCAAATTATACACCTGAATTGTTTTTTCTTTCTTTCTTTTTATCTTTTAAAATATTTTTAAGATTACTATAATAGTCAGTGAGTCCATTGGACTATTTCATTCAAGCCAGTGCACCACGACTGGTATATCAAAGGCTGTGGTATGTGCAGTCCTGTCTATGGCATGGTGCATATAAAAGATCCCTTGCTACTAATGAAAAAATATAGCGGGTTACCTATCTATGACTGTATGTCAGAATTGCCAAATGTTTGACATCCAATACTATAGCCGATGATTAATACATCAATGTGCTCTAGAGATAAAACAAAACAAACTTTACTGTTTTTCAATATTTATGTTTATGTATCTAGTGGAGTATAATATGTACACAGGGCCATAGCTAGGATTTTTTGTTTGGGAGGGCAGCTGAGTAGTTAATAGTCTAAAACTCCTTAAACAGTTAAGAAGAGAATTTTCTTTAAGTTTCTATAATGCTTTCCGGATTTTTTTCCCACCCCCCACCCCGCTAGCTACAGCCCTGGTACAGTGAAACCTGTCTAAACCGGATCACGCTGGGGACCTAATATTTATCGGATTTAAACAGGATCTGGTGTTTAGAGGGTCACGTTTTAGAATTTAAACAATTTGGGACAGTGAAACTTGGCTGGTTTTAACAGGATTCTGGTTTGTTCAGGGTCCGGTATAGACAGGATTCACTGTAGTGTGTTTTTTATTACCATTTTGCAATAATGAATGTATACTCATTTTTCAGGAAAATTCTTTCAGGGTCGTTTGATAAACTTTATGACCAGGTAATATTTGTATGTGTAGCTTATTTTTTCCACATTAAACTGATTTCTTACTTAATGGTAGTTTTCTTTGAAAAAAGCATAGCCCTTTCATTGGCTGTGGGAATGTTTGGAGGAATCCATTGGAAATGGGGAAGTGTTTGGGTTATGGTGAAGAAGTTTTACAAGGATTTTACATGTTTTAAACACCTTTGGTTAGCTGACTGATAATTAGTAGTGCCAATTATTCTGTACAGGTCTACAAAACTATTCTTTGCTGGTTTACTACCGTAACAATTCACACAGGTCTTTGAACCTTTTCTAGTATTTTTTTATATCTTATTTAATAATTTCAAAAAATATTATTAATTTGGTCTATCTAATTATGCCAACTCATCTATTTAAGTTGTAACAAAACATACCTAATCCCATGTAGTGTTAGCTGCTTTTGACGAGCCACAAGTTCGGAGGCCATCACTTTCAAGCGGATTAAATTAATAACAATAAAAATAGCAGTTATAACAGCTAATTACTGTAAGTTATAACAATTTTGTTTTTTAATATTTTAATCAGGGGTGGAAATTCTCCTCGGATCAGCTGTTTTCCTTTTATGGAACATTGCGTTTCCTCACATTTTAATCGTCCTTTCCTCCAAAATGTGTCAGATGGCACAGATTTTAACCTAGGATTTCAAGAATTTACAGGACCCCTCCAGATTTCCTCTTTTTTTTTTACAGTTCACCACTTCCCACCCCTGTTTTAATTTTAAAAGAAATATGTTAATACATTGCAAAGGTCGTGAGGTTTTTAATGATCAAAGACAAAAAAAATAATAATAAACCTAAAATACAGCCTGGTCTATTGTTTTTTTAAATAATTTTATTAAATTTGTAGAAAAAAATAATTGGACAGTATGTTTTAACTTTGAGAAAAAATATATAGTAAATGTGTTATTTGGGACCATATAAATCATCAGGTCATAGGTTTTAACATGCACTTTCAGAACAAGCTGTTGTAGTCATGCCTGTCATGAGCGCAGGTGTCTGCTTATGCTGGCTCCTTCCTTCAGGACATTAAAGAGGTTGGGGTTGGTGGGAGGAAGGGACCGCCCACGCTTGGCAAGTGCAAGCGAGCACAAGCAGCCCAACAAGAGTCAGTAGTGGGAACTTCCAGTTGAGACGCGTAGCAGAGAAGTTGTGTGAAAACTTCACTCTGTTGTTCTAGGTCAAAAAATGGATTGAGTTGCGACCCAACATATATTATATTGGTATGTGGTGTGTGTGGACTTTACAAGCTGGACTACATGTACTAGTTTACAGGAGCTGAATATTTGTAAAATTGTTTCCAAGTGACAATGTAGCTGGACAATAACACTGGAATTTTTGTATCGTGTGGTACATGGAATGTCATGTGTAGACAATTATAGTACTGACCTAATTTGCATTTATAAACATTGAACATCGAATGAAAATTTCGGTATACTTGAACATTGGTCCAATAATGTATCTATGGTAAAATACATATAAAACTAAAAAAAAATATATATATTTATTTTAAGGTGAGTCAATTGAAGGGTTTTTGTTTGTTTTGTTTTTTGTTTTTAGGACTAGTTAAAAGCTAGATTTTCTTTTCAAACAATGCCTAACATTATGTGTAATGTGGAATGTCATGTGTAGACAATTTCAGTATTGACCTAATTTGTACTTATAAACATTGAACATTGAATGAACAGTTTTGGTATACTTGGACATTGGTCCAATAATATATCTGTGGTCAAATACATATAAACTGAAATATATATGAGGCGTCACACGCGAAAACCTACAACTTAGCATGACATCAGAAACCGAGTAAACGCAGCTCAAAGTTTGATGTCACATGTAAACGCGGAAGTAAAAGTTGACATGCTGTTTGCATTGTTCGTTTTGAAGAATTTAGAAGATGACATCTTCTTCTTTACATGAAAATCAGTTTAAAGTAAACATATCTCTCTATGTACAATAGTGTTTACCGGTAGTTACTATTTTGTATTTTGTACCTGAGAACATTGGTCGAGATCATTAGCGATACCATCAGTACTTTGATACTCATTTACAAGCATACGGAGAAGTCTATATATCAATATGGTATGCAAGGATCACATGTTTTTATAACGTACATGATTATACATAACATAAAGTTCAGCATACAAGTTATATACAATATTCATAAGTTAGACCATATACATCAAATTAGGATCGTATCGGGTTGCATGGGTCTACCATTCGGTTAGGTCTACCTGTTCTGTGGACTACAATCAACACCACTATTTCTACTCCTATTTCTATTTATAATCTAAATACTGAAAACTAAATCATTTCCTATAAATATATATATCTGTAACAATACTACATTTTTAGCTATTTATTTTACCATCATTTGCAAACACATTTACTGTCATCTGCAAACACATTGCGGTACGGTAACAGAAACGTTTCATTTATATCCCTTTATTATACGTCATGATGTCATTGCATAAGCTGGTCTAGAGATTAACATGCGGAGGTATAGTAGATCAATTCTCGAAAGGTTGTTTCTCCCTCAACCAATTTTATTATTATTATTATTGTTATGTGTGTGTGTGTGTGTGTGTGTGATAATTATTAAATTATTATAATATCTGTTCACTTTACTCACTTCACATCATTTGTATAGAAGGAATTGGTTTTCTTTCCTTACAGATGTATATTTCAATATCTGTTCACTTTACTCACTTCACATCATTTGTATAGGAGGAGTTGGTTTTCTTTCCTTGCAGATGTATATTTTAATATCTGTTCACTTTACTCACTTCACATCATTTGTATAGAAGGAGTTGGTTTTCTTTCCTTACAGATGTATATTATAATATCTGTTCACTTTACTCACTTCACATCATTTGTATAGAAGGAGTTGGTTTTCTTTCCTTACAGATGTATATTTTAATATCTGTTCACTTTACTCACTTCACATCATTTGTATAGAAGGAATTGGTTTTCTTTCCTTACAGATGTATATTATAATATCTGTTCACTTTACATCATTTGTATAGAAGGAGTTGGTTTTCTTTCCTTACAGATGTATATTATAATATCTGTTCACTTTACTCACTTCACATCATTTGTATAGAAGGAATTGGTTTTCTTTCCTTACAGATGTATATTATAATATCTGTTCACTTTACTCACTTCACATCATTTGTATAGAAGGAGTTGGTTTTCTTTCCCTACAGATGTATATTTTAATATCTGTTCACTTTACTCACTTCACATCATTTGTATAGGAGGAGTTGGTTTTCTTTCCTTACAGATGTATATTTTAATTTTACAAGAGCCTGACATAGGCCTACTCTTTGAGGCACATTTTGGAATTCAAAATAGAAGACCAAGACTAAGAACAGTGGAAACGGAAGAAACAGTATCTGTATTAGATGATGAGCAGGACGTGGTCCAGTGGTAAAGTGCCCGCCTGATGCGCGGTAGGTCTGGGATCGATCCCCGTCGGTGGAGCCATTGGGCTATTTCTCGTCCCATCCAGTGGTATGTGCTATCCTGTCTGTGGGATGGTGCATATAAAACATCAGTTGCTCTGTAAGACTATATGTCAATATTACCAAATGTTTGACATTGATTAATAAATCAATGTTCTTTAACTTTAACTGTATTGGATGAATATGATAAATACAGTCCAGTAGATGTTTACAATAATACTGAACATAGAATCAAACACTTATCTGATGATAACACCAGTGAGCAGAACGACACTGAACCTGATCCAATTAGCATAAGTTACAGAAAGGATGCAGTGGATTGTCTTTTAGAAAATAATCTGAAAATCAAATTTATGACCATATTTTGAAGTTGAGGGAAATGGAAAAAGAGCAGAAGGAATGTAGGCCTACATAATATTCTCGCTGGGTAAAAATTAAAGGAGGGCGGAAGCAATATGTAATAGAAAATTGAAAAACATTGGTGCAAAATGTTGTAGTTCGCTAAATTTCATATCTCTCACTAATTAGTATTACATTCATGTATGGGATCTGTAGAGTTATTTAAAAAAAAATTAAATCGGAATCTATAACTTAAAATACTGAGTAAAAATAAAATGAAAAAAGTACCGATTCCAAATAAATTGATTTCATTTAAATTGGATGGGAAGTAACGTAGAATAAGGTAATAACATTGAAATTCCATTCTGACACCGTCTACTTTGATTTTGAAAACGTGACGTCATTAATGCTGTATTTTTACAAGATATAATTAAGATAGAGCCCAAATACCTGAAATTTAGTTTTGTAGGGTTATTACCTGTTATTTACCAAAAAATAAGACACAAACTTTTTTTTGCTAAGTTGTAGGTTTTTCCATGTGACGGCTCATATATACTGAACATAACTTGATGAAAACAAACCGGGGGAATAATTGTTATATATGCGTTTAAAGAGTGTTCCATGATACATCGTTTGGTGCAAAAATCATGGCCATAGGTTAACAGTAATTGGGAGACATTTTGACCAAGTGTGGTAGGGGTTAAAAAAAACTAAAAAAAAACTTAATAACGGGTATGACCACCTCTTGAACTGACCACTGCAGTGCATCGCAGGCGCATAGAATTGACTAAAGTGTTGATTTCTGCTTTTTGTTCCATTCCTGAATGAGCGCTTGACGAAGTTCGTTGACGTTAGCGGGTGGGTTGGGACGACGCCTCAATCTTCTGTCCAGACTATCCCAGACATGCTCGATGGGGTTGAGATTAGGACTTTTAGCGGGCCAGTCATCAATGAAATCAATGTTATTTGTCCTAAGAAAATTTACAGTGTCTCTAGCTGTATGAGAGGTGGCATTATCATGCTGAAAAATCGAGATGTTGGCATTGTTATGGAACAGAGGAATGACGTGATGGGCGAGAATGTCATCGCGGTAACGTTGAGCATTTAAATTGCCATCAATGACGACTAGTTGTGAACGATAACCATGGGCAATGGCTGCCCAGACCATGACACAACCCCCACCCCCGAAACGATCTCCTTCAAGAACACAACAGTTAGCATAGCGTTCATTTCTCCTACGGTAGATGCGCACCCTGCCATCACCACGTTATAAAGAAAATCTGGATTCATCCGAAAAAAGAACGGTATTCCAGCGTCACCGTATCCAACGCGTGTGTACACGTGCCAATTAAGACGATTTAGACGATGACGTTGCGTTAAAACGCATCCGACGTAAGGACGTCGTGCATGTAAACCGTTCTCCCGCAGACGATTACGAACAGTTTGCCCACTGATTCGGTTATTATGAAGCCCAGGTGTGTTAGCAGCAGTAGCATTGGCAGTTTGGAATCGATTGCGCAAATGCGTGTTCATGATATAGCGGTCTTGACCACGCGTTGTAACACGCGGACGTCCACGACGTGGCAAGTCGTTGGTGCTTCCTGTCGTTCGAAATCTTACGCGAAGATTTCGTATCGCTCGACTAGAACTCCCAACATGCCTTGCAACGTCTTCTGTCGACATGCAGCATCAAGCATGCCAATCGCCTGTTCACGTAAATTATTGGGAATTCTTGGCATACTAAAAATGCTACAATGTAAAAAACGTTAATTGTTTTACAAATTTTGAAGCGTTTTCGTTCACTTGACAACAATGTCAGTAAGACAAGTAAAACAAATTGACCGAATACTACACGGGACATGTCGAACCATGCACGTGTAAATTGAATTTCACGTTGTCGATGATTAACAGTGCAAAAATAATCGATAAAATTCATGAATCCTGATAATACAGCTCAAGGCTAATACTACCTATATAATTTCATTACACAATGAATTCTTTAACACAACAAATACTATATGTACAAATCGGAAGTTTCTTTTTTTGTTCAGTATATATATATTTAAGATGAGTCGGTTAAAGGTGTGTGGGGTTGGGTTTTTTTTGGGGGGGGGGGTAGGACTAATTAAAAGCTAGATTTTCTTTTTAAAAAAAGTGCCTAACATAGCAAGCTACGTTAGTTGTCATTACAAATGAACAACATTTACTGAGTTGTGTTATGATTTATTAAGAGAGCACCTATAGGATATAGACATGATTGTTTAGTGAATGCAGTAAACTTACGTGTATTTGATGATAATATTCTTTGTTGTGTAAACTTAAAATATAAATTATGAATTAAAATGTACAATATGGTAAGATCCATATGTATGTAATCACATTTAATTTATGCATTTTAAAAAAAAAAAAATTAGGGGGAAAAAAACGGTTCCAACCTCGGATGCATTCACTATGTTGAAATAGCTATTGTTGTCTGTAAACTAATATCTTTGGCTGTCTGCTGTGACCCTTTTTCACCTTTGGTGGTGTGACATGACAAAATGAAAGCGAGTCTTTAGAAAATCCCTTTTTTTTTTCTCTTTTATTTTTTTTCTCTTTTATTTTTGTTGTTGTTGTACTGCACTATTAAATTAGTATTAAACTATGCTTGGTTGTACCAACCAAAATACTTGCAGGACTAAATATTTTTCAGTATTCACATATTTAAAATAACGTATGGAACTCCGAAGTGCAGAATATTATTATTTAAAAAAAAAAAAATCATGTTTTTAATATGCAAATCAATGTGTTTTCATTATTCCTATCGAAGTAGGGAACTACCTGTGTCAGACAGAATTGGTCTTTTGTTTCTTGCCTTTCTTGTATATTTTGGATAATTTGCAGTGGTGTGCCACAGTGGGTTTGTGAGGTTCTTATTGTAGATATATATGTGTGTGGGAGGGGGGTGGGGGGGGTCCCAAAAGATTGAAACATTTATTTTTAAAAGGTCACTATTATACACATGTACTTTATGTTGACCTGAGAATAATGGTATTCATCTCTGTTTAATGTGTTGCTCACTATATGTGATTTTGTTATTTATTTGTTTTTTACATTATCAAACTATCCACTCTGGAAGTCTTTTTATTTAAAATTTACATGATAGCCACATTATTGAAATGCTATTCACTTGTCGGTAGACTACATGTATATCTTTCAAACAAAATTTGGGGCTCTTTCATAGATGTCTTAAAAAAACTATTGCACTAATACAATACTTTAAATAAATAGTGTTTAAATTATAAATGGATAATGATATAACTATATTATCAATGAACTGTAGAGGCATAAATGATTTCTTGAAAAGAAAGCAAATTTTTCAATATTTAAAAAAGAAACGGGCAAATATATACTGTCTTGAAGATGTACATTTTACCAAAGATCAAGAACAAATTATTAAGCAACAATGGGGTTACAGTCAATGCTATTTTTGTTCATATAAATCTAATGCCCGTGGCATAGCTATATCATTTAATAATAATTTTGCATTTACGGTTACAAACAATATTAATGATAATGCGGGAAATCTGTTGGCATTAACAATAGAAATAGATGCTCAATCACTATTACTCATTTGTATTTACGGCCCTAACATTGAATTTTTGCTAATATAGAAAATATTATAGAATCATCTGAAAATAAATATGCAATTGTTTGTGGGGACTGGAATCTTGTTCAAGATCCCGCCCTTGATTTATTTAATTACAAAACATTGAATAACCCAAAAGCTCGAAAACACATTATAGATTTTAAAGAAACATTAGACCTTGTAGATCCTTGGAGCGAAAAAAAAACAAATTTGAAAAGGTTCTCCTGGAGCCAACAGATTGCAATAAAACAGTCTCGATTAGATTGTTTTTCTTATTTCGCATAACCTTCTATTTTCAATTACTTCAAGTAATATTCTACCAAGTTTTAAGTCTGAGCATTCACCAGTTACATTAACATTGAAATTAAAAGAAATTGAAAGAGGAAAAGTTTTTTGGAAATTTAATAATTCTTTACTTTATGATCATAAATATGTAAGCTTAGTCAAAGAAACTATAAAAGGAGCTGGAACAATATAAAGATACAGAAAATAATTCAGACTTTACCATAAACGACCAATTATTATGGGAAACATAACTACTTATGATACGTGGAAAAACTATTTTATATTCATCATCTAAAAAGAAAGTTCAGATGAAAGACGAAATAGAAGACTTAAGTACAACACTAGATAACTTAACAAAAGATCTAGATATTTTAAATGATATTGAAGTAGAAAAATAATATTTTAAAAGAAATTAATAGTTCTCTATTTAGTGGTGTCAAATGTTTAAATTCAGAAAAATGTTTGCGGTCATGTTGCTAAAATGTTTTAAATATTTGCATATTAATGATAATAAGACTATAATTAATGATTGCTACATTCGTATCTGCTTCTGTTTTATGTTTGCAGTGGCCCAATATGGGCACACATATTGGCAAGAGAAAATGCTATTGAAGAGTGGAGAGCTATGATAGGACCAACTAAAGTCCTAAAGTGAGTTTGGAATTTATATTACACCATTGTTTTGTGTGTGTGTGTGGGGGGGGGGGGGGGGGGGGGGTTCAAAGATTGTTTTACAAATTATTTCTGCACAGTAACCAACTCATTTCATGATTTATAAGATGATTTCATGAATTGGAAATTATAATTTGTTAGATATTGGGTCGGGGCTACATTTCATTTATGTGTGTTAATAAAAAAATATATATTTCAGAGAATCTCATATTGCTTGCATTTACCGTAAATACTGATGTCTGGTTATGATAATTTGCAAATGTTCTTTTTTTATGATCACCCACCTGCCACACATACAAAATAAAAATACATTATCAAAAGTGTGAACATAATAATGATACTGTTAACTGGTTATAATGACAACTCATATTTTTGTATAGCAAAATAAAAATTGCAGATAATAATTTACTATTTAAATAGAATAATCTTTTTTCTTATTTTTTTTACATAGGGCTTTTTATGAAGCTCCCGAATCTATTCGAGGGAGGCATGGTTTGACAGATACAAGAAATTGCACTCATGGTGCAGGTAACTATTTATTTTGGTTTTCACCATATTCTTGTATGCTAAACTCAACCTGGATGAACCCTGCTTGTCACATGTCAGCTATACTTTCTGGTGAAGAGTGATTTAAATGATATTGCTACTAACAGTAATACAGACCTTTGAGAACTGAACATCTGATTACACCAAAAGTATTTCAAGTAACCCATTTCTTTTTGTGACCCATTATAACTGTAAATGATTTCCTAAATGTTGAGTGGGTACCTAATTGTATGTTGTGAAATATATTTACTAATAGAATATATACACTGTATTTAAATACATGAAACACATACATGTGTGAGAGTAAGAGAGAGAGAAAAGGGAGTGTTGGTGGGTAGAATGAGAGAGAGATGGAAGGAGTGAGAGATAGACAAGTGGGGAAGAGAAAGAGTGAAAGTGATTTATACCAACATATGCATTCGTGTATATAATTAAACCATTTTGATTAAGGTGACACAATAAACAGAGATATTTGACAGAAATGCCTTATATAATTGAAGAAGGGAAAATGTTTTGCAGACTAGACAAAAAGTAACAGTAAGAGAATTAATTTAACAAGTGAACCAAAAATGAGTCTTCATATACATGTAATACTGGGCTTGCATGAGAAATGTGCAGACAGAATCCTTGGAGCCCTGTAATGCTTTAGGTTTAAGAACTCTCCCAAATCAAGTATCACAATTACCATGTTATTAATTTAAAATGTGCTAGGGGGCATTTTTAAATAAGCATTCTTTTCCTTTATTATTTTAGACTCGGAAAAATCTGCAAGGAGAGAGTTTCAGCTTTTATTCTCGGACTTCATCAGTGATCAGTGGTATGAAGAGGATGAAGAATACTTTCGAAAGGGACTTGTTACATTTGACTCTGTTACATTTCAACATATGCCTGTGAAGAACAATTCCAAACATATACTGAGATGACATTTTCTTAAATCTTTTTTCATATATAGTATTATATAGATTTTTTTTGTACATGAAAATAAATTGTCTCATGTTATTAAATTATTTTTGCGGTCATTATTTTATAAATACATGTACATGTTGTATAATTTACTTTCTTTCTCAAAATGCTTTATTGTAAGAGTCTGTTTCCTTTACATACATATGACAGTCGATAATCTTTTATTAGGCTTATGCCAATAAATAGTTCAGGAAACAGATAACAAACCAGGACAAATCTTCAAAATTAAAGCAGTCATGCATTCATTTGTGTTGATCTCCTTCAAATGCTTTTTTTAATTGAGCTCTGTTTCACAGACATAATCCCAGAAAACAACATACATGTATATGGTATATGAATAAATAACAATAATTACATCCATGATACACTGAGGGTTTTTTCCTCCACAGAATATTTAAATATGGATCAAATTTAAAAAGCCTGTATTAATTAAATGCAGATATTTAAGCATTGTATATACATATAAGTAAAAGCGTGGTAGTCAAAAACAAGCTAGGTAAATTTGACCTTTTACAGTTACATAATTGTAGTGCTGCTCAAACCGGATTTGATGCACTTGAGCATTTTGAAACTGGAATACTACAAAACTCCACAACACCAATCGGCCAAAAAAATTAATATCTGATAAACATATTTAGCTAGCAAACAAAACACACCCACATTACAGAAAGGATTTCAAAAATTATGAAAGTAATTGTTTTGTTTTTTACAACTGTTTTGATTCAGCCATAACCTTAAACTCATCGTTGTAAGCAAGTGTTGAAATAATTGTATGTTACAACACCATATAGCATTTGTTTTATAAATTATATGTGCTGAGGATTCATTAAACAAATATTCCTTATTGTTTTCTGTATTACCACTTGCATAACATCTACATGTGTGAGAGCTGACAGGTGTGAATACTACAATTACAAATCTTACAATCTTACGACAGCCAGCTTGTTTAAAAATGGGTTGTTTGCTTCAATCTTTATGAAACCCCAATCATTTGCTGATCCTTAGCCCCGGAATACCTTTTGCAGAACCCGCAATCAGTCTCTTAAGTGCTTTAATATGTGTACGCAGCGTCTTAAACCTCATTGAGGTATTCCAGAAAGCTGCCAATAGATGGCAGTCAGTCTCCAAGTGCTTTAAATTATAGTTTAATATGTGTACCTAGTGTCTTATACCTCATTGAGGTATTCCAGAAAGCTGCCAATGGATGGCAAATCAACATACTCCCTGTCTTCTGGTGATTTACTTGGTTCAACAATTGACATGTGTTGATCAAGTTCCACCTCTGGTGAAGATATCTCCATGGGTTTAGTACAGCTACCACTGGCAACAGCACAGGATGGAACTGGCACCGGCACCACCTGAAATTTCTGTTCATTATGCAAGGATGGATGGGATATTTCACTGCATCCATTTGATGATGCCTGTTGGTTTTCATTAGTAGATAGAGAGATTGGTGCACTGCAGCTGGGTTTAAGAGTATATTTTGGCAAACCATTAGGTGATTCATTGTAAGGAGTTGGATGTGCCAAAACCATTCGGTTTTCATCGGGATTTGGAAACATTTGATGACTCTGTGATGGGTAGTTACAGGTAATTGGGTTTGTGTTATAAATATGTTGATATGATTGCCTTGTTCCTAAGGGCGATGGAGGGGGAGATGGAGGCATTGTTTGGACATTTATGTTTGTGTACATGTACAGTTGAGCACTTGGCAAGAATGAAATGTTAGCCTGGACACACTGGAAAGGTTGATTACTGTAGTTTGGTGGCAACCACTGTGGGATAGGTCCTCCATATTGTGGATGCTGCTGGATTGAAAAACCTTGATAGTAGCCAGGGTTGAATGAATGATTCTCTGAAGGATGTCTGCAGGTGGGCATGGAGTGCCACATATTTGAGTATCCTGGCATTGAACCGATTGTCTGGGGAATGAATGTGCCTCTTTCAGCTTGAACGTCATATGCCTGTGGTGCATTTCTGCCAGGAGAAATTTCCCACAATGCCATTCCAGGATGAGGACAGTGCTGCTCCAGCTGCTGACGTCGTTTGAACTCTTGGAATTGCAGCTGTTTCTCCCGTTGAGAGATCTTGTGGGCCACATGACTAGAAGGAAGGATTGGAGAGTGTCTGTCCGTGAGAGTGTGCCAGCTTGAAGGACAAGGCATAAGCATTTGACAAGGCAAGGACAAAGCCAGATCATCCTGTTCTGCATTGAACTGGGGTTGTGGATCACAGTGTCTCTTGGAAACATGCTCCTCCGCCCCATCTGCTGCTGTTTCACGGATGTTCTTCCAAGGAGTTTTGTAGTGGCCAAACTGTATCATGGACATCAGATCATTCACAGCATAACGTTGTCTTAGCACTATTTCTTGCTGAATGTATGTGCTGTCTTCTTCTCTGAAAGGAATGAATACTGATGCTGTAACAAAACAGAATTATTGATGTAATCACAAGTTAATATTTAAGTTTTGAACATCCCAATGTTTTGGAGGTAGCACCCCTGTAACGTGAATTACCAATGTAAAACACCATTTGTTTATGTATTATTATAATGAGTGTTTTAAAAATATACTTTTTAGAACTTTTTATTAATATATGTCGGCTACATTGATGTCCATTTTTAAAGCATTAATTTTATAGGCCAGAAGTGCCATTGTTGATCTGAACTGTACCTGACGGGACAGTGGGAAAATACTATGGAAAACTTCTTGCAGTTCTTGCTGATGACCTTTCCTCGACTCTGCAGCCACACCCACGTACCCTTCAGACTTTGGATCCGATAATATATGGTTTGTATCTCAGAACTTCCCATCACTGAATAAAGAAAATTATTCAAAGTACACAAGAGGAAAGATTGGAAAGGGATGTTTGTTTAAAAAGACTAGTCGACGTTTTTTAACATTCATCTATTTGGTGTCTTAACATGTGGTTTGCTTCGAATTATTTGTCTAGATGGTGTGAGGGGGAGCCTGTTGCTTTCACAATGGGTACTTGTACTCCTGAATAGCAAGGGGCGGGATGTAGCCCAGTGGTGAAGCGTTCGCTTGATGCGTGGTCGGTCTAGGATCGATCCCGGTCGGTGGACCCATTGGGCTGTTTCTCGTTCCATTCAGTGCTCCACAACTGGTGTAGCAAAGGCCGTGGTATGTACTATCCTGTCTGTGGGATGGTGCATATAAAAGATCCCTTGCTGTTAATCGAAAAGAGTAGTCCATGAAGTGGCGACAGCGGGTTTCCTCTGTCAATATCTGTGTGATAATACTAATGAGAATAAATGTTATTTTCAAGATTCGGGCATTTTTGTTTAATTCGGACAAAAACTCGGCCTGCCTCCCTACAAAAATGTGAGCCAATACGTATATGGTGTCAAGAATGGTGTATTTGTGACATACCAGGCACGGCGGAAGCAAGTAGATATTGGGGTGGCGACGGGGACTGACTGAGATCGAGGGTGCAAATCAAAATTTCTAGGGGGTTCGGGGATATGCTCCCTCGTAAAATTTTGAAAACTAGATATCCTGAAATGCAATTTCCTGCATTCTACAATTAAAAGTCATATCTGCCTTAAGATTTACTACCAATAATATTTTTGATTCAGGCCTGCCGTGCCTGCATGGTCTAGTGTCAGAAAGGAAACCTGCAAACGATGAACAATTACTACAGTAATGTATTTGTTTCTAAGAAGCTAAAATGTTTTGTCAGTCTCAACGGATTTCTTTTAAATTAAAAACATTTCTTGACCGTTATTCACTGTCTACGTTTTCCAATGTAAACAGGTATTCTTTCAGTCGACTTCATTTAGTAATGACAGACTTGGTGATAAATATGTTTGTAACTTACGAGCTCTGTGGCATGCTAGGCACGTGGCAACATCGTCTATGTGTATGAGAGAGTAGAACGAACGTCCAGCTAGATCATCGCTGTCGTAACCCAATATATATGAAGCTCTTAAAAAATAAAAAAGGTACTAGCAAGGTTTCTGGCAGAAGGTAAAACGGGTATGGCGCCATACCCAAATTTGTTTGCAGATTTAAAAAAAAAAAAATTTTTTAAGTTAACCTTTTGACAAAATTAATCACTCTTATCATTACTGTATGATTTTCTTATCCCTAACCCTAAACTTGACCCATTTTCTTTCTTGGAGAACTCCCCCCTCCCCCCCATACACCCTGTTGACTGGTTGCATTCAATTCCATAGCGCCATACCAAAATATTTCTTTCTGGCAGAAACACTGGATAGCATAATTTTCTGGACGAAAATTACGCATACGTAAATATCAACAAAACAAAAGCATTCACATAATTTAATTGAATAAGTCTACACTCAAATAAATGAGGTGGGTTTGTTTTTTTTTTTTTTACGTTACTTCGATATTTGAACGAACATAGTTTTAATATAATCTATAAAATCTATTTGAAGATATTTCTTGCCGCCCCTACTGTCAAATATGTAAAGAAGATACATTAGTAATTCCAATACACTCCAGAGATGCGTGTTGGAATAGAAAAGACTTAGTAATAGTACTAAATAATGTTTACTATCTACATTAGCAGGATGATTCCTTGACTCAATTCTGCCAACTGCTGTTGCAAGTTAATAAAGGTGTAAACTCAAGCAACTCTTACTTCGCATCAACTTCTTTAATTTTGAGATCCATGCCGTGTTTTGTCCAGAAGACATTTTGCCGAATGTCGTCTGCTAGTTCCGTGGTGTTCAGCATGAATGGATGGCAGTAGAGAAAAACGATCTGACTAGATGCCCTCTTGTTCTTCCACCCTTCTGACAAGTCCATTACCTTGCCAGAACAGTGGATTTTCTGAAACGAACATTTGTGTTAATTATATTTCTTATATTTTATTATTGTTCCAGTACTGAAATGTTGAAACATATAAGCATCAGGAAGGAAGGAAGGAAGGAAATGTTTTATTTAACGACGCACTCACCACATTTTATTTACGGTTATATGGCGTCAGACATATGGTTACGGATCACACAGATATCGAGAGAGGAAACTCACTGTTGCCACTTCGTGGGCTACTCTTTTTCGATCAGCAGCAAAGAATCTTTTATATGTAACATCCCACAGACAGGACAGTACATACCACGGCCTTTGTTACACCAGATGTGGAGCACTGGCTGGAACGAGAAATAGCCCAATGGGTCCACCGACGGGGATCGATCCTAGACCGACCGCGCATCAAGCGAACGCTTTCCCACTGGGCTACGTCCATCCCTTATAGGCATCAGTCACAGTAGAGAATTTGTTATACTGGGAATAACTATAAATGATAGATAATATTGATAACTTAGTTTGGGGTATGTTCTTTTTTTTAGACAAACTATAAAATCGAAGAAGCTTTTTTCAGGAACATTCTACATAGGACGTTTTATAAATGTCTGTATCATTTTAAAACAGGCAGTTATAGGGGATGGTCTCCTCTTCAGTCTGGGGTTGATGTTTTCTAGGCAGTAGATTACAATTACTGGCTTTTTCGAATGTTTAAATATTTTTCTCTGTTTAAACAAGGGCAAAAAAAAATATTGTTTTCAAATGGGGTACTGTGCACACTCCCCCCTCAGACTCTTAGTAACGATATTTGAAGGGGGGGGGGGCACATTACCTAGTTACATTTAAATCTGACTGACCCACAGTACACGGTCTAGTGGGGGGAAGGGGGAGGTGGCACAAGCCAGATTTTAAGAACCTTTATTTATATAGAGTGGGACAAAAACATTGCATCCACCCCTACCGCCCTCGGTTCCTACGGGTCTGACCTGCACCCCCGGTTTGTACAGGCATGTTAGGGCCGTTAATTAGGCCCTTATTTTCAGTACCAGGTAACCTGCTGATGTTCCACTGAAGCACTTCATACGACTGATGAAGGACACGGCCTTGCACAGTTCCATCCCGTCGGCCTTTTCACCGCAACTTGTTTCCTGCAAATAAACATTAGTATCGTTAATTACCCGTGTTTCTGTTGCTTTTGTTATTATGTTTGGGTTGTTGCTGTTTTTGAGGCGGTTGGGGGGGGGGGGGGGGGGGGGTCTTGTTTTGAAGGGGGTGTTTGTTTGTTTGTTTGTTTGTTTCCTTGGTTTCGTATGACGGTGGATTTGTTTGGGTTTTCTGAAGGATGTTGGTTTTTGGTTTGGGGGTTGTTGTTTTTTTTGGCGGGGGGTGTATCACCAAATTGCTTCTTGCAAATAAGCATTTAGAACCAGTATCAAAACCAGTGAAGAATCGTTTCTGGTCCCATACCACCCACCTTCTTTTACATTGTCTTTTACAGGTTATAGGACTAAAAATGTATTGTTCTGCTGGTCATTTTGACGAGAATATCAAAATATTGAACAATTTAGGGGTTGTTGTTTTATTTACATAAAATGTTATGTAAAAAAAAAAAAATTTCACTCATTTCGGTGTGTATGTATTTATTATAAAATGGATACTAGCCCTTTTGAAATAGCAGAGCGGGACCGGTAGGAATACAAGTCCTAGGATAAAAACAACTTAAAAATAAACCATGTATGAAAGTCCGGGTAGGACTGGTTCCTAAGCTATGGAGGTCCGATAGGACTACTGTTCCTGCGGACCTCGGTTCCCACGGACCGGCGTTCCTTTTACACCGGTAAAATTTGACATTGGCAATGAGTGATATAACCGTCCTGTGACTGAACATCTAGATGAATGAATCAATCAATCATTGAATGTTTAACGAAATACCGGCATTAAAAAAATGTATTGTCTATTGGATGTCAAACAAGGTATATACACAATGCTTGAGACTTACTATTTGGTATGCAGTAATATTGTTTTAAAAAAACAATAATAAAAAAAAGGAGTTTATGCTTAATGCAATGAAGGTTTTTGAACATGTTGATTTTATGGCAATCTTTGAGTTAGTAGAAGTTCGTCTATAGTTAGGTATTGTGTTTCGTTCGACTATTTTAATTAAATTAGTTTTATCATATGAATGTGATTGGAATTCTTTCTAAAAACAAATTAAATCCTATTTTACTATGCAAAAACATTTAACGGAATTGCTATAATTAGCCGAAAGCCCTTTCAGCGAAATATTGACAGAATTAACAAAGGTTAAGATAGCAGTCACGAACGCATTATATGGACAGCTGATGACATTCAAATCTGGATAAAATCATGTAAACTGGATTTTGTTCGTATAATATCTGCAAACTTAGAAAATTGTTATTTCCAGTCCATTGTGTTTGATTATTTTCTGGTGTTATCTATACGTAGCCCTACAACAGATGTCAAGATGTATACCTAATATCTAATTATTTAACAGAAATGAATATCATCAGATTGGATGGATAATGAGTTCTTAGCTATTGTTTGCTTCCAGACTCCGTAGTCACTATTTGTTTCTATTTGTATCAGGTTCACGAGTGCGATATCATGTGTACTGCGGGCCAGTCAGATTTAAATGTAATTAGGTCAACAAGCCGAACAAAACCAAACCCTCGTATCAGCCTTCGGTAAAAAGAAATATGTATTTCTCAGTAATGTCACTTTAATTGTCTGGTATTTTTAGGCTCGTATGAACTGGAAGTTAGGAGAAATGTTTGCAGTGGCGTAGCGAGGGAGGAGGGCTACGGGGGCAATTACACACACACACACACACACACACACGCACCAATCAAACCTTTTTCTTTCTTGTTTTACTGTTAACTTTTATAAAATCATACATGCATACATAGTGTGGGTCCCCCCTACCCAATATAAAATCCTGACTACGCCAGTGAAAGCTAGTACCCCCTTCTCCAGTTGATCACATAATTTACTCTTTATATATATATATATATATATATATATATTTTTTTTTTTATATATATATATATATATATATATATATATATATATATATATATAATAAAAAAGCTGATCATAAATTGATGTCCAAAACATTGCTATTTTGTTTTTCAGATGCTACGAAATTACTGGGAGTCGAAATACAGTTTTTTTCTCTCGTCCTAACAATTCTCCATCTTTTGTAATAATGTAATTTTGTTCTTGAAATAGACGCCAAACACATACACATGTAAACGTATGGCAGGTACAACTACCTGTTTGCAAACGTAAACTTAAGGGACTGAATTTACAAAGCCTGTGTTTTTTCAAACGCAGGTGTTTAAACACGGTAACTTGGTACATGTATGTAGTTACACGCGCGAAACCTTCGTGGTATATGTGCATGTTAAAATATATCGGAGTTATACGCGTGTAAGTCTAAAAAAGGCTTTGTAAATTTGGCCCAAGGTGTTTTGAGAAATAGTGTTTGGAACTACTTACTGTGCATTGACTGTCAGCTGATGTCGTCTGAAGTTGGTCGTTTGGCAGCGAATTTTCTAAGATGGTCTTCAGCTCGTAGTGATCATCAGGGTGCACTATTCCATACAGACACCGATGCATCAAGTCTATCTGCATTTGGGAAGAGCAGAGCATGTTTGTATAAGACGTGTTTCGAATATATAGCATATGGTTGACTCTATCCATTTTGTATTCAACACATAAGGAGAGAATAGTTGTAACCTTGATGAGTGGTATCGAACACCACTCTTAAGTACACGTACAAAGCAAATATAAAACCTTAAGTGTAAGCCCTGCACATGTGTGTCCTCGTATATATAAGCCTATTTAATGGGGCCCTGGATGCCATCACCCCCACCACACACCTACCCCTAGTCACCCGTTTTGTTTGGAAAAGTTACTTTCATTCCATAATAATATATTAAGAATACTCCATGTTAAGCACTTATCAAAACCTAAATTCTTCTCCGTATATATAAAGAAAACAAACACTTTTGCAAATCACTTGTACGGGCGTAGGAAGGTGCCAAAAAATGTGTGGGGCACACACACACGCGCGCACACACACACACACACCACACACACACACACACACACACACACACATGTGTATGTATATATATATATATATATATATATATATATATATATATATATATATATATATATACACACACACACACACACACGTGGAAATATATAAAAACCATCGCTGCTGCAATCCCCCGCTTCCTACGCCAGTGACATGGTATGTCCTTTTACTGTAGAATATATAATAAACATTTGCATTTAAATTGTTTCTTACAAAAAAAAGGACTATTTGCTTAGCAACTGGTCAGTACCTTTAAAAAAAAAAAAAAAAAATACGACCATTTTGTGACTAACACATTATGGGTATTTCGACACTTGCGGGAGGAAGAGAGCGGGGGAGGGGGTAGCTGCTGCCACACTGGCTATTCCTATCGATAAAGCAAGATATATTTCATATTCCTGTAGGGCAATTTATTACATAACATTTAGTGAAATATCTTAAAATATCAGTAAAATAAAAGTGTTATCAGTCACTCAGTGACACTATTTCACTTTTAACTCTAAAATGTGTTATCGTCACTGAAGAAAGTGTTATCAGTCACTCACTGACACTATTTCACTTTTAACTCTAAAATGTGTTATCGTCACTGAAGAAAGTGTTATCAGTCACTCACTGACACTATTTCACTTTTAACTCTAAAATGTGTTATCGTCACTGAAGAAAGTGTTATCAGTCACTCAGTGACACTATTTCACTTTTAACTCTAAAATGTGTTATCGTCACTGAAGAAAATGTTATCTTCACTGTAAGAAAGCCGGAACTGTTTTGCTGCTGGCATTTTAAAAATAAAGGTAAATTGCCAAAAATTATATAATAAATAGAAAATTTCATGTTTTTTTGGCGCGACTCGTGAGATATGGTTACAAACTTCACTTGATGAGATATAAATCATATTTGACAAAAAACATGAAATAACCTCTATAATTGTATTATTAGAAGATGCGATGATAAGCTATACCTGATTGTAGCCTAGATACTGAAGAATGTTCTCGGATACATATAGAATAGTTCCATCAGTGGTCAGGGTCAGAAGAAAACCATCCAGTACCTATTTTAAAAAAAATGAAAGTAATTAATTTAATACAAATCACCGGCCTCGGCGGTGCAGTGGTTAGATCAGATCACACTGATACCTGCTCCTACCCAGAGTAAATTTTGACTACTCAACGAGGAGGCATATGGCCACTACACCAAGTTCTGTCTTGCTAACCACTAACAACTAACCCTTAACTCACTGTTCTAGACAAAACTCGGCCCAGGGCAGCGTGCTTGAATTTTAATTGCACGCAAGGAAATACGTAAAAATAAAAATATAAATCGACTGTGAGTAAAACTGGCATTCAAACCACGTTTTCAAGATGCATTAAACTGGGTTTTTTAAATGTAGGATGTATACGTGATTCAAATTTGTTTTTTGTTTTTTTATTCATATAAATTTAGAATACCGGTAGGCCTAATGATTGTTATACGGTATTGACCTTTCAAAGCAATAATTTCACCGATATTTCTGAAAATATTTAAGTTCTTATTTGAGTTTTGTTTTGCTACTTCCCCGCAATTATTAAAACAGACAACGCTTTAATATCATAGTGGTAACGAATTTATAAATTGTGTTATAACACGCAAACAGCAACACCGATAATAACTATACAAGGGAAACAACTCGATTTGTATAGAATCTTTAACTGGAAAGGTCCAAAGAAGTTAATTTTGGAAAGACTTCCGCGTTTGGAAAGATGAAAGCTTACGTTCACAGTGTCACTGTTTATTAATCGATATTTAGTTCACAAAAAGTTGTTAACATGGTATTCGCCTTCCTAATAAATACGTTGCTTCCTGGAAGTTCAAAAGTGCTATTTTACCAGTTCTACGGACAAAGGGCGCTGCCAAAAGACGACTCTGACATCACATTTGAAGAAATTCGGACAGGCCGAAAAAACGAAATCCACACGATTGCAAACGAAGTTCATTCGGAATATCAGTTCCGGAGATCCGTCTCCAACAGAACAGTGGAAGAAGATGTCCAGAGATTAAACAGCGACGACATGTTGCCTGATTTTGACACGGGACATTTTTTAATACACGAAGGACATAATTTTCCCAAAGGTAGCTTTGTGACTTGGATGGGGGCGGGGTTTACGGGCTTTGCTTTGGTGTGTGATAAAACTGAAAGTAGATTGACGGCAGAATCGGTGTTGAGACTTCTCGTTCGGTACCTACAAGAGTATGTCCGTGTGTTGAATCAACCGGCGGAGACCGGCATTCGTAGTGACCGAATTCTTCTTGTACTGAATAAATTCCTACCAAGCGGAAGTCTTCTGGTTATGAATCACCGTGTGATACGGCATTTGGAAAAGGAACTGGACAGTTTTATGAAGAATATATAAACTTAATGTATATTGTATCAAGAAAATTCTAAATAAATTGAAACGTCAAATATTTCTTGTTTATGTATTCTTAATATTGCATTTGCTGTGTAAATGTTAGGCTACCGTACATTATAAGGGGTCATCCCCAAATTACGTATTCCCAGAGGGGTGGAGGAGATCAGCGTATTACGTACGAAAAGTGTACATGGGAAGTGGGTTTGCTGACGTCCGTGTGTTATAAAATAAAGCCAGTTATGCACTAGTAGCGGATAGATTATGGAGCCCAAGCCTACAGCTGCGCCGACCCAAAATTACTGCAAGAATTAGATGTTATCCAAAACCAAGCACTAAGAACAATAGCTAAAGTTCCACGTAATACTAGCGGCCAAAGCTTAGAAGTAGAATTCAACATCATGCCACTTAAATACCGCCGCAATATTCAACATCTTAATTACCACCTAAAAATCCACTCGCTCAAGTTAGACCACCCAGTTCAGGAACTTACTCCTATAATAACTAAACCAGGACTAGAATTTAACAAAAACAAAAAACTCAATGACTCATTTGCCACTAGGGCCAGTAAACTAGAAATAGAGGTAGGAATTGATAACATACCAGTGGCTCTATATCATATCAATCAGCCTATGGAGTGCCACACTCCACACTCCATATCTAATTAAAAAAGCCACAGACGAAACACCATTTCCACCTTTTAAAAAAGTCCTGTTTGAAGCCGCAGCCAACGAAAATTACCCGGAGCACATCCATATATACACGGATGGCTAAAAACCCCCAGATAATGGTAGGGTTGGCTTCGCAATAGTAGAAGAAAAGATATCTAAACATTCAAAACTTGTTAAATATGCCAGGCTGTCAGACAACCTATCAGTCTACACAGCAGAACTGACAGCCATCTATGAGGCACTAATATGGATCAGAAATAAACGATATTCTAAAAGTGTCATCTTCTCAGATAGCCTTAGCTCAATCCAATCTCTTCAAACTAATAAATCTACTAGGCCAGACATCTTAGCAGCTATCCACAATAAACTCCACGAATTAAACAAACTTAACCTAACAGTAGTGTTTGAATGGGTCCCAGCCCATGTAGGAATAATTGGTAACGAAGTAGCCGACTATGGAGCAAAAACAGCACTCTCAATCACCAGTACGATTACTGCACTACCACTAGGAATAACAGAACTAATGTCAAAAGCAAAAAAACACTACATAAATCAATGGCAAGCAAACTGGGACCTGACAAATAATACATGGCACTACAACATCAAGCCACTAGTCAACTCAATAAGACCTAAATACAAAAACACCTTTGTGGATAAACTAATCACTAAAGTACGCCTAGGGAAATCTTCACAACTCAACAGCTGCTCATTTACCAAACTAAACCCAGAATGTGATTGTGGCACCCGGGAAGATATGAAACACTATCTCCTGGATTGCACGCTACACACCACACAAAGAAAACTAATGATAGAGTCAATAACCGAAGCCAACCATAACAAACAAATAACGCCTAACTTCCTACTAAACCCAGGTAAACATCTAAAACATAAAATCTTCAAAGCAGTTTATCTATTCGTCCAGTCCACCAAACCAAAACTATAAAATAAACCAATACAGACACTCATAACCATTCACTAGTACGCCCCTAAGAAGGAACTGCTACCAATTGGAACTCTACTCGATGCTTTCCAACCTAGGGGCCAAAGGTGAATAGGTGAAACAAGAAACAAGTACAGTATTAATATTATTCATAAGGAGTGTCCAAAACCACTCACTCGTAAGCCCTTACACAAGAGCTGCTACCAATTGGAACTCGGAAACGATGCACTCTACTGCAAGTGGCCAAAGGTGGGGAGGCAGCGAACCTCCAAATAGATTAGTGTATATATGTTATGAAATTATTATAAAATCGTGTTGGCAAATTGGCCCGGCCCACCAAACCAAAACTATAAAATAAACCGATAATAGCCAATCATAATCATTCACTAGAACGCCCTTAAGAAGGAACTGCTACCAATTGGAACTCTACTCGATGCTTTCCAACCTAAGGGTCAAAGGTGAATAGATAAAATAAGAACCAAGACAGGGGTAATAGATTATTCATAGGGTGTGTTCAAAACCACTCGCTTGTAAGCCCTTACATAAGAGCTGCTACCAATTTGGAACTCGGAAACGATGCACTCTACTGCAAGTGGCCAAAGGTGGGGAGGTAGCGAACTTCCGAATAGATTAGTGTATATACTATGTTATGAAATTATTGTAAAATAGTGTTTGGCAAATTGGCCGGCCCACCAAACCAAAACTATAAAATAAACCAATAAAAGGCACTCATAATCATTCACTAGAACGCCCTTAAGAAGGAACTGCTACCAATTGGAACTCTACTCGATGCTTTCCAATCTAAGGGTCAAAGGTGAATAGATAAAATAAGAACCAAGACAGGGGTAATAGATTATTCATAGGGATTGTTCAAAACCACTCGCTTGTAAGCCCTTACATAAGAGCTGCTACCAATTTGGAACTCGGAAACGATGCACTCTACTGCAAGCGGCCAAAGGTGGGGAGGTAGCGAACTTCTGAATAGATTAATGTAAATATACCAGGTTACTAATTTACTCTAAAAACCGAGTTTTGGCAAATTAGTACATAGCACTCCCAAATGAGATCGCAACAAAACAAGTGAATAAGGAACTAACCAGCCAACCAAAGCCAATATACCAAACAGGATAGGATCACTCATTATCAACCTCCCGTTTTACAGCTCGCCTAATGGTCCAAGCCAGCCAACACCAACCAGAATACCCACATGTATATATCGCACATGTCATGTAACCGCACCATGCACTTTATTAATGATGAATAAAACTAGCAGACGCGGTAAGTCACTTAGGGCACAGAAGGACAACTAGAAAACAGAAAATAGAAGATTGACCAAGTAAGATCAATATAGTATAAGGGCGCAAGCCCAACAAAACCATTAGTATACAATTACCGACAGATAGATATAGTTACTCATTAATCTTTTGCGGGGCCGGGAAACCAAATTAATAGTACGCTTAATACCTAGTATGCCAGAGTGGATGACTGTAATATATGTGAATATTCATATAGTATGCCAGAGTGGATGACTGTGATGTATGTGAATATTCATACTAATAAACTAACCATCTTTCTCTCCTTTCTCTCTCTCTTTCATTGACTGATAAAATATGTTAAGCACTAGGCTTTTTTAACCAATACATATACTACAAGGGCGTGCCCTTCAAATTAGATATTTAGAATAGACTAATTCCCCCCCCCCCCCCCCAGCCACTGTGTTAACCAAGCTACACAGGGGCAGGGGGGGAGGGGTGGTCATGATGACCGTTGGATACATTAGAATAGGGACGTAAGACAATAGGTACAACCTAAACACCAAACTAGGATTACACACAGACAACATGCTCACCGCAACAGCACACAGGATGCATTGACTAATGATAACAAATGCATCCGCCCCACATTTCAATGGCCCAGCACGTGCTCTAATAAGGAACCGGACAAAAGAATACCGGTTCCGAGTACACAATTGCAATGCACCCGGGGGAGGCCGAACAAAAGAATATCGGCCGCCCCTACCCAATCCCCCAAAAAAAATTGCTGCTGGGAAATGTACTTGGTGTCACTGAGGAGGAAACTGAAGACCAAACCATCACCAGCACTTCGACCACCCCGGAACAATTCGCCTTGCCTGCCAGTGTCTACACAATTGCACAAGTCTCCTCTGGGTTGTCATGCCACGACCAGAAGAGGTCAGGTCCTTATCAGGACCCTACGGACAACCTAGGGAGACAACCAGCATCATGAAGGTCGATAAATAACGAGCTACTCTCGAATCACTAACGAGCTACACTCGACTCCAAACCTATACTAGCTCAAACAATTACCTTTCGACCGACCGTTCAAAATTGCGCCAAAATTACTCAACAAACTGCGCACTATTTCTCTTTGGCTTTAAAATCGCTCCACTCAAAATTCCATAGCACCACCACCACCCCCACCCGCCTGCTACCGATTCAATCGGACTGCTGGTGCTCCCTTGCACCTGCCAGTGCAGACGGTCCCTCCTCCCCCCCCCCCCCCTTTTCCTGTCTTGGACAAAAGGGCCGGCCAAGGCCGGCTCTTGTGCCCACGACAGGCGTGCGCTACAACAGCTTGCTCTGAATGTGCACGTAAAACCCTTTTGACTTGACTTGACTTGACTTGCACTAGTAGCCTGAGTACTCTGACTGTAAGAGGGCGGGACGTAGCCCAGTGGTAAAGCGTTCGCTTGATGCGCGGTCGGTCTAGGATTGATCACCGTCGGTGGACCCATTGGGCTATTTCTCGTTCCAGCCAGTGCTCCACAACTGGTGTAACAAAGGTATGTACTATCCTGTCTGTGGGATGGTCATATAAAAGATCCCTTGCTGCTAATCGAAAAGAGTAGCCCATGAAGTGGCGACAGCGGGTTTTATCTCAATATCTGTGTGTGGTCCTTAACCATGTATATGACGCCATATAACCGTAAATAAAATGTGTTGAGCGTGTCGTTAAATAAAACATTCCCTTCCTTCCATGACTGTAAGAGAGCTAGACGGACATTTGGATGGTTATTAGCCCTAGCTCTTGAGTACTCGGGGCTAGCACTCTAGAAGATAAGACGTAAATCCCAATCAAATGTCAAGTTTGTTTTAAAAGATTTAAATGAGCTTAACTTCTGGGGTGGGGGTGTGTGTTTATTGTCCTAAAAATTTTTGTGTAAAATGTTTGCAGTCTAAGCTCCAAATTATATCCAATGTGATTTTGAAGGCTTGATTAGGCACATCTTCATAAATCAAGGCTAATATTCGTTCCTCGTATTCAGCCTTGATACATGTAGTCAAGATTACTGATATCCACTACTAGCGCCCTCTATTGGAAGAAAATTTGTAACACCGATTATGTCCCTTACACGATGACATCGCTGACCAATCACAGCATCGGTAACATGTGACAATCTTGAAAGCAATATCAAAAATTAACCGCCGGACGCTGACGCTGCCCTCTTTGTTTACAATAACAAGGGAATCTATAAGGAGCGTTGCGATTCGTTGCAATCAGATCTCATCGCATCCAATGAAATTTAAGCATTTTTTGGCACGATTTCTTGACGACATGTATCAAGGCTGAATACGAGGAACGAATATTAGCCTTGATTTATGAAGATGGATTAGGCATGGCTTTTGGACTGGTATGGATATTCAACGATATTTAATGCACATTATTGCTTAATATCAACAAGTATATTGGTATATTTAATTAATAAAACGGCTATTATATAACGGGCGTAGCCATTTTGCTCCATTCCACTGAATCCGCCGTCTTGACAAGTCGCGAACCGGTAGTTACCGACTTATGTAATACTTAACGCGTCGCATCAGGTCTTGGAACATAATATATAAATATAAAATAGATAAATAATTTAAAAATAAATATGAAATGTAGTTTTACAGAGACAGAAATATTCGGTCTACGGTATAGTTCAGAAAATTACATACCGGGGCTAAAAAAAAAGAAAAAATACACTTTGGAGAATATAACCTTTTATATGAAATTAGGCCGAGAACTTAAATTAATATTTTAAAAAGTATATAAACTATAGTAAGGACAAAAGGTGCAAGTTAGGATAGAAAGTACATAGGACAAGAGTACATAATAATTATCGTTTTATGACAACCATTGTCACATGCAAAACATGTCAGTATTAAAGGAGGGGGCAGTTATTAATTCGACTTTCAGTTGAGTGTGGGCAATGTATATAGGCCTATACATGCTATTAATAGTCTAGGAAATTAGTGTATAATTAAAGAAATGTTCTGTTGTTTTCCTTCATAATAATAATAATTATATGCATAAAGGTATATTCGTCCATCTGCCTCTGACAATATTATTTCATACTGAATTAACCCGATTGTATTGTCAATTTTCATAACTAGACGAGGAAGGCAAACAGACGTTTGTCTAGTTGTTTGTCGTTCTAATTGCCATGTTTGCTTTTTGGCCGGTGGATGAGATAAGGTAGATAGGGAACATAATTTTGTGATTTGTAAACGTTTCGGAATGACAATTGGCCGCCACGCCGAACGCGTCGTAGAGGGAGAGAGGTCCGCGCTTCATGTCGCGTGGCTCGTTACCCGGATACGGAAGTGTTAAATGGATCTTAACATTGTTCAAACCTTGATCGATCGATGAGCAAATGAGGCAAAGCCGTTAAAAGCAATTAAGACCCCCCGATTGCAGTTTCATTGTTGACTCTTCTCGGGACTCGTTCAGAACGTCAAGACGCCATTGTATCGCTTGGAACTTAAAACTGTGTAACGTTACAAACCGCCGGAATTTAGCATCAACATTTGTCAAATAAAACAATACCCCCATGGAAGTACCCGTTATGCATGTCTGTGTATTTGAAAAAATGCATGTGCATATGATATAGGTGTATGAGATGGACTACGGAAATGAACATTTTAAATGGCAATGTCTGCATTTTTTCGAAGCAAAGAATGAAATTTGTACATGTATTTAAAATTTCAGGACAGACTTCTTTCGTACTCTGTGGTCTTATTTAGTATAAAACAATTGGAAGAGCACTAAAAATGGTTTTAATCAAATCGGGGCACAGTAACAAAGGATATTTCAAACTAGAAACAAGTTGCTTAAAGACTAACATGGGATATTTTTTTTAAGTGCGGTGGATTTTCGAAGCTATCTTAGCACTACGATATGGTAAAACCGTCGTAAGTTATGACGTCACTACGACGAACGCCATAACCGACTCTATTTCGATATCGTAGCGCTAAATTAGCTTTGGAATATGGGCCCTGAACTCCACCGTGGTCACCGTTAGTAGATCTGATGTGATGATGAGATCTTTGGTATCCTTATATTTTGAATTCGTAAAAGCTATCGTCTTGTTTAATACAGATGGTGTTTTCATTGCTCGAATGGACTTCAAGACATCTGAGGATACATGGTGACTGGCCTTGGTTAGAATTACCAATAGTAGTGACACGTAGGACTAATATCTGATTTCAACTTCATTTAGTTTCTGAAGGTCTTTAACATAGTTTTATTTTAAACTGATACACACAAATAGTCGTGACAAGTAGGCCTAATATCCGATTTCAAATTCAAATAGTTTTTGAAGGTTTTTAACATAGTTTTATTTTTAAACAGACACGCGCGCAAACGCACACACGGATATATATATATATATATATATATATATATATATATATATACGATATATATATATATATATATATATATATATATACATGGCTTTAACTGACCGTCTCTGCTTTCTAAAAAAAACAGTGAAAAGTCCGGGAAGGGAATATGCCTTGGTATATATACAAACAATCACTTGTGAAAAAGAAATTCACGCATATACGGTTGCAGACGCTCGTGAACATTGCCATCAATAAAATACTAAAAACAGATTCACGGCTATTAGTATTAATACGGTTAGACGATTGCTAATAATTAAGGTTATGCTGTATTCAAATACGCTAATTGCATTATTCATCAAGACAGTTTAACATATATGCCAACACAAACCAAAACTGTAATATCGATCCTTATTTTAAAAGCAAAGCGAAACCAATTTTATAAATTTATTCATTATTGGCTTTATATAAACAAATCAATCTCCGGCCATAGTACACCCTCTAAGTACCACTCCAGGTAGACGGGTTTCAAGCCTTTGAAGTTCTGTCGGATACCAGTCGGTGTTTGGAACGAGGGACGGATGGAGTAAACATTGAGACGAGGTATATGTACTTGCCTGGATGGCACTTTTCCCATGAATAATCTCGATGTTTGACGTTTCCTCTTTGTCGGAGTCAGGTTCTGTAGAATCTTCAGCCAATGAATCGTCGTGTTCATCGTCGTAAAAACCAGCAGCTGCAACAAACAGTTGAAAGCCATTTTGCTGTGGCGGGGGGGGGGGGGGGGGGGGGGGGGGGGGGGGGGGGGGGGGGGGGGGGGGGGGGGGGGGGGGGGGGGGGGGGGGGGGGGGGGGGGCTTTGTTTTCAAAACAGTTTGTAATTACATTGTAATTCAGACGGTTATCTAAACAAAATGTCAGGAGCTTATTATTATTATTATTATTATTATTATTATTATTATTGAAATAAGGTACAACAGTTGTGATTGTGCATTAATCAGTATTGTCATTAAAGTCTCGCTTGCAGCACAAGATACCATACTTTTTGTTAAACAGAATTCATTAATCTTAGTTTTATGACATAGTCAATCCAATTTCCATACTAAAATAATGTTTACAACTCTGTTTATATATGATCAAGTTCGCTATTTGAATTTTGCAAACAATACTTTCACTGATAGGCCTAATTAAAGGGGCATACCCTAGTTTCAACCCGTGAAAATTAACACTTAAGTTTAGTTAATCTACAAACCTGTAACACATTTGGATAAAGATACAATTGAGTGAAACTTGACTCCACGACTCCATAACTGTTACTTCTCAGACGTACGTGCGTTTTTAAAAATAGGAGAAATGCATTTTGTGATATTAAAACCACGAGGATGACCAAAAACACTTCGAATGTACGGAAATTGATAATCTAAACCATAAAATCTAGGTAAAGTGTGATTTCAGTGATGAAAAACGGCTGTAATAGTCAAAAGTATGCCTTAGTGTTTTTGTTTTTTTTGTTTAATGATTACCGCTCCCATCAGCCATACACTCCCGAAATTTGTATCATTCAATGCTGCAGCTGCATTTTCGTGTTACATGTAGTACGGTACACTGAGTATTTACCTTTGAAGAAAATTTTAGACCGGAAGTAGGAGATGACGAGGCGAAATACAGTCTGGCTATCCAGCTTCCGGTTAAGTACCGTTCTGTCCACTGGCAGTAGAACTTCCAAGGCTTTGATTTCCGTCCGAAGTTTGTCTCTGTATCTTTTGGATTTGAAACTAAAATAAGATGAACAATAGTTGAACTAATAAAATAAAATAACATAAAATATCAAAGGAATGATCCCGCCGTTTTAGTATTTTTGTACTTGTGAGATTTTGAATTTAAACAATATTTTGACAAATTCGGGACGTCATTTAGTCAATTCAAGATTCCTGTAATTCGTAACCAAACGGTAACAAGAAAGAAAGAACTGTTTTATTTAACGACGCACTCAACACATTTTACTTACGGCTACATGGCGTCAGACATATGGTTAAGGACCACACAGATGTTTTTAGAGGAAACCCGCTGTCGCCACATAGGCTACTCTTTTACGACAGGCAGCAAGGGATCTTTTATTTGCGCTTCCCACAGGCAGGATAGCACAAACCATGGCCTTTGTTGAAGCAGTTATGGATCACTGGTCGGTGCAAGTGGTTTACACCTACCCAATGAGCCTTGCGGAGCACTCACTCAGGGTTTGGAGTTGGTATCTGGATTAAAAATCCCATGCCTCGACTGGAATCCGAACCCAGTACCTACCATCCTGTAGACCGATGGCCTAGCCACTACGCCACCGAGGCCGGTCCAAACGGTAACAAAACAGATTTAGAATACAGCAGTATAAATCTGAACGAAAAAAATAGTTATAGCCTTCTATCTATCGTATCTCTGCGAAAGACACGGTCAAATGGACGTTTTGACAAAGTTCTGACTGCTCACATGCATGATTTTCGTGTTATCATGATTATACAATTATCAAAGTCGTTTATTAATTGTGAAAATAATAACAAATTAGTATATATACGGTAATAATGTCGTTGGGAGCAGTTGTTTTTTGTTGTTGTTGTTTTTTTGCTTTTAAGGAGATGTTAACGAAGCACCTGGCAAAATTCATCAAGGGTATACAGAAACGACATCGAAACTATTGTTATAATGCAATTATCAAAGTTGCTTACTAATTGTTAAGATAATTACAAATTAGTATATAATAATGTCGCTGGAAGCAGTTTCTTTGCTTGGTGACAGAGTTTAACGAACACCTACCACAATTTATGGGAGCATACAAAACGACCTCGAAACATCCAATGGACTATGTCTTGTGCAGAGATACGATTTTGATTATGTTAATGAACACGCTGGGTTATATAAAACGCAATCTTCATGCACAGGGATAAATGGGAGCTGCGTCCCTTCGCCAGCGTTGACGCCTGAACACCACCCTAACCCTTGAGGCTATCCCCAGGTACGTTTAGGCTTAGTTTTAAAAATATGACAAACTTTTACTTTTGGCTGAACCGTTCAAAATTAGCGTTCAAAGACCAGAATGTTTTCGGACATAACGCAAAAAAAAAAGCGTCAACTCTTTGGCCTAATTCTCCTTCTGGGAACTTTTCAAAATTTTACCACCGCCTCTTTCCCCTTGCTTATCTCGGCCACAACAACCGGTCTTCAATGCTCCTTTAGTGCTAATGTCGTAAGCGAGAGACCTCTCCCCCCCCCCCCCTTTCCTGTCTTGGACGCAAGGGCTTGCTTACGCAAGAACCTGCGCCCATGATAGGCGTGCGCTACAACAGCTTGTTCTGAATATGCACGTTAAACCAGGGCTGTAGCTAGGGGGGGGGGGGGGGGGGGGGGAGAAACAAAATCCGGAAAAAATTATAGAAACTTAAAGAAAATTCTCTTCTTAGCTGTTTAAGGAAAATTATACTATTAACTAACCCCCCCCCCCCAAAAAAAAAAAAAAATAATAATAATAATAATAATTAAAAAAAATAAAAAATATTAATAATAATAATAATAATAATAATAATATTAATAATAAAATAAAAAAATTAAATCCTATCTACGGCCCTGTAAATCCTATAACATGACATATATTGGTGGACTATATGGTGAGCTTTTTTTACATGGGTAAACTATATGTACACAAAGGATATTTGAAATCCTCTTTGCAGTGATGTAAGAGCACCAGGTAGCTTTACCTGCACATAGTAATGTTCACCAGATATGACCGCAATATGACGATGTGAATAATCGAAACCGTTTATCGCTGTTCGACTGCTGTAATTGTTAGCTATGTCTTTATCTTATCTTGATATAAACTTAAAACAAACGTAAATACTTGGAGGTTAAATCCCCATGTGTATGTCGCCTGTGGTTGGTTGGGGGCCGTGATTTGTGAGCTCGCAAGTGTTTTGTTTGACAGGCATAGCATTGTGGGAGTTCGGGTGGCGACAGTTGGTTCTTTGAAGTATAACATTGTCGGCTGGAAAAAAAAAAGTTTGTTTTATTTAACGACGCCGCTAGAGCACATTGATTTTTTATCTTATCATCGGCTATTGGACGTCAAACATATGGTCATTCTGACACTGTTTTTAGAGGAAACCCGCTGTCGCCACATAGGCTACTCTTTTTACGACAGGCAGCAAGGGATCTTTTATTTGCGCTTCCCACAGGCAGGATAGCACAAACCATGGCCTTTGTTGAACCAGTTATGGATCACTTGTCGGTGCAAGTGGTTTACACCTACCCATTGAGTCTTGCGAAGCACTCACTCAGGGTTTGGAGTCGGTATCTCGATTAAAAATCCCATGCCTCGACTGGGATCCGAACCCAGTACCTACCAGCCTGTAGACCGATGGCCTGCCACGACGCCACCGAGGCCGGTTTGTCGGCTGGAAAGCAAACACGATATTACTATGTTATAAAGTATGGGTTCTTTTTTTTTATGAAATATGTTTTTAATGAATTGTTTTTTTAAATTTAAATTTTCATATTTTCTCACACAGATAGCCATATACAAATAAAAACACATATAAACACACATACACATACACATACACATACACATACACATACTCATAAACATATAGCGATCCC
Source organism: Gigantopelta aegis (assembly GCF_016097555.1). Lineage (NCBI taxonomy): Eukaryota > Metazoa > Mollusca > Gastropoda > Neomphalida > Peltospiridae > Gigantopelta > Gigantopelta aegis. Next base: position 28,814,286 of record NC_054708.1, read on the forward strand.
CGTCGGTGGGTCCATTGGGCTATTTCTCGCTCCATCCAGTGCACCACGACTGGTATATCAAAGGCCGTGGTATATGCTATCCTGTCTGTGGGATGGTGCATATAAAAGATCCCTTGCTACTAATAAAAAAAATGTAGCTGGTTTTCTCTCTCTAAGACAGTGTGTCAAAATGACCAAGATGTTTGACATCCAATAGCCAATGATTAATTAACCAATGTGCTCTAGTGGTGTCGTCAAACAAAACAAACTTTAACATAAACATACATATTGGCGGAGTCCCGTGGGTCCCTTCCCCCAGTCGTCGTTTAAAGCGTCCTTTGTAATTAATAGCATTTTCACAAATTCACCATACACAAAATATAGTAATGGGACAACATATAATTTTCCACATAATTTCAGATAAATCCTGTCTTTAACGATCGCAAAATTTCTGCAGAGGGTAATCGTCATATACAGATTTAAATTTTTAAGTTAACCTGTCTTTAGCCCTTTTGAATTCAATTCTATGGAACATTTCTGCTTTTTGTTGTTACATAATTTTCGGCAGTTAAAGGTATGCTACTCAGGGTTCTTTCTGCCAGAGGGAGCTCAAACCACGGGTATAGCCAGTCATACCCAAAGTTCTTGCAGATTTAAATTTTGTTAAGTTAACCTTTTGACAAAATTAATGACTCTTATCATTACTGTATGATTTAGCTAGAATGTTTTACATAAATAATAATTGGATTTCTAATTTTTGTCCCCATTTTCTTATTTTTATATTTTAAGTATTTAGTTGCACCGTATTTGGACTTCAATATTATAAGGCCGATTTTTCCTGGAAGGTCAAGGCAGTAGAGATGTGAGAACACAATTATAGGGATATACTACATATATATATTATATATATAGAGGCTGAGAGAGAGAGAGAGAGAGAGAGAGGGAGAGAGAGAGAGACGTAGAGATGAGCGGAGAGACGGACAGAGAGAGAGAGAGAGGAGAGAGAGAGAAGAGAGAGATTTGAGTGAGGTGTGTGTGTGCACTGTAAGGTCTTGTGTATGGCAGGCCTGCCTATAGAGAAAACACCCAAATGTGATTCATCCAGTCCTGGCCCCCTACAAAAGTTGAGAGCCAGTACGCCAATGATAAACCGGCTCATGAGGTATTTCATGTGCACTTTATCACAGCGCCAATACTAGGGTATTACGATTTACACAGCCACTATAGTCCCTTATTATACACCCCCAACCCTACACCTCTGATCTAAATTTGGCTTGTCAAGACTCTTCAGTTCAGTTTATTATGATCGATTCCATAGTTTTAAGACCCATTCATTGCAGAGCAGTGAAACGTGTATTTAAACCCTCCAGAAAATACCCAAATGTTTACAAGACAGTTCGTTCGTAAGTTCGGAACCGTGTTAGAGATGAAATTCGTGCAAATGCGATCACAAAGAATACTCGACATTTGCACGAACACTGTTGATTTGCGATACCTTTCGAGAAATTCGTGTCGCATAGCCTCCGACTCTGACACGAACGGGGCCGATCGGAAGGGTATTTATACCAATTTGGTCGATCATATCCTCAAATTATCATATGGACATCGTAGGAGAATGAAATGCCAGTATTGTTTTTAAATGGTTACGAAGAAGATTCTTAAGAAACTTTACGAAGATGATTCTGACCGTTTACTAAGAATATATCAACACGTCTAAGACACAGAAGAGGAAACATGGGTGTTGCCAGACATATTAGAAAGTTTATTTTCTTGATGAATTTGACTCTATTTTCTTTCAAAGCAATGAACTGCAAATTTAAAAAGAAATCACCGAAAGGGTGTCCGTTCGTACCTTCTTACGCCGTTTTGTGACGCCACTCGGGAAAGAAATGAAAGCTTAGACAAAGGGAAAGAGAAAAGAAAAAAGGAGACCAAGAAAGAATGTGAAAAAAGAAAGCAAAACCAAGAAAGAGAAGAAAGGAAGAAAATAAGGGAATAACATAAGGATATATTAAAAGTGCAAAGGAAAAGAAGAACTTGGAATGGAATGTTTGTTTAACATACCGTCGAGTCGTCTGCTAAAAAGTGTCAAAGACGGTAATCGCCAAAATACGAGAGTTTAAACCAGCTGCCGGTACATTGGTTGCTCTTTTTCGATTAACAGCAGGAGATATTACATTTATGCTTATTGTGGGTTTTGTTTTTCCACAGATGGGACAATTCATACCATCATGACCACCTTTACATATTAGTGAAGGACCAGGAAGAAAGCAACACAGAAAGTTCCGTTGGCTTATTTACTGTGTTATGAACGCAAAGATGGTGATGGTGATGGCTAATTTTAACATGCTCATATACCACTATGGTTTCGAGCATGTCTATTCCGGATCCTGTCTCTGGATAGCCAGGGACTTAACCCGGGACAAATGGACGGCTTTTAACAGTCTCTTTGAGATTACTTAGACATGCTTCAAAGTGTGTTTGGTTAAATTTAGGACATTAATTATTGAAAAGAAAACATGATGAGGATATGAGTGGGTGGATTTGCCAAGAACCAACTGTTGCTTAAGTCGTACGAAACCTGATGGAATGAGATTTGTAAGTCGAAATGCTGAATAATGTTGAATAATCAGTCTTAGAATTGAAACAGAAATATTACATTCTTGACATAAAAGGCATTAACTTCGTTTGTTTTAATAATGCACTTGTTGACTTTAACGTGGAAAAGTATCTCTTTAATAATGATTTGTTTGTTATAATTAAGGGGTGTATGGATGCATTTTTTAAGCCGTATATGTCATACGACTATTTTTGGTGTGACTCATAGTTGTACACATTGATGTAATTTTATAAAAATTCATATATATATATATATATATATATATATATATATATATATATATATATATATATATATGTGTGTGTGTGTGTGTGTGTGTATATATGTATGTATATATATATGTGTATATATATATGTGTGTGTATATATATATATATATATATATATATATATATATATATATATATATATATGAATTTTATAAAATTCAAAAATAAGTTTATAAATAAGATGTCAAAAATAATAATAACAATTTGTTATTACTTTTTTAATGTTAAACTAAAAACAATGTTTTAAAGCAAACATTTTCAGTGTGTGAGAAATGTAGCTAAACGCGTCGTCAGCGTCGGAAAAACAATACCAATATCTCGTCTTTTGATTTCGTCAAAGCGAGACATAAATGGATCTATTTGCAGGAGCGGATCCAGAATTATGTAAAGGGCAATTTTAGTTTGTCGAAGGCAAATCAGCTGAGCTTCCAAGGGGAGCAAGAACATGTTCCCCGGAAATTTTTGGAATGAAGATGTTCAGAGCAATTTAGTGTTGTATATTGTGGATGATTAATTAAAAATGACCAAAAAATGGCACATTGTATCCGCCAATTGTTTGGCTTAAACTATCAAATGATTACGAGATTTAAATAGATTTCTGGTATCATGAGGATGCAGCCATTGTAACACGTTTTGACCAATATATAGCCTTTTTCTCAATTACAACAATTACGATCGGATGTACTTATATTTTAGTGCTTAGAATATGAATATCGTTTTTTTCATCTTTTTTCTTATAACCGCCAAACACATTTTAAAAACAAATACTAGATTCAGTAAAAGGTAATCTCAGATGTATTTATCAGTATAATGTTTTATATACTGAACATCAACAACAACAACAAAACGTAAATATTTTAATAAAAATAAAATATATATATATATATTCCGTAAACAGACTGTCAAAACGGACCTAATAAGCACAATATTAATATCCCAAAAACAGAATTCAAACTGAATAATTATAAATATTTTTTTAAAACTATAACAATTTTTTTTTAACTTTCTTTTGTTGTTCAATATTTCAAACGTTTTAAAAGATTTCATGCCCCAGATGTAGTTACATGTATTATGGGAGTACATTGATCTATCGACTATTTTAATGCTTCTAAACTCGGGATAATACGTTTAAGTTCTGAATAGGGCGGGATGTAGCCCAGTGGTAAAGCGCTCGCTTGATGCGCGGTCGATTTGGGATCGATCCCCGTCGGTGGGCCCACTGGGCTATTTCTCTTTCCAGCCAGTGCACCACGACTGGTATATCAAAGGCTGTGGTATGTGCGATCCTGTCTGTGGGTTGGTCATATAAAAGATCCCTTGCTACGATAAATGGAATAACGTAGCGGATTTCCTCTCTAAGACTATATATCAGAATAACCAAATGTTTGCCATCCAATAACTGATTATTAATAACTTTAATATGTAAGTTTTGCACCAAAGTTCTCGTTTGTAACAAAAAAAATTGCACAAACAAATTAGCCCTTAACTGTACAAGTTGATTACAAAACAATCTGATTGAAAATCAGTTCTACTTGTCTAACAGTGAAGCTGATTTTAATCAGATTGTTTACAAAACAAACCCTTTTCAATAATTACTGGTGATGCCCATGTTGTGATATATGTATTCTGTCGATGGTAACTGTTCGTAAATTTATACATTAGTATGTGATGTGCAAAATTATGTTTTATTTTTATAGTTGATAAATAATTATAATCAACCAATTACCGTGTTTGATTCCAAGCTTTTAATTAAAGGTGTAAAAACGACATTTATATTGTTATTTTCCAAAAATTAACCAGGGTTAAAACTGGTTGTTTGTTTATATTCTAAATGCGTTTATTTACTGAAAATATCAGCAGTTTTAGGGTATAAGGGACTGTCCTGGATTTGTTGTCATTGTAAAGTATTTCTGACTAACAAAGCCCGTTTAACAATTCCAGTTACACGTTAGAGTATCAGGGTCTGTATATTGAATGTGTGTCTGGTCGTCCTAATGTGTGTACTAGATAAAACTTCAATTTGCTTCCTAATAGGGGGCCTATATTTTTTTTCTGGACGTACAAAATTATTAGGAGATAAAATCTAGTCTAGGCTTCAGGCCATCAGAAATACTTTGTATCTAAAGACAATAATATTCTATACAAAAAAATGCATTTAATATTATGTAATTTTAGCCATTAAAAATACTCTGTCGGTCGGAAACGTGTTACAATAGCATCAGACTCGGAGCAATTTCTTCAATGTACATGTATCTTCTGATTTTTAGATTAGGTACGTTCAAGTTTGTTTCTGTCTAAACTATTTTGTTTGATTCTGTATACTACAAAATTATATCAGATTATTTGTTCAAAAACAAACCATTCTGCAATCCTTAAGAAACCAAACCATTATTAATAAGGCTATTAATACGAACGGTTATTCCTATGATTCAGTTGGTACTTGTAAAATTCATTAACACACACATAGGAAAATTTGATAAAGCACTAGTCTAATATTAAACTTCTAACTCATAATACAATCCGAAAACTGCCAAATAAAATCCAATAATTTGTCAATCATTAATTTTAATTTCAGCAAGTTGTGGGATGCACACTGGACTTGTTTGAATGTGCATTTAGCTTCATTAACATTATAATCCCAGTCTATTTTTATATTTTCTTTGTTTCCGTAATCCGATAATATTTCAAATGAATGTTGTTTTTTAAATAATACAAACATGAAATACATGCATTTACTAAACTATTTTCAGCTGTTATAAATTTTGAATTTTCAAATTGTAATGCAATATTATCACATAAAAACAAATTTTGCTTTATTTTATTTTTCGAATACAAAGGTTTTAAACTTTTTTCATTCTTGTTCTTATTTTGACAAAGTATGAATAATATTTTACATTAAAATAATGTTAATTAAAGTTTATTACCAGTATTCTTTGAGTCAAACAAATGAAATAGGTTACATCACGATATTAGTTTATATTTAATTCGATAAATTTGTGGTTTCAAATTAATAAATATTGTAAATTTAAAATGAATAAAACATAAATTAAAAAATAAAATTCGAGACACATTTTAATAAAAACAACAATGAATCGATATTAATGTTCATAATTTGCATATTACAGTTTTGTATTTTATATTTTAAAATATTGCTAAATGACAGTTTGGTTAATTAAGTTTTCTTGTACTTACCTTGGATCAATCTTCGGTTTTGAATCGCTGCTATCACCCTTTTCACTTTTCATTTTTAAATATTAAAAAATCAGAATTTATTTTTCGTATTTCATTTTAACAGATTTATCAATATCTACCAAGCACGTAAACGAATCATCTGCAATCTTTTTTTTTTTTTAATCTCCTATAAAATATTGACCATATCTTGCAATGCTGACACGCTATCGCGATAACTGCGTGGGATTTGTCAACTTTCTAGACTGAATCCATTCTGGTCTAAACAGTTTTGCAGCCGTGTATGCATATCAATAACCAATGGGAACGAGTTTATCAACTTTCTTCCGGTAATACTAGCAAATTTTGAATACCAATAGCTGGTTGACGTAGCTATGGAACGGCTTCACTTTGTTTACAAGGGATGTCACATGTTGCTCCCACCTCGCAGAGAGAAGGGTGCTTGGCTGTTTGTGGAGGGAATCAAACAAGAACAAATCGCTAACCTTAGTCCTCGAGAAGTGACAGACTGTGTCGAGAAATCGTTTGGTGGATCCCGTCTAATGGGCGTCGGCGCCTTGCACTCAGCAAGACTGGCTGAAGGGGGTTAAAAAGATATTGAGACAAATTTGAGGATCAGTTTGATATAACAGGACACGGGCGAAATGGCCACAAATGTTATCTTTAATAATCCAAACGAAAGCATTCCTTGCTTCAGTTATTCCAAAATTATTAAAATAATGAAATGTTAAAATATTATACATACATACATACATGCATACATACATACATACATACATATATATATATATATCAGTTATTTTTGCGTTTGCGTTTTCATTATTTAATAATGAATTTTTTTTCTTCTTTTTTAATTATTAATTTTTTTTGGTTTTTACGTTTTAATTTTTATTCAGAAAATGAATTTAATCTTGTTGTTATTGAAATATAACAACCGTATAGTCAATCTGACTGAAATCAGATCCACTGGTCAAAAACTATTAGCCTACCTGTAAAGCTGATTTCAATCACTGCCATATAGCATGCCTATTGTTCATAATATTAATTAGGCTTAAATTAAAAAAAAAATCATACATATCCATGCTACAAACATTAAGAATATTGTATGATTTGCGGGCAAGAAACCAAAACAAAGCAAACTGAAGTTACCATGCTGCTTGGAATACAATCAAATTAGTAGATACTGATTTACAAAATAATACCCGACGGATCGTTGATATCAGCGCTGACAACAATCTTGCAAATCTGTTATTTGGTCTTCATCTGTAATCTTTAAACTAATAGGTTGCACATATTTATAATATACGTTTCATTATTTTAACTGTCACGCATGTACACATGTACATGTTTTTGAAAATAATTATACATGTACCAGTATCGTGTTGTCGTTTTTTAATTAAAATTTTATGTAGATCTAGTTAATTCATGTGGTACAGACCTGCCATTGACTTAACGATTTGTGAAACGTCTTGACAAAATTAATACATTATTATTATTTTATCGGTAAAATGTTAGCGAACGTTTTTCATAGCATTACGTGTTTTTAATGGTAGACCCCCGGGATACCAGGTTACGAAATATGGAAGTCCTCAGTAAAAATTGGTAGCCCTATAATTTTAATAAATTTAATAAAAGTAAAATCATTTATTTTAATTTAAACGTGTTGTTTTAGGTAGGGTTTGGGGTTTTTAACATGTTTAAGTGTCTCATTGATTGCGGAGTAACTGGGTGTGCAAAAACAGCTAGTAGCCCAGCGGACTACCAGGTTTAGATATCTTGTAGCCCGAGGGGGGGGGGGGGGGGATTGGTAGCAAAAACACTCCGGGCTACTACTAAGGTCGAGCCCTGCACTGTAAGGTCGACCGTAATAAATTACTGAGATTATTTTTGTTCAGTATCTCATCACCATTCGCTTATTATGCCAGTTTCAGAGCTCGCTACACAATTCTGAAGCGTTAATTTTCAAACTGATTGATTAACACTTTCGCTAATCAGTTTAATTACTTTTTTAAAAAGATATTATAAATAAATAAATAAAATACAAAAACTAATTTATGGGCTTCTATATGTACATTAAAACTATAAATATATATTCGAATTTGATGTCCATTATCGCTAAAATCGAAAAATCAAATATTGGTGACTCCATTCATTGGACGGATTGCCGTATTTGCTAATACATGTATAAGCTTATGCTCAGTGCCGGATTTATAAGGGGTCAAAGGGGGGGGGGGGGGCAATTGCCCCGAGCCTCCTGCCCGAGGGGCCCCCTAGACTAAGGACTTCCTTTATTAAAAAAAATGAAATAATTATAAAATCGGTTCATTTTGGTATTTGTCATGTACTTTAATTTCTATCTTGAGGGCCCCCGAACCTGAAGTGCCTCGGGCCCCTGCCCCGGGACCCCCAAGGTCGAAATCCGGCCCTGCTTATGCTGTATTTATGACACTTCATACATGTGTTGAGCCTTGCACATATAAGTATATCATATAAATGTGGCAATATTTAGCCTAAATAATGTACACTGTACATTCTAAACTCGTTTGTGCGAAGTTTGAAATGGGAGATTGTCTAGAAAGAATAAAGACAGAGAAGTCATACGTATAAACTTAAAGAGACTGCACTTGTTTCCTGCCTTTGTAAGATGCTTCCAATTAATACAATTTGACAACCAATAGCCGATGTATTTTTCGTGCTGGGGTGTCGTTAAACATTCATTCATTCATTCATTCATTCATTCCAATTAATACAAGTTTTTAACGACTAAAATTAAAGACCAAATATAGTTCCTTGTTTAGAGTATAAATAGTATATATATTCTACGTGTTTCCTACGTGTTTGTCAGTAGACCAAACAAAATTATATATAAAAATTCAAAAGGTGGGTGGGGGGGGGGGGGGGGGGGGGGGGGCAAAATATTCCGTCTGTAACACCTAGATGTTAGGGACGGGACGTAGCTCAGTGTTACAACGCTCGCTTGGTGCGCGGTCGGTCTGGGATCGTTCCAGCCAGTGCACCATGACTGGTATATTAAAGGCCGTGGGATGTCTTATCCTGTCTATGGGATGGTGCATATAAAAGATCCCTTGCTGCTAATCGAAAAGAGTAGCCCATGAAGTGGCGACAGCGGGTTTCCTCTCTCAATATATGTGTGGTCCTAAACCATATGTCCGACGCCATATAATCGTAAATAAAATATGTTGAGTGCGTCGTTAAATAAAACATTTCCTTCCTTCCTTCATACGAGCCATGGCTTATGTAAGTGAGTGAGGTTCTTGACATACTTGGTTGTAGGGTACTTGCATTGATCTGCACAGAAAATATGTGTAGAGTGCCCATCCGCCCTTCAAACAGAATGTCACCGATAGCTTTTTTTGCAAATAATTGTTGCTGCTGTTCCATCTGGGAGATTTCATGGACCTAAGCTTTTGCCAAATTGAGATCTTCATTCTCTGGTTCTCGCAGCCGTTTACACGCTAGGGATATCAATTCATCTTGTCGGCTATCACATGGGCGTACATAGGATTTTGAAAAGGGGGGTTCCAAAATAGATTGCAGAGATATTGGGCATATATTTCTATGTTGAGTAAATATAATAATGTCAGATATCAATGTCAGATATATTAAATTATAAAAAAAAACGATTTCAGGGGGGGTCGGTCGAACCCATCGACCCCCGTCCCCCCCCCCCTATGTACGCCCATGTATCATTGCCCATTTTCTTCCTTTTACCATTTCCGCCTGTGTCAGCTTTAAAAGATGAGGTAACTGGAGTCGGAGTTGTAGGTTGTGACTGAACATCGGCGTCTTCTTCTGACTAAAAATAAAATTCAAATATTTCATATTTGCAGCTACCAAAGACGCAAGAAGAATGGAAATTTAGGAGTCAAAATTTTGAAGCACAGTGGAATTTCCCACACTGCCTAGGTTCTATTGATAGAAAACATGTTGCAATAAAGAAGCCACCAGGATCGGGATCATTCTATTACAATTACAAGAAGTTTTTCAGTATTGTTCTGATGGCAGTTGTCAATGCTAGGTATGAATTTTTGATGGTTAATGTTGGAGTCAGTGTACGTGTATTTGACGGAGGAGTGATTAGTAATACAGACTTCGGTCAAATGCTGCATGAAAATAAACTTGCGATACCAGAGCCACATAAACTACATGAAAATGATGTTTTACTTTTGCCATATGTTTTTGCAATGACTGAAAACGTACTGAAGCCATACAGTGAAGCGACTGCTAATCTCGAAGTAGAGAAACGCATATTCAACTATCGATTAAGACGTGCCCGCCGAGTAGTAGAAAATGCGTTTGGCATCCTAGCCTCAAGATTTGGCGTTTTTTAAAAGCAAATGCTTCTGTCGCCTGAAATATCTCAGATTGTCACACTAGCGTGCTGTTACCTACATAATTATTTTAGTAAAAAAATCCAGTAGGTATATTGCCTGTGGAGGTGTTGACTGGGAAGATGCAAAAGGGATTGTTCGTGAGGGTGAGTGGCGAGCATCCCAAACATAATTAGAAAGATTGCTAACTACTCATGAGAGAAACTTTAGTGCTAGAGCTAAATTCACCAGAGAGATGTTTAAGAATTACTTCTGTAGTAAAGGCATGGTACAATGGCAGCTAGAATGTGTTTCATGAAAATGTTCCTTTTAACTTTTGAACCGACGCCATGCTTAAGAGACTGATAAAATATGTTAATTGTAACATATACAACAGTGACTTGTTTGCATTCTTTTTAACTGTGAAAAACAAATCATTTGTAATTTACTGAAGATCTCTTGCTGCTAATCGAAAAGAGTAGCCCATGAAGTGGCGACAGCGGGTTTCCTCTCCCAATATGTGTGTGCTTCTTAACCATATGTCTGACGCCATATAACCGTGAATAAAAATGTGTTGAGTGCGTCGTTAAATAAAACATTTCTTTTATTTTACTGCTGCAGTCAATATACTGGATTCAATTATTTTAAAAATAAAGCAATGTTTACTCAGTATTTGATTGTCGTCATCTTTCTTAGTAGATTCTTCGTGTCTGATTGTGTTCCTCGACATGGCTGGTGTTTCCTGATCTTGCAAAAACAACATTGCATCGAAATACCATAGGCTCGGCTAGTATAATTCTTCTGTGCCTGCTCCAGATTTATTTGAATCGTTCATTTGTCCGTTCGGAAGTTTGTCCGAAAAGCATTGAATTTCCTTTTCAAGTCCTCCTTCGTTGCATTCTCATATTGCTTTCTATACTTGGCCAGCAGCTTCTTATATGCCAGATCTTTCTTTGCTTTATTTGCGTAATCTTAGCTCTTTACTTTCCAGAGAGCTGGAAACTCTTTATAAGTTTCAGTGTATTCAAGAAGATATTTTCTCTCCTCTTCTTTTTCCTGCCTGGACATGTTTATCCTTGGATGACTGGCTTCAGAATGAAATATTGTGCAATAATTTGACAGAGTGTCACCAACGACACCATAATATTGAGAAACCTTCAATAAATATCTGATTCTGTCAGTATATTGTGTCAATGAAAAACTTGCTTCGGTATCACACACTAATGATCAATAATAATATTGTCAATTTTTATAATTGATAATATTATTGTCAATAAAATGTATCGTGTATGGACTGCTTTATGCGGCTACTTATTACTTGTCACTCGTCAAGAATTATTCCGGGAGGATTCGGCCCAAAGAATATTTTTTTTCACTTATTTACCATATATTTGGCCCAGGGAATAAATAAATGTACGTACGATTCGCCCACGCAGTAGATACATAAGATATATATATTTCTGTTTATATGTACAAGTTGTATTTGGAGGAGTGGGGTGAGGTAGATGTCAGTATAGTGTGTCCTTGTATGGCGGTCATTGGTTCACATTTCATTTCAACTTATTTTCGTGCTTATATTCAATTAAGGTTCAAGCACGCTGTCCTGGGCACACAACGCAGCTATTTGGGCTGTCTGTCCAGGACAGTGGGTTAGTTGTTAATTGGTTAGTGAGAGAGAAAAGGGTGTAGTGGCCATTGTAGTCCAGAGGATTAGCAAAAAATCGTGCACTTTGTGATACAAGTATGAAATTTGGCACACAGTTACTATGGCCCATAACAGTTGATTCCAAAACTGGACCCCAACTGGATTTGACCTGTGGCGGCTATGGCGGCCATTTTTCAAAATGGCCGATATGCCAATTTTCAATGTCTCATATCTCGGCTAATAATACAGATATGAACTTGATTTTTGTGTCTTTACCTATGTTTTCAGGGCCAAGGAATCAAAATTTGACATTATTTTGAAAATATCTTATGTCAGCCATTTTGTTTTCCAATATGGCCGCCATTTTGAGTTAAACGTTATAGTTTTCTTAATATCTTTGCTCAAAATAATGATATACACTTGATTTTTGTGTCTATACTTATGTTATGGGGGCCAAGGAATCCAAATATGAAATTATTTTCAAAATATCTTGTGTCAGCCATTTTGTTTTCCAATATGGCCGCCATTTTGAGTTCAAATTGATAGTTTTCTTAATATCTCGGCTCAAAATGATGATATACCCTTGCTTGTGTCTATACCTATGTTTTCAGGGCCAAGGAATCCAACTAATTATGACAATATTTTGCATGTTGGCACTCAAGATATGTTTGTAGAAACATTGTCAAATGTTCATTCATATCCACGGCACCCGCATAGTGTTGTGCATGGCAAGTCTGCCTTCTTGCATTTACACTGTCCTCTGCATACATATCGCGTGTACATCCACACTTGATGACTGCACGACATGTTTCACCAGCAGGTGGAAGAGTCATCCATTTCATCTTCCGCTGTGCATTGGACGTCTCCCAAGTCCACCCAAAGTCTGCTGGACTTGGTAACTGTGGTGCTTTGATCATTGCTTGACCCCATACATGACCTGCCTCGTATCCTACTCGCATCAGATGCTGGGCTAGTGCGTCTTTGGTTGGTGGAATGTTTTCAATGGCTCTGCCTTTCTGAGTGAATAACCTCTGTCTTTCACTATTAACGCTATTTTCAGGGCTCCCACGGTCATACATGATCACCACTAATCTCTCAATTGTGGGAAGAACATTCAGGACATTATATGTGGTTAGCGTATCGGCCAGTGTGCACAGAGCTGTTGTGGCATCGTCGAAGACATTCCACGCAGACCAGGCGGTACGTTTTCCTTTCCCAGCAAATGCAGATGTTACGTCACATCCAGCCAAGGTGTGCAATGCAGGAAGTGCCATGCATTTATCGTTACCAAGTGCTTGAGCCATGGTTGTTGCATCGAGATACCGGAATGTGGTGCCTGTACCAAAAGCCAACCATAGACACTCACAACCAATCTTCTGGGCCAGACTTATGCTTATGACTACGACATCCGTGTCCACAGTTATTCTCACTTTGATGGTTAGCATGGTAAGCGGCCCATGATACATGCATTCTGTCATTTTCATTGTCTTCCTCGTTTGGGTTGTCTTGTGTCACACTGATGGCATCGCAGACATGTTGACACCACTGAGTTTTTTTTTGGTTACAAGATCAACTACAGAATTGGGTTTCTTGATCTCATTTATTTCTGGAATGGGTGGATCCTTGATTGCCAAAACAGCTGGTACTGCGGTGTAGTCGTTTGGCAGTTTTGAAATCTTGCGGTTTGCCTTGGTCAGTGGGGCACGTGCTTGTTCAGTGCCGACGTGATGAACATTTCGATGTTAGAAAAGGGAAATACCTGTCCCATGGAATGATGTGTGAGCACTAGTTGAGGTAGGGTCATGATCTATATTGTCTACCGCTGATGTTGTGAATAGGCCAATCTTGAGGGATTGTGGACAAACCGCTCCTATTGATTCAAAATGGTTGATAGTAGTGTTGGCCAGATCAGCAGACATACTGAGAACACGGTCGTATGCTACAGAGACTCCTATTTTGTAAAGTGTATCAGTCATTTCCTTGGATCTAGTCTTGGAATGCACATATGCTCCAAGGAACAGAGGCAGTGGAGGTTCACGATCTCGGCTGTGTCTGGTATCTGATGATTCTGTTTTCAGATGGCGAACAGAGTTATGCAGTCACAGTTGTGAGAGAGACAGTGCTGCTTGTGATTGATAAGTTGCTTCATTATTGATGCTGGTACCATGGAGTATCATGGAAACAAGAGTAAGCATCGACGATGGTACTGATCTCTGCTGGCAATCGCCTGCGAACGTACCATCAAATGATGGGCATTTATTGTTGAACACATCACGGCGGATAATATCTGCAACACGTGACATCATGACTGCCTCAGTTTCTCCATTGAGTTGACACGTTTGCCTAATAGATTTGCCAGCCGTTCTACTTGGCACTAGTAGAATGTCACGCCCCTCACTGTGTGCCTCTAACTCGGGGAAGTAGCTAAGTATCTTATTCTTGAATCGAGTTGCATGGATGCTAGATGGCGCATCCTTTTCTAGCTGATGTAGCCGGGATGTATATAGTTTGGTCAGTTCTGAGAGTTGGAACACTGGCGTTGCCTCATCACTATCCAAGATGTCTTGCATGTAGGAGAGTAGTTCTGCAAAAACAGTGTCACTGGCTGTATGTGGGGGAGTACCCTTCTGTGATGTACTCGACTGAGCACGATCTCTGTTATAGAGAGCTACCAAACATTTAGGATGATATATCATCTCTATAGCTACAACATCACCTCTACTCAGCTTGAATAATAGAAGCTGATCTTGAAGGTTAATGGCACATTGTTTTACTTTTGTATCTAGATATCCAGTGGCTGCATTGCGGAGAGGCTTAGCTGATGTTCCGGGTTTGTTGCAGAAGAGACAGTTATTTGTATCTGTATGATCAGACTTTGATATCTTCTGTCGTGTAAACTTCTCACGCATCTCAGGACTACGTTTGTGTTTTGTTGCTGGTTGTATATTTTTGTCATTGTATTTTAGACTACAGCTCTTATGATACTTGGCATGTCTCTGTCTGAATGTGGATTCAAGACCATCACCATCATCTAGACGATCCAGT
Source organism: Gigantopelta aegis (assembly GCF_016097555.1). Classification (NCBI taxonomy): domain Eukaryota; kingdom Metazoa; phylum Mollusca; class Gastropoda; order Neomphalida; family Peltospiridae; genus Gigantopelta; species Gigantopelta aegis. The sequence goes on from NC_054708.1 coordinate 28,829,364, forward strand.
TTTATGGAGGATGGCAACTTGCCAATCTTATACAAGGCAGGAAGATTTTTAGCTAGTGTTTTGTATCCAGCACCACCAAATGCATGATCCAAAGGACAAGTCAACTTTTCATCTGTTACTTGTTCACAGAGAAAACATTTACTCCAATCTATGGTTGGTAGAGTTGGAGGAGGAGTGTCACTTTTCAGCAATTTCAATGCCATTGCCATTTTCTTCTATCTTAAGGGGAATCTGAAAAGAGAAAAAATACGGTATGCCTACATAATAGTGAAAAGGTGCGATATTACAATATTAAATAGCATAAATAAACATAGCGTGTTTATCTCTATGTACCGTACTATGGCAACCAATCACAAAATGATGATGCTAAATGATAACAATTGTGGAAGAAGCAAGAATCTACATAGAACACGTCAATAATATTGTTATCATCGGATTCCTTGGCCCTGAAAACAGGTATAGACAAAACCATCAAGTCTATATCATTATTTTAAGCAAAGATATTAAGAAAACTATAAAGTTTAACTCAAAATGGCGGCCATATTGGAAAACAAAATGGCTGACACAAGATATTTTGAAAATAATGTAATATTTGGATTCCTTAGCCCCCATAACATAAGTATAGACACAAAAATCAAGGGTATATCAAACTTTTGAGCCGAGATATTAAGAACACTGTCAATTTTAACTCAAAATGGCGGCCATATTGGTAAACAAAATGGCTGACACAAGATATTTTGAAAATAATGTCGTATTTGGATTCCTTGGCCCTGAAAACATAGGTATAGATACAAAAATCAAGTTCATATCTGTATTATTAGCCGAGATATGCGACATTGAAGATTTGCGTGTCGGCCATTTTGAAAAATGGCCACCATGGCCATCACAGGTCAAATCCGGTTGGGGTCCAGTTTTGAAATAAACTGTTACGGGCCATAATAACTGTGTGCCAAATTTGAAATAAACTGTTACGGGCCATAGTAACTGTGTGCCAAATTTCATACTTGTATCACAAAGTGCACGATTTGGCTGCAGATGGGACTTAATCCTCTGGACTACTGAGCCCTTAAGAACTCGCTCTGGGTTGGAGCCGGTACCGGGCTGCGAACCCTGTACCTACCAGCCTGTAGTCCTATGGCTTAACCACTACGCCACCGAGGCCGGTTTGGCTCACATACTGACTTCCAGAAAGGGTTTTCATATTTATAGAGTGGTGGATACCGTGTGGGTGGTCCCTATCCGTTATGTAATAACTCGTCACTCATCATTCTGGGATAATTCGGCCCCAAAAATAGATTTTTCATGTATATACGAAATATCTGATCCAGGGGCTAAATAAATGTACGTATGATTTGCCCACGCAGTAGATACATACGAGATACATATTTCTGTTTATATGTACATGTTGTATTTGGAGGGATGGGGTGAGGTAGATGTCACAAAACATATATACATTTTTCACAAATATAATGCGTTCTTGTATTGTAGTCTTATACTGACTACCCTACTTAAAACATGAATTTGACATGAGATTAACAGACAGAGCATTCACATCAAGTTTATCACCAAAGAACTAAATGTGAAAACGCTCCTGGAATTCGTGAGTGTATACTTGGTGTATATGGTGATGGATCTCCCAATTATTCAACAACTGAAAAATAGTCTGCTGAATTAAAGTGAGGCTGAGAACGCTTTTAAGGCCATCTCAAGTTATGGTAAAATTGTGTTAACTCTTTTCTCGGATGCGAAAGGAGTTCTAATGGTTGACAACATGCCTCCAAAAGCTAATATCACTGGTTTCTATTATGCTAATTTGGTGACAAAATTGAGACAGGCTGTCAAGAGAAAGAAAGACAAGATGTTAACAACTGGTGTCCTTCTGCTTTATGACGAGACGGGACGTAACCCAGTGGTAAAGCGCTCGCTTGATGTGCGGTCGGTCTAGGATCGATCTCCGTTGATGGGCCCATTGGGCTATGTCTCGTTCCAGCCAGTGTACCACGATTGGTATACCAAAGGCCGTGGTATGTGCTATCCTGTCTGTGGGATTGTGCTTATAAAAGATTCCTTGCTACTAATGGAAAAAGGTAGCGCTATGGGTTTCCTTTCTAAGACTGTATGTCAAAATTACCAAATGTTTGACATCCAATAGCCGATGATTAATAAATCAATGTGATTTAGCGGTCCAGTACACAGGTTGTAGGCTTGAGACACATATATTTTTTTCTCCTGCAATCGACCATGTTACGTATTTATATGTTGGTGTTCCTCGTATATACATGTACAGAGCTGCTAGATTATGGTAGCCCCACTCCCATGGCTAGTGATATTCAGTGTCAGGCTAGTAAATAACTACTATTGCCATGACTGACGGCTAGAGAAATTTGTTTGAGTCAAATGTTGCAATTAAGTCTATTTTGTAAATATGAATATTCTCCCCCCACTCCAATCCCCAAATGTTAGTATTTTTAAGCTCCATTTCCTTTAGGTGACATATCTTATTATTACTATTATTTAGTAAAATTGTATTAACTTAAAGTAAAATAGGGCTTGTTAATTTTTAATTGTGGCTAGTAAATTTTAAAAATCAATGATCCCATGGCTAGTGAATTTTATCAAAATTCTAGAAGCCCTGCATGTATACCGTTGTTGAACAGCAAGAAAAAAAAGAAGTTGTTTTGTTCTACTCCGTTCTGCATGTTCACGTATGATAGCACAAGTTTCAAAATAGGTTGCACAAACTGCACATCAAACACATTTTACACAAAGTAGGGAGGTGCGTTGCTAAGCGGTGTGAGGAAAGACCGTGACTGAAGATTGTGACTGCCACCCGCCAGCCTCAGATAAAGACGAATTATATTTGTAGCTGTAAAAAAAGCTGTATGAGAAGGATAAATAATTCATTTAAACGATTTTTTATAACTGGATCTATTCTGGTAGGTTAAAAAAAAACAAGCCCAGAATTGTATACATACATGCGACAGCAATAAGAACTGAAGATTGGGTGATGTGAATTCAATGGACTTCTGTATATATATTGTAACTCGCCTCTCCAATGGTTTGATCTTTCGACGCAAATGTTGAGGATTACTGAATTTTAGCTATCACTGGCGTAGGAAGCGGGCAAGTGTCCCCTCTCACTTTTCTTGATCCAGTAGCAGCAGCGATGTTTTATATATATATATATATATATATATATATATATATATATATATATATATATATATATGTGTGTGTGTGTGTGTGTGTGTGTGTGTGTGTGTGTGTGTGTGTGTGTGTATTGTGTGTGTGTTTGTGTTTGTGTGCGTGTGCGTTTGCGTGTGCGTCTCCATACACTTTTTGGCACCTTCATGCGCCACAGTTTAGTATTTTAAAAAACCCATAAATAACAAAAAATTAAATGTACATGTTCGTGTATCTGTTTGTCTGGAGGTTTGATGTGGTAGCACCAGATAAAATTGATAAAAGTCAATGTCTAGTGATGGGACACGACTTAACACGTCATGCATTCATCATCATAGCGACTATTCGGAGTTTGTAGCCATTGTAAGAGGGGCAGGGCGTAGCCCAGTCGTAAAGCGCTCGCCTGATGCACGGTCGGTTTGGGATCGATCACCGTCGGTGAGCCCATTGGGCTATTTCTCGTTCCAGCCAGTACACCACGACTGGTATATGCTATCCTGTCTGTGGGATGGTGCATATAAAAGATCCCTTGCTACATTAGGAGCGAGTAGCGAGTTTCCTCTAATGAAGGGGCGGGACGTAGTCTAGTGGTAAAATGCCCGCACGATGCGCGGTCGGTCTGGGACTATTTCTCGTTCCAGCCAGTGCACCACGACCGGCATATCAAAGGCCGTGGTATGTATTACCCTGTCTGTGGGATGGTGCATATAAAAGATCCCTTGCTGTTAATCGAAAAGAAAAAAATGTTTTATTTAACGACGCACTCGACACATTTTATTTACGGTTATATGGCGTCAGACCACACAGATTTTGAGAGGAAACCCGTTGTTGCCACTACATGGGCTACTCTTTCCGATTAGCAGCAAGGGATCTTTTATTTGCGCTTCCCACAGGCGGGATAGCACAAACCATGGCCTTTGTTGAACCAGTTATGGATCACTGGTAGGTGCAAGTGGTTTACACCTACCCATTGAGCATTGCGGAGCACTCACTCAGGGTTTAGAGTCGGTATCTGGATTAAAAATCCCGTGCCTCGACTGGGATCCAAACCCAGTACCTACCAGTATGTATAATCGAAAAGAGTAGGATTTCAAACGGTTCACTGCGCATGGATTACAATTAAAAGTGGGTAGAACGATGGAAATACATTGTGAAAAGGTTTCAGGCAAGCTTATTTTGCTTGAATATCTCCATTTCTTTGCCCGAATTCGAGGATTTGCTCTCGATTTGTATGCAAATATCCCCCTCCCCCTGCCTCATACAGTAATGAATACCAGTGTATGTTAATCAAACACCGGCCTCGGTGACGTGGTTACACCATCGGACATAAGGCTGGTAGGTATTGGGTTCGCAGACCAGTACCGGCTCCCACTCAGAGCGAGTTTTAATGACTCAATGGGTAGGTGTAAGACCACTACACCCACTTCTCTTTCACTAACCAATAAACACCAGCCCAGATAGCTGAGGTGTGTGCCCAGGACAGCGTGATTGAACCCTAATTGGATATAAGCACGGAAATAAGTTGAAATGGAAATGTTAATCCAACATGTTTGTGGTCGTGTGTTACGGTTTGTAACAGTCATTTTTCATTTTACTTTGTAATAATTAAATATATATTTTGTACATACAAAATTATTGGGAGATAAAATCCAGTTTAGGCTACTACCAACATTTGGACAACAGACACCTTGTTAATACAGACACTGATTTCCTAAACTAGAAAATATCTTTAATAAGTAATTTTAGTCATCAAAAAGGATCTGAATGTCATATACATCAATGGTGCAGCCAGCATGAAGCAGACGAGGTGCCTCATCTGGAATTTCCCCAGATTTATTTTATTTTTCCCATGACACTGATATTTATTTTACTGGTCTGGGTTTGCCTCGGCATTTTTTCCTTTCTGGCTACGCCCCAGTACATGTTACAATGGCAGCACACTTTTGGTAGTCCCTTTAACCAGTAGCATATTCCAGGCTGTTAGATTTGTGAAGAAAAAGAAAAAAAGTTATCACGTGTCTGTGTGTCTTATAGAGTTAAACAAAAACACAACTATATCAATGTACAGACATTTAATTACAAAATATGAATCAAGTGAAATATAAATTAGTCTACTAGTATTTTATATATATATATATATATATATATATATATATATATATTCAGTGATAATTACAATGCTTACTGTGCTTGACAGCTATAGCTTTAGCTCACACACATATTGCATACATGCATGCATGCACATTCACACACCTCCACCTCTAAAATGTATAGCACATGACTTGGGTACAATATAATAACCTATAGGCCCCTACACATATTTTTACTTGTATTGTTACAAATGTACTTATTAAAGATACAAAACATTTCAGCTGAGCAAAAACATTTTTATATCAATGCATTTAATCTTCTTCTTTTTAAAGAATAGATGAAAGATCACCCATGGGTAAAAATCATTCCTAATAACTAAATGCTATTTTTAACTACTTCCTGTCTCAGTCCTTACTAAGGAACAGCCAATCAGATGTTTTAAAATTAAATCCAACATACACACATGTATGTTATAGTCTGTTTGCATCAAAAGGGAACCAAGGAATTGGCATATAACTCTATAATGAATAAAGTTAAAATTCATATAAAAATATATCATTAACATTTATACCCATATCAACTCGAATAACATTTAAAAAAAAAAACAAATCAGTGTAAATAAAAGTTTCTTTAAAATATACAATCAAATTGCAAAGGCTATTTCTTATTTTACAATGCAGTATGATGACAACTGATGGAACTGCAACATGGAGAAAGCACCGTTCTACCTTTAGTCTCAGTGTACTGCATTATAGATTACAGTACTTCAATAGCAATGCAGGTATGATGACAACTGATGGAACTGCAACATGGAGAAAGCACCGTTCTACCTTTAGTCTCAGTGTACTGCATTATAGATTACAGTACTTCAATAGCAATGCAGGTATGATGACAACTGATGGAACTGCAACATGGAGAAAGCACCGTTCTACCTTTAGTCTCCGTGTACTGCATTATAGATTACAGTACTTCAATAGCAATGCAGGTATGATGACAACTGATGGAACTGCAACATGGAGAAAGCACCGTTCTACCTTTAGTCTCAGTGTACTGCATTATAGATTACAGTACTTCAATAGCAATGCAGCTAAGGCTGTTGTCGAATTTTGTCTTCACCCCCATATTAAAAATGACTTTAATCTATATAATTTGATGGCCATTATTTTAAGAAACTTTTTTATTTACACAAAATGTTTTAGTAAACACAAAATTGAGTTTGCATGGGTTTAAAACTCAGTAATATGTTTTAATATAAGATTTAACACTATTCACTATAGTGTATGCCAATTCATCGGTTCCTTTTTCAAGCAAGAAGACTATAGATGTTGGGTGATATGATAAATGTTTGTGTTCTCTCACATGTGTGTTAGAAATTAAATTCTATAATAGGTCACAGAGGCAAGTTACTGAGCATAAAAAAAACCCCTGTAAAAAGTAAAACTATTGATTACAAACCAATAAATTAAGATACTGAGCATAACCTAATAAATTGAACTATTGAGCATAAATCAATAAAATAAATTACTAAAAATACACTTTGTACAATATTATTAAGAATATCCATGATTTAAAATGCTTTCAATACGATTCAAAATGCTTTCAATATGGTTCACGGCAAAGTTTAGATTCATCAAAAATATTTTTAATTTCTGATACTGTTACCTCAATGTTAGGGCCATTCAAATATTGCGTAATGCTGGAGTGGGTGGGTGTAGGTTCAAAAATTATGTGGCATTACAGGGGGTTGGTGGTGGGTGGGTGTACTGAACATTGTTATGTTATGCAGTATTTATTTTCTCTCATGAAAGAAATGTTTTATTTAACGACGCACTCAACACATTTTATTTATGGTTATATGGCGTCATACATATGGTTAAGGACCACACATATTTTGAGAGGAAACCCACTGTCGCTACATAGGCTACTCTTTTACGACAGGCAGCAAGGATCTTTTATTTGCGCTTCCCACAGGCAGGATAGCACAAACCATGGCATTTGTTGAACCAGTTATGGATCACTGGTCGGTGCAAGTGGTTTACACCTACCCATTGAGCTTTGCGGAGCACTCACTCAGGGTTTGGAGTCGGTATCTGGATTAAAAACCCCATGCCTCGACTGGGATCCGAACCCAGTACCTACCAGCCTGTAGACCGATGGCTAACCACGACGCCACCTAGGCCGGTTTTCTCTCATGAATGCGCTGTGCCATGGCGACAATGTATAATGTAGGTAGTTATAGCTAGATTTATCCTGCAACCACCAGTTCTTCTGACAGAATTTGATGACGGATAAAGCAAAGTCATATCTGTATAGTAGCAGGATATGACTGTTGACGTCACTCATGATGTCACACGCACAGCTACATTACAAACTCACTCATTTGACCTTTAGGTCATCGTAGAAGAAATAACAGAAATAATAGCTTTTCCCCTTATTTTTATGGTCTGCAGGATAAAGATAATAACTAGTTAATGATGTCAGATATCAGCTTTATCCTGTTCAGGCCAAACCTTCACAGGATAAAGCTGATATCATATCCGATGTCATTAAGTTATTCTATATGTATACACACAGTAACCAGGGCTCAACCGTAACAATGGCACCGACGTCAATTGCCATCATTGAGATATAAATTGCTATAAGCCGGGGGCATCACCAACAGCACTTTTGTGCTCCTAGATTAAAATTATTGTCAGCAAAGATCCTCAATGACGGCAAAATATATATACACCTGTTGTACATTATCTGTGAGTATTAACATTTGAAATATGTCTACATACAGCAAAATAAACTTTCACTCATATTTATTTGCTACGAAAGTCACTTTTAAAAAATTGCCTAGCATTACAGTGTCAAGGGGGTAGGGTGTGTCTAATTTTGACAAAAATAGCATTACGCAATTTTTTAATGGACCCTTAGTATACCTTAACAATAAAAAAACACATTTTACTTAAGCACGCTAACCATTAGCCTCTGTTGGAAAAAACAGCCCAACTTACTGATGAGTTTACACAGGACAGGACAGTGTACAATAACCATAACTGGATATATGCATGAAAATAAATTTAAATTAAGTGAATATCAGGGCTAGCTTTAGGTGAGCAAAATATTTCGCCAAAATGTCCATTATTTTTCAAACATTGTAGAAATTAAGTTATGTTTTAAAAAATGTTAGTTATTACATAAAATTATTTCGCCAAATGAAAATAAAATTCGCCAACTGCTTTTAAAATTCACAATTGGCGAATTTGCATGGTGAGTGATAGAGTTAGCCCTGCCATTGTTAATAAAGTGATTTAAGAAAACTTCTTCTTCTTCTGCGGAATTCAGGTTCCTAATAATCCTTAAACTTCATATCGGGAGTTTCATTGCCTCCACAGACCTCTGACAATTGAAAATGTGCGTCAACCATTTATGAGTAAGGCCAAAACTAATTCAGCTAACCCATTTCGTTTTTACATAACCTGTCATGACTATGTAAATGATGTCATAAATTCAATGCGCGAACAAAAAAATGGGTTATGCAAAACTATACCTATGCGGCTTATGCAAAACTATACCTATGCGGGTTATGCAAAACTATACTTATGCGAGTGTCGCAATTTCAGAGGCCAGAGCCTCCATGAAGTCATCAGTCAGCAGCAGGTTCTCTCTTTCACTCCAATGGGGTTTTTTAACATTAAGCACAATGAAATGTCATCAACTCGACCTCTGTAATCTAAAATGTCCAAGCTATCCCTGACATCGAATTTTTGTTTACTAGATCATAATTTTCATCAATATCTATTATGTTTAATGGAATTTTATCCTGAACCACCCATGTTGATTAAAGGTTATTTAAAGTTTATTTTGTTTAACGACACCACTAGAGCACAATGATTTATTAATCATCGGCTATTGGATGTCAAACACTTGGTAATTTGAAATAGTCTTCCGAGTGTAAACCTGCTACATTTTTTCATTAGTAGCATGGGATCTTTTACTTGCACCATCCTACAGACAGGATAGCACATACCACGTCCTTTGATATACCAGTCGTGGTGCTCTGGCTGGAAAGAGAGATAGCCCAATTGGCCCACTGACAGGGATCGATCACAGACTGACCACGCATCAAACAAGTGCTTTACCACTGGGCAACGTCCCGTCCCTTGTTGATTAAGCCACTTTAACATCAAGATAACCATGTTTGACTGCATGGCTAGCCCTGCCATTTGCCATATGCAAACTTTAAAGACAATTGCCAGATATTATTTTAATTTGGCAAAATAATTTCATATGATGATTGATATATTGTTGCAAAATAGCTGAGTTTCTGTAACTTTTTAAAGTTTAATAGATAATTTGGCAAAACTTTACCATAATTATATAGTAATTATATAATGGTGTTGGTAAAAAGTGCTTATTCTGTTTGCTGCTAGTGCCGGATCCAGTGGAATAGTGGTTTAGCAATTGGCTTTAAAGTGGCTGGCAGGTGTTAGGGTTTTTTTTGCCATCAAATAAAACAATATAATTTCATTAAAGTCTGAAACTGTAAAAACTGTGATGGCTCTCTCAACTGAAGCCAGCTACATTGGATGACTTTGATGAAACTTTACTGGTAGATGCAGACGGAGAAAATGTGGGCACATCTGGCAGTTGAAGATCTGAAGAAGAAAAAAGTAAATAATTTATACTAAACAACAAGAGCAAATAACAACTACCAAGTACTTAGTTAATGTTATATCTTCTTCTTTTTTTGGATGACATCAACACATACAGGTAGGCTGTATTTTACTTAAGAACATTTGAATGTTGCTATTTGCAATGACATATTATTTTGCAGCTTTATATTCATAAAAAGAAATTGAGAAAACATACACCATTTTCTCTTTTATAACTACTGGCTGTTGGGATGTTCAGACCCAATCTGATTAAAATTAGCTCTACTGGTCTACCAGTAGATCTAACAGCATTGCGTGGACTCAAATGTCCAGGTGACATTTTATCTATAAATAACAATTTAAATATCGACCAATTACACTTCGCCTATTATAGTGTTATTCGGAAGCATACAAATGTTTTAAATATCGGGTGAGACTATTTATGCAATAGGCGAACTCGATGGTCTATTTCAACATTGAAAAAAACAGGGGGAAAAGTGCAGTAATAAACTCTGGATTGTATACTGGTATAAACAGATTTTATGGCTATACCATCATGGGTTTTTTTTCCCCCGATTTAAAACGAATATTATATGTAATTTTTATATTGAAATTAGTTTCCGGCATACTTCTTAATTCACCTGCATCATTTTGTATACCCTCGGCATAATCCCGAATGTTTTCAAATTCTTTTCAAATCACTGACATGATTTTGCAAGTAAGGTTTTGATTGATCGAATGAAAGGTCAACTGGACATGAGCTCCAACAGGGTGCTGTTAGATCCACAGGTAATAGTAATTAACCAGTGGAACTAATTTTAATTAGATACATAGTCTAATTACATAGGGGTAATATGCCATTTGTTGAGGTCAGATTACGTTGAAAAGAAAAAGACCATCAATGAATGTTGAAATGCACTGATGGGTTTGATTTCAAATACTTTAGGCACAAATTCCATATGTCTGTAATCCATATGCATATACATAATCTACAATGCTTAATCTGAAGCAGTCACTTTTTTATGCAAATAGGTTGAGAGGATTCCATTTATGCATCTCCGGATGTATTGTTAATTACATACACATATACAGATTATGGACAATTGGAATATGCGCCTCATACAGACCGCAGATATCGGTGAAATAACTATTAATTCATGGTAGTACTGAACTATTATCCTAGTATTGGCTTAATCATTATAGACAATTCATTATACATGTAGTACTTAGTGTTTTCCCTTTTAGGGCATTTTAACCATTTTCAGGGCACTTTTTTTTCATTAAAGACAAAAAATTAATAGAAATAAAAATAAATGTAATTAATGTGCTTGCTTTAATAAATGAATGACAAAATATATAACAGGGATATTTTATTTATTAATAATATGTTTTCCCCGAGTGTTTAATAAAGGCAATTTTAGAACTAATTATTGAAAATGGCTTGTTTAATCTCGGGGCAGCATGGCGCAGATTAAGGAAAGATTGCGCTAGACTATTGAGGCATGGTGCCGCACCATGCTAAAACAAGCTAGGGAAAACACTGTAGTACTGAACTAAGATACTACAGTGTTCTAACTGGCAGTCTTACCATGTTGGTTCATGGTGACTCCACCAAGTAGATCTGAAAGACTGTCTACATCTTGATCCATCTGTTGCTTATCTTCTTCTAGTAATTCCTCTAGCTCCGCCTCCAGCTCATCCTTTGTGACATCTGCATCAGCTGACTCCGCCCCTTTAGACAGGATATCGTTGACTTCGGACTGGTCTTCAAGCACCTTTAACATTAAAAGTAAAGATGAGATACAAGCTGCATTTGAGTGTGTTCGTAATTACAATTACAACAATCTTCCAACTTGAAAATATGTCCAAAATGCAACAGATTTTTTTAATGTACGAGTTGTAAACTTGGAAGAAAAGTTATCCGAGCGACCGGCACCTATTAAATTTAGATGAAAAATGGCAGAAATAAAATGTTTATCTCAACTCCATTTTGATGCTAAAAATAAAAGCATACACCTTAAGTGTGTTATTGGTGGGAGACAATTTTAAACACTTTTTCAATTTTTTATTAGCAATAAGCAGTTGAAAATAAAATAGAATATGGATGTTGGGATATCAGTAGGTCAAGAACAACATTTTTATACAAAGAATATGATGGAGGGTGTGTGATGTATAGAATGTATAGGGGGGGGGGATGTGTGTAGCAGTTTTATTCCCTGAATGAAATGCCTAAGTGTGATATTCATATTATTTTTAGAACAAATCATTTCCACACAAAAATGTAACATTAACCAATAATTGAATTTCCGTTACATTCAGTACAATATAACATCATCCCACTGGTCCAGCCGTAGTAATGGGAGTTTGTTTAATTCTCGATGAATGTAAAAATTACGTCGTCAGGGAACGTCATACCTTATGATGTCATTTTATATTGGTAATTTGTCTTACTGAGCATTATTGTTTTAACCAAAAAAAAAAAATCATCTGCAAACTTATATGAGAATGGCTTTGCCCATTCACACAGTTTGCGGATGATTTGTTTTGTTCATACCCCGATGAACGTAAAAGAAATAACAGACAATCCTGAATTAGAAATAATTAATCACTTGAAATAGTAACACCTGCCATAGTTGTGTATCTACTGTTTAGCATATTTTAGGGGATTACTTAAAAGGGATGATGAGAATGAGAGAAATGACAGTTTATAATTGGGTGTAATTATGATAAGCAACCAATCTTACATCTTGCAGGTCATCAATCACGTTTTCAACTTTATCTATGGGTGTTTTCTTAGTCAAGTCTTTGATTGCATTCATACCCGATTCATACGCCTTCAACACCTGTAACAAGAAGTGAAATTAAAACACTTGACATAAACAGTGATTAATTCTTCCATTTTGAAATAGTTACCTTTTTTATCAATTAGTATTATGGTGTCATAGGCTGTTACAAACTTAGAAAAATTTTCATGATTTTAAAGCTAAAAACACAACTTGCAATAATCACATATTATTATTAGGAAGTCATTGATCGTTAAAATGCATCTAGTAGAACTGGAAACACTAGGATACATCTGGTTCGTCAAAACTGATAATATAATTTTACCAAAGAATGTGTAATTTGATGATTAAAAAGCTGTAATAACCAAAAATACTTTACTCAGTCTAATAACTGGAGTCAGTGCCTTTAAATTCAGACCTTAGCACAAAAGGAGTCTGGAGCCCCCAAAAAGTGGAAATTAATATTACATACTGAAATTTTCTAATGCTTAGAAAATTGCAATTTTCTGGGGAAAACATTATAACAAACAGGAGAATGGAAGACTTGATTGAAGACTAAACAACAAAGTATTTTAAATATGTACTTGTAGTCCTCACAAAGAGTTAAAAACAGCTTACAAAGGAAGCAAATTCAGGATAGTCCCTTTAATATTAATACAGTTTACCATTTCATTTGTAGCTGCATCCTCAATTCTGTGTATTATCATCTGTAGCATATCCACAGTAGATGATTTCTTGTCCATAAGTTTTTGAACAGTTTGTCGTTTCCGCAGTGAATGCAGAGCCTGAAAATTAGGAATAATTTGCCAAATATTTTTTCATCATCCTGTGATATAATACATGTACTATATTCATTTGCCTAACATAAACATAATAATCTAACAGCCGTAGTACAGACTTATCTGATAAGATACAAAATGAATTTGAGAGAAATACATCATCTCATACTTCCCCTCATAATAAACCACACACCCTCATAATGGATAGAGTATAAATTAGAGATTAACAAATATTTACAAATCCTTAACTGAAAATTCTCTTTCAGCTAAATGTCTAATGCAGACAAAGATTATTAGAAAACAATTTATTCCATTATCCTAAAATACATTTCTATGAATAACTTTCATCAGCACTTCACATATTAAACATTTGGGGTAAATTAAAAATAATAATACATGTATTATGTCCACAATAACAGACTGTAAACTGACAGAAACAAATGTGTAAATTTTGCACCATTCACATCCTACCACTAGTCACAAAATTTATACACACACATTATTTTCCATATGCCAAGTTCAGAACTCATAGTTTAACGGGAGCCATCACTCTCACTCCACATCACTCCTCTGAGACTAGTTCAAGGAGAGTCACTTTCAGCTCCCCTTAACATATGATTTTATATGGTATCAATAACATAACATCTTAAATGGTTCACCATAATTAAGTTAGGGGAGCAATTACTCACTCCCCTAAAAAAAAAATCACGTTAACTTCTGTAAGTTGTGTATTTGCAAAACAAACACAGCACCCTACTGATCCAGTTTCCAGTAATTAAAATATGTAAAATTGTTGAAAACCACAAAATGGAAAATGTGTACCATGTGTTTCTTTCCATTCCTCACATGAAGCTGAGCATCTTGTGTATGTCTGTAATAGAAAGCATTAGGTTTTTCACTGGTACTTACTCAAAGCAGATATGAGTTAAATTGAAATAAGACATTAAGTTCAGTTTGTTTTGTGTCAAAATAAGGTACTAAAGAAAGAAAAAGTCTTGACCATCCCCCCCCCCCCCATGCCTACTGACCCTGGTCAGGCTGCTGATCCTCTCTTGTACTTGCCAGCACAGACGGTCCCTCCTCCCACCCCAAACCCTTCCGTCTTAAGACGGAAAAGCCGGCATGGGCTGACACCTGCACCCACGACAGGCTTGCTCGGAATGTGCAGATTAAACTCTATGACCTGACCTGATCATCTGACACTTATGTATATAATTTTGTTTGTGTAGTTCGTAAATACTGATTTTATGCACAGATATCTGACATATCAAGGGCAACTAACTCTAATCTTCAGCAAGATTCCAATACAAGCAATAGTAGAGAAATTGCTTTGGTTGATGGGTGTGTCACATTTTGTTTTCAAGTGACAACTCTGTTCATACTTTTTAAACCATGATAGATGACTTTAAAGTTATATCCAACAAATTTAAGGCAGCAGCATTAATTTTATTTAGAGGCACTATAACATTATAGATCCCTACCTGTCAATTTGTGGTGACAAGGCCTCGATTTGCTTTTCCAGGTTCCTTTTCACTTTTTGTATTCTAAAAGTAAAAACATGAGGAATGTACTTGACAAAACTTAAATAACATTTTGATATTTTTTTTCACTCCCAGATAGTAGTACAAGATGCCACTTTAAAGTTAAAGTTGTTTTGTTTACAGACACCACTTATAGCACATTGATTTATTAATCATCCGTTATCGAATGTCAAACATTTGGTAATTTTGAATCGTAGTCATCAGAGAAAACCCACTACATTTTTTGATTAGTAGCAAGGGATCTTTTATATGCACTTTCCCACAGATAGGAAAGCACATACCACAGCCTTGGACCAGTTGTGATGCACTGGTTGGAATGAGAAAACATTTGGTAATTTTGAATCGTAGTTATCAGAGGAAACCCACTACATTTTTCGATTAGTAGCAAGGGATCTTTTATATGCACTTTCCCACAGATAGGAAAGCACATACCACAGTCTTGGACCAGTTGTGATGCACTGGTTGAAATGAGAAAAAACAATCAGTTGAATGGATCCACTGATGTGGTTTGATCCTGTGACTCAAGCACCTCAGGTGAGCACCACTCAACCAACTGAGCTAGATCAATTATTATTTAAGACCCAGCCCTTTCCTTTACTAGCTAAATATTAGTTTAATAGTACACACTCTGATTCATACTCTACAACATGATGTATACTGGAGATCAAGAGTGGATTCTGTGCTTTACTAGCTAAATATTACTGTTTAATAATACACGCTCTGATACAACATGATATATACTGCAGATCAGGAGTGGATTTAAGGGCTTTACTAGTTAAATATTACTGTTTAATAATAAATGCTTTGATTTGTACTCTACAACATGATATATACTGGAGATCAGGGGTGGATCCTGGGCTTTACTAGCTAAATATTACTGTTTAATAATACATGCTCTGATTCGTACTCTACAACATGATATATACTGGAGATCAGGAGTGGATCCTGGGTTTTACTAGCTAAATATTACTGTTTAATAATACATGCTCTGATTCGTACTCTACAACATGATATATACTGGAGATCAGGGGTGGATCCTGGGCTTTACTAGCTAAATATTACTGTTTAATAATACACGCTCCGATTCGTACTCTGCAACATGATATATACTGGAGATCAGGAGTGAAAATTGGGCTTTACTAGCTAAATATTACTGTTTAATAATATACGCTCTGATTCGTACTCTACAACATGATATATACTGGAGAACAGGAGTGGATTGTGGGCTTTACTAGCTAAATATTACTGTTTAATAGTACACGCTCTGATTCGTACTCTACAACATGATATATACTGGAGATCAGGAGTGAAAACTGGGCTTTACTAGCTAAATATTACTGTTTAATAATACACGCTCTGATTCATACTCTACAACATGATATACACTGGAGATCAGGAGTGAATTCTGGGCTTTATTAGCTAAATATTACCGTATATCTTCGCCTATAAGTCGAATTTTTTTCACCCAAAAATTATTTTATAACTTGGGGGGTCGACTTATAAGAGGGTAAAAAATTTCACCAAAAATATTACTGTTTTGGGGATTATTTTACAAGTTATATTGTTGAAGTATGCCATGTATTTATACTCAAATATGTTAATTTGACACATTTATTTTTTATAACCTTTTTGTTTTGGCATTAGAACGGTTTTGGTTATGCGAAAAGGCGTGCGATCTCACTCACATGCCAAGACAACAGTCCACTTAGTTAAATTAACAGTCATCACTAATAGTAAAAATTTAAACAATACAGACTACCTGTTGCCTGAGTTTATTTTGAAATCTGGTCACTGGCATTAATGGTTGTTCAAACAATGTTTTGTCGGTGATTAACTTCATGAATATTACTGAGCTTTCCCTTAAAATAGACTGATCTCTGCAGTTCACTAGAGCAATAGGGACACACATTTGGTACAAAACCCTGTGTACTTTCCAGAGTTATCCTCCTTACATGTATTAATATGGCGGCAAAATGTGATACTTTCAGTTTTATCGTAGTGATCTGTTGTTAGTGTTTATAAATAAAGTTGTTGTCTGTGCACAAAAGCATCTGTACAGTACAATACAGTAACAATCAAACAGCTTTCACTCTCTACTAAGGGAATATTTATTTTGATGCTATGTAATAATGATAGTTTGATTGGAATAGTCTGATTATATTGTGATGTACAAAACGTGAAAACCTAAGTTTGTAAAATAATTTTCTTTTGTTCAAATATTGTACATTATTGTTCTCATGTGCTGAAAATAAGAAATATTTCAATATTTATAAGTTGTTTTTCATGGGTCGACTTATTTAACGGGTCAATAAAAAAAATATGTTTTCAGGGCTTGAAATTAGGGACTCGACTTATAGCCGAGATCGACTTACAGGCGAAGATATACGGTACTGTTTAATAATACACGCTCTGATTCGTACTTTACAACATGATATATACTCGAGATCAGGTGTGGATTGTGGGCTTTACTAGCTAAATATTACTGTTCAATAATACACGCTCTGATTCGTACTCTACTACATGATATATACTGGAGAACAGGAGTGGATTCTGGGCTTTACAAGTTAAATATTACTGTTTAATAATACACGCTCTGATTCGTACTCTACAACATGATATATACTCGAGATCAGGAGTGGAGTCAGGGCTTTACTAGCTAAATATTACTGTTCAATAATACACGCGCTGATTCGTACTCTACAACATGATATATACTGGAGATCAGGGGTGGATCCTGGGCTTTACTAGCTAAATATTACTGTTTAATAATACACGCGCTGATTCGTACTCTACAACATGATATATACTGGAGATCAGGAGTGGATCCTGGCTTTGTGAAAGGATGGACTGCTGCATATACTGAATGGAATGTTCATTCTAAATATGAGCAAGGGACAACAACAGGTAGTGTTTAGCAGGGCAGTTCTCGACCACAAGGGGATGCTCAAGGCAGAAATTTTCACAAAAGTATCTTATAACTTTAAGCATTATAGAACTAAAATTGTTTCGCTAATAAAATATCCATTATTACATGTAGGAAATTATTTTGGTAAATTAAAATAAAATTCACCAATTGTCTTTGAAAATCATAACTGGCAAATATGATGAGTGCCATAACTACCCTGGATGCTTGATAATGGTCCCCCCCCCCCCCCCCCCCCCCCCACCGCATCCTCCCAAATCAGTCCATGTAGAACAGAACTATGAAGAATGAAAATGCACCATATGGATACGGATAGACTGTGAGAGATGTTTTAAAAGCTAACAGTGTAAAGCTGTGTCAACTACCTAAATACATTAAGTTCCAACTCCTGGATGGGTTTTACTTCTTGTTCATTTTTCTTGCAAAACTTTATAATCTGAAAAAAAGAGAGAAGACATTTTATATTAAAACCAATGAAACATTTGACTGGTGTAAAAATAATTTAAAAAAAAAGTTTGCTACATGTAAGTGATCCAACTAAAACATGTAATGCCATGTATTAATTGCATAATTTACCAGAACACAAAAGAAATTTTATTTTTAAAATATACATACATGTAGTATATTTAGAATAATAGATCAATATAACAATACTAACAAAACAAGTATATATACTGATCTGTGTTGTGGGAATGGGCAAGGCATTATGATAATCACCCCATATAAATGCTACTACCAATAACCAGTTTCATCCAAATGCCAAAATATTTCAGTCTGAAAATCACAACAAACAAATAAAAGTTTATATAAAATTTAAAGACATTCAAAATATCATATTAATTTTGTTTTTAATTCAAAAAAACATAATTAAATATCATAGGTCTGCAATAACTGAAAATGTCAATATTATCTAAGGGAGATAACTAAACCAACAAACAAAAAGGGAGATAATTCAACCAAAATATCACTTTTGGATGTAGTAATACTGGGTAACACTGTCATTTGCCAAATCATTAAACACAAATTAAAGTTAAATTTGGCAAACATATATAATTATTAAACTATCCGATTCATTAAAGATTCTTAATTTTTATTTTTTGTTAGGTTACATATTTCATGCCCAAATTTGCCAAACTGCTAATAATTTTCAGAGTCCATCTTAAACGATGGTAATAAATGCAAGGACTTGCCTCAAGAAAAGACCAATGCTGTTTACCAACCACCCAGATGTGGAGTGAAAAACAATATACTAAGTCTTTATCAGTTTATGACTTCTATTTCCTCAAACCGGCCTAGGTGGTGTTGTGGTTAGGCCATCGGTCTACAGGCTGGTAGGTACTGGGTTCGGATCCCAGTCGAAGCATGGGGTTTTTAATCCAGATACCGACTCCAAACCCTGAGTGAGTGCTCCGCAAGGCTCAATGGGTAGGTGTAAACCACTTGCACCGATCAGTGATCCATAAATGGTTCAACAAAGGCCATGGTTTGTGCTATCCTGCCTGTGGGAAGTGCAAATAAAAGATCCCTTGCTGCTAATCGGAAAGAGTAGCCTATGTAGTGGCGACAGCAGGTTTTCTCTCAAAATCTGTGTGGTCCTTAACCATATGTCTGACGCCATATAACCAAAAATAAAATGTGTTGAGTGTGTCGTTAAATAAAACATTTCTTCTTTTTTTTCTATTTCCTCAAAGTAATACAAACAAAACAAACCACATCATTTTCACCGATCTTCATTCGGACAATCTTCTTATTCTTCTCCAACTGTGTAAGTATCAGATTCAAATCAGAATCTGTTTTACACAGACTCCTGTGTTGATCTTGCAAAACAGTCATCTCCACAATGTTATCCGTCGACTCGTGGTTCACACAGTCATAATGATCTTCAAGAAGACGAGCAGACATGTCCTGTCAATTATTAAAAATTACAACTCTTAAAATACTGATGATTCTATTTGATTATTACATGCAATATTATCCAAACATAATGCTGAATTAAATGTCTCACCTATATACTTTGTTGTTCAATTAAAAAAAAAATATTGTTTTAATTCATTATGTAAAATTTGTAAATAATCTGTAGTTTTTAAAATTATTTTAGTTTTTTTTTTACATGCTTTGAGACCCATGTTTTATCTACATAAGAACATTTGGCATACAATATTTAAAAAGTAATAAAAATAACACAAGTTGCAAATAAGCATAACTACATGTACACATGTATATACATTTTTTGTCTAATTAAAATTACATTCAAAATGTGGAGCACCTTTACACCTTTAGTAATATTTTCAAATATTTTAATCATGACTATAACTATAAGTAAACTTATACATGTATATGTAATATGTCAAACTACCCTAATAACTTAATTAAGACAAAGTTGTAATTGATCATAACTCCACCTAATCAATACAAGAGATTAAACCAACCTGTAGATGTTCTACAATTATCAACTGTCCAGATACTTCTTCATTACTCTTCAACACAAACCCCAAACTCCAGTTCAAAGGTCGTTTCACAAAAGTTGTCATACCCCATGAAACCCATCCACTGTGACAAGATTGGTGAAAGTCTTGCAATGTTTGCAACTTTTTCATTCTGTATAAATAAACAAGAAGAAGATGTTTGCTTTGTTCAACGACACCACTGAAGCACATCGATTAATTAATCATCGGATATTGGATGTCAAACATTTGGTAATTCTGACTCATAGTCATCAGAGGAAACCCGCTACATTTTTTTAATACAGCAAGGGATCTTTTATATGCACTTTCTTATAGACAGGAAAACACATATCATGGCCTTTGTCCAGTTGTGGTTGAACCAAGAAAAAACCCAATCAGCTTAATGATCTACCGAGGTGGTTCGATCCTGCAATGCAAGCACCTCAAGCGAGAACTCAGCTGACTGAGCTCAAATGAAATGATTACTTATAATGAACAACTGTATAAATTATCAAATTAATAATTTGTTACAATTACAATCGCAAATATCATAGATAACTTAATAACAAAAACATTGTCTTTTCACAATGTTTTGTTTAAGTTTTATTTGTTTAACGATTTTACTGGAGCACATAGGCTATTATATGTCAAGCATTTGGTAATTAGTAGTCATTAGAGAAAACCCACTACATTTTTCCTAATGCAGCAAAGGATCTTTTATATGCACTTACAGGAAGTATGTACCACAGCCTTTGTCCAGCTGTGGTGCACTGATTGGAATGAGAAACATTTTACAGTGTATTATTTTAAAGTTACTTTGTAGGACTTGGTATTCAAAAATTTAACTGAACTTGTTCGACTCCCTTGGTAGCATATTTATGTCAATTCTGGGTTTTATGTGCATGCTCCCACAGAAAAATTTGAAAATTAAAGTCTAAACCAAATTGTTAACTATGATAAATTACTCTCTTCCCTTTAATTACCTTTTGATTTCATCCAACATTTTGTCCAGACAGACATCATAAAAAAAACCCATTGCAATGACACAGATTCCACATGGTAACCATGTCACTTTATACTGACTTCGCTGAAATCTCTTAGGTCAAAAGTCATGTAGGCTGCCATTATTGCTTCTTTATGGAATACTATACAGGAGGGGTAGAAAGATGTGACGTAATCTAACAACATCATGACATATGTTATTTTAAGGCAATCATCATATTAATTATATCACATTCTTCTGAGACTTCCACCCCTCTTGAAGAGTATTCAATAACAAGCAAAATGGCAGCCACACAGCAAAAAAAATCTCTGACGCCATATAACCGTAATTAAAATGTGTTGAGTGTGTCGTTAAATAAAACTTTTCTTTCCTTCCTTCCACACAGCAAAAAATTACATGCTTTTTGTCCTAGAAGATCTTAACGAAGTTGATATAGGTGACATGATTATATTCTAGTATGTGGAATCTATGCCAATGTAATTGGGTTTTTTTTAAACAATTTATGTCTGGACAAAATGTGGGAAAGTCTAAGAGTAATTAAAGGTATGAATGTATAATTTATCGTAGTTGTTACCATAATAGCAATGTGATTCAGAGTCAGACTGTAGATGTCCTGAAATACAATATCCTGCATTCTACCAATAAACTACATCATGACAAATGTCAATAGTACTTTTTTTTTAATTCATAGAAGGTCCCCTCTGCACTACCATGCCTGATACATGAACTGATTGGTAAAAGTGAAACTAAAAGTAGATAAGGTCTGTTTATTTTTACCTCAACATTTCTTGAATAACTGTCTCAAGACAAGCAGGTTTTTTCCCTTTCCTTACAAATCTTAAGACAAGTGAATTTACATCTAAAATAAATTCATTATTTTTCTTGAAGTCTTTTAAGATTAACTGAGTCCAAAATTTAATTTTTTTATCCCATGACTGCGGGTTCAAGGACTTCTCCCTGAATGGTGCAAATAAAACAGACATCTTCTGATCATCGCCCCACTCTGGGCCGAACTGATATTCGTCGACGTCCATACTGATAAATCGACAAAGTCAGATTATTTTACTGTCATTGTGATCTGTGTTTGATTCAACTGTTAACAACAACACACCACTGTCACCAGCAAGATGTTAATGTGAAAACTGACAACCCTATACTATGCAGGTTTTTAAAAACAAATTAACTGTCATCAGTGGAACAGTCTACTTTCATTTTTCTTTGGCGTAAATTTCACCCGCCGTTGTAGAGCTTCAGAAAATACTGTATTTTAAAGTTAAAGTTTATTTTGTTTAACGGCACCACTAGAGCATATTAAGTTATTAATCATCGGCCATTGGATGTTAAAAATGTGGTATTTCTGACATATAGTCTCAGAGAGGAAACCCGTTACATTTTCCCATTAGTAGCAAGCTAGGAATCTTTTATATGTATCATCCCACAAACAGAATAGCACATACCACGACCTTTAATATACCAGTGGTGGTGCACTGGCTGGAATGAGAAATAGCCCAATGGGTCCACCAATTACTTCCTCAACTAATGTGTGTGTGTGTGTGTGTGTGTGTGTGTGTGTGTGTGTGTGTGTGTGTGTGTGTGTGCGTGCTTGTGTGTGTGTATTTTTATTTTTCATATTTTAGATGATGTATACAGTATATATTTATTTAAAACAATTTTAAGAAATAATATCCTTTTACGTGTTTCAATTATTCATCTTCAGAAAGGAACTTCTAAATAACTGCTCAATATGATGTCATACATGTTATGACGTTACTGCGGTAGAAAGGGAATTGATAATTACTTAATTACGTAATGATTGCTTTTATCTAACGAAGAGCATTAAGAAATGGACAAAACTTTCTAATAAAATACATTTCTTTTGTCTTTCTTTTCATTTCATCCTTGGTATCTATGTGATAAAATGGGAAAATGGTGAATTTAATATCTGTTTGTGCCGCACATGTATTTAAATGTGAACTCATAATCTTTTATATTTGAATTTGATTTAAAATTGTTACTGAGAGGATATTTTGAAACTAATTCAACATAATCATTTAGATTTCTATCCTACCTTAGATACATATACATATACATACACAGACACACACACACACACACACACACACACACACACACACACACACACAGACACACACACACAGACACACACACATACACACACATGTATATATATGTATGTATATATATATATATATATATATATATACATGTATATATATATATATATATATATATATATATATATATATATATATATATATATATATATATATATATATATATATATATATATATATATATATATATATATATATATATATATTTACTATTAACCAACGTTAAATTCACTAGAAAGACAACAACACAAGTTTAGTTTCAAATATGTATTATATAATACCAGGTAAGTGTTACAGCACTTACATGGCCTGTTACCACCGGTGTCACACCACCTCTAGGCTGAGCACCACACGCAAACTTAATCACTTGGCAATTAAGGATATAGTTACCCCTCACAATTAAAACATCACCCAACCTTAGAATAATAAATTATTATCCTCAATCTTCTCTACATCCAATATTCAGAGGATTTACAATTTACCAGGTCATGATACTAGGATTACCAGTTATAAATATTATAACTATTCGTAACTTCTGGGTAAGAGACGCCTACAGTTTACTTTAGTCGTTCAGACTTAGATTACTATTATGTATATATCCACAAATAGTGAAATAATGTTACCAACATAAAATTATTCACTTTATTTCACAACCATACCGATTTCATTCATTGAAAGACATAATGGACAATTTTATGAACGTATTTATACGGCAGGGAGGGAATCAGTTTCCAAATATTATTCTTAAATTTGGATTATTGACGAAAATGTACTCATAACCATAGGTATCATTATTGTATCAATGCATAAAACATTATTTTTAATGATTGAGCTAAGCCATAATTAGTAACTGCGACTATCTGACCACTATTATTTTTTGTTTTGTATTGTTTGTAGAACGTATACTTATACCATCCACAAATTAAAATAAATTATTTTTGTTAAAAATCTATAAATGAAGAAATAAGGAAAGAACGATAATAAAGAACAAACAAGTAAATACATAATTAAACTGACATCAGCGTACATGTATATGTGCACAAATTGCTCATTGCATTTAATTGTTGAGTTCGTTTGACAACATTATTATGCACCAATTTTTAGCTGTACAATTTTATATCACGTTCGTTTCCGTTGCTTAACTTGTACGCTGATATTCGCGTACTAATATTAGTACAGTCCGTGACGTCAGACGTGACGTATAAACATGGCTATTCTTTTTGCTTCTATGAGACAACCTTTAGTTTAAATTATGTTTTTATGTTGTTTTAGATTAATTTAGGATTTAACATTGTGTGTAATATAGAACAAAATGATGAATTCTTTAAGAAAATGGCTATATAGACCAAAGGTAAACATTGTCATTATGGTAAAAACACTTTAGTTTTTAGTCGACTTTGTTCACCTTTTCTTCAATTTGGTTGGCAAGTACTTCCGGAATGTGTCATTGTTTTTCTATTTTTATTTCTATTTATCATATGCCATGGTTGTTGTTGTTTTTTTAGAATTAAAGAAAGGAATTTATAATTTTGTTAATGCCAGATAGCTGTGCTTTTTCTTCAAGTGGGCTTACAGTTTTAACCAATGGTTGTAACTGCTCATAATGACAGCTGGGAATCTGGTCAATCATCAATGTAACATTACTCAGCTTTTTTATTTTAAAAGAAAGAAAAAGCTTGAGCACAGAAACTAGATGACATACCCCTTTTGTCTAACATGAAAGACTATGATCCAAATTGTTTAGATGTGTAAGTAATCTTTGACATCATGTAATATAAACACAGACAACATCACACAGAGACTGCTTATACACAGTTATAGTCAGTCCCACAGGGATAAAAAAAAAAATCATACTTAGATACTATGTAATTTACAAGTTATTTATTTCCTAGCTGTTTGATTTGTAAATTGCACACACAAATTGTATTTCTTTGTTATTTCGAAAACACTTTTCTTCTTCCGTCAAACACTTTCCAGACGGTTCATCCACCGTACAATTTGTGCACCATCCTCAGCCAATTTGTCCACTTGATTACATTTAGATCAATAAATCTAAAATGTTATTTCTTAGCAGTTGAAATGGTTATTTATTATTACTATATTATCCATGAATCCTCTGAAATTATTTACAAAAAACCCATTTTAATAGAATGATCTGATGGACTAGATGTGTAAGTATGCTTTGACATCATGTAATATAGACACAGATGCTATCAACCAGTCTAAAAGATGTTATTCTCTTGTATAATCACTACAAAACTAGTGTCCATGCCTTCAGGTTCTCTGTGTGTAAGTACATGTAGTTGTACATTATTTGTATTTGTACCATTTCTCTCATGGATACAAAATTCTTTTCGAGAAATAGACATCTTTTTGATTTTGACTTGGATTTGAACATCAAAGAAATGCTATCAAAGGTGAAAGCAGCATGATGTTTTGCAGTTATTCTACTTTGAAGAGATCTTGTTATAATCTTGAGCACTGGCATGTCTACATTTGTATTTAAACATTTATTATTGTGTTCTTATTACCTTCCATAATTCCTTTCTTTTTTTTATAATCGCCGGAAATCATCCCCTCTAACTAAGCTTTCATTATATGTGTTTTTATAAGGTGGTGGTTGTTTTGGGGGGTTTTGTGGGGTGGGTGAGGGACATGTCCCCTTTTGAGTTTTACCCAGTGAGAACTCTGTACATACATGTACATTTACTTAAATATCAAAAAGGATTAGATATTATTACTAAACAGTGTACATGTACATAAATTTATATTTAGATGTCAGAATGTACATGTATACAAATACTCTGGTTACAAGTAGTGAAATCAATGTGCTCTAGTGGTGTCGTTAAAACAAACAAACTTTTTGGGGGTTGTAGTATATCGTAACAATAACATGCCTACTTCTTACGGCATTGGTAAGGGAATTGTTATTATTTTTGGTGGTGTTTTTGTTTTGTTTATTTGTTTGCACCTAAAACATTTTTTAGAATATTAGGATGTTAAGTTTTGTTTTTCAATTTTGCAGAAATCAGACACATCACTTCTTGCTCAATTTTTCTACTGTGATGAAGAACTAAACTTGGTTGCTGCAGAGCTCGATAGTTTTGACGGCCGAAAAGACCCAGAAAGATGTTCTGCACTAGTGAGCCAGCTGCGGTCCTCACAAGACAAGGTCCTCAACATGATCCAGATGATAATGGATGAGGCAGTGCCAGGCCAGAGAGCCAGTCGAGATTTCAGGGTCAAGTTTCCGGATGATGTTGTCCAGGAGAACCTATCCGGTCAATTGTGGTTTGGGGCTGAAGTGAGTCCTATTCATGTTAATCTTAAGCCTCAGTTTTTCATTTCAACTTGTTATGCTGTTCACTTGTACACAATGTTTGGTATTTTTTTAACATATTTTGTAGAATTTGACAGACGCATTAATAAAAATATGCATTTTTTAAAAATTGACACATACGCTTCAAGAATTCACAGTTGTGATCAGTGTAGTTTGTAAGTTTGTTATTAGGGTCAAACTCGACCCTGACACGAGTACCCGACACTTATACTAGATGATAAAGAGATTAAGGAATAATTAAAATATTATACATCTTGATTCCAGCGATGAATATGGATGCCAAATGATGCCATTGTATTGCATTCCACACATTTGACTTTTGTTTTCCCTCCATGTCTCATAGCCCTATATAATGTAATCGGAGGCAAGCATATATTACAAATGATGTAAACAAAAATTAAGAGAGAGTGCTCATCCTTACAGAGGTACTCGAGTACTCGTGGAGACCCTATTTGTTATATTGAAGTTTCGAACCCACAAGTGTCTGAACTTGAACTTCATAAACAATTGTGCTGTAGCTCAAACATTCACATTGAGTGGATGCATATTTTAAGCCATATAAAAACTGATAGTACTTTTTTTCTCTTTTTTTTCCTGCAGAATATTTTTGCAGATTGTGAAACACTAAAATTGGCAATCATTCGTTTATATGATTAATTTGTGTGGTATACTTAATGCCAGTTGTGTGCTGTTGCATTTGAAAGATAACATTTATTAATAGTGTGTATTTGTAACATTGTGTGTTTCCCATCCTAATCAGAGCCCCACGACTGTTATATTAAAGATTGTGGTATGTGCTGTCCTATCTGTGTGAATGTGCAATTAAAAGTAATTGAAAAATGTAGCGAATTTTCTGTTATAATTAGCAACTGTTTCACATCTAGTAGCTGATTAGTTGATCAGTGTGCTCTAGTGGTGTCATTAAACAAAATAAACTTTAACATTTTGTGATATTGTATATTCATTTTATATATACTGTAAATACAGAAAGTTCTGCGAACAACAAAGTACTGAGAAAACTGAGATGAACTAAAGATCGCAACACTTTCTCCATGCAGTATTATGTCGTTGGTGATTTTTTTCTCTTTCAAAAGAAGAAAAACAAAGTATCAAAATAATTAAAAATCAGTTTTATTTAGTAATTTAATAATCAACCAGTCATAAGCAAACCTGTTCAGTCTTTGTAAATTGCACAATTACTCACTTTGGCCTAGTAATCCTGCCAAACGCCATCCCCTGAGAATCATTTCTTTGTCTTTCGACAACTGATCCATGCAGGCCACAACCCACCGAGCATGAATAGGCTTGATCACACTTATTCTTAAGTCAACACCTTTGTCATTCTTTTCTTTCAAGTTCTTAGCTACAGTATCAGCATACCACTGACTAAACCTTTTCTTCATGGCAGATTTAAAATCTCCGTTCACGGACAGATCCATTGGCTGCAGCTCACCAGTGCAGCCAGCCGGAACAAATCTAATTTCGAATGACCGTTTGCGTAACAAGTCAAGAAAAGATTTGCATCTGTGTGCGGCAAAAACATCAAGTTTTCACTCCTTGCGGCTAATGATAAAACAACGTTATTGTGTTATGTTTTAAATACAGTTCTATCAGCTGAGGTCGCAGTACTTTCTACACGCAGTTTTGGCCATTGTTGACTACTCGCAATACTTTCATGACGCAATACATAGTAGATTTACAGTATTATATATTATCTAATATATTTATTCAGGAAGAGAGAGAAAAAAAATGGATGGCACGTATTTCCATAAAAGTAAAACTGCCTAGCTTTAACCCAGTTACATTTTCTATAGAATAGAATTATTTGAAAACAAGAATGTCCAGTAGAGTAATTTGCATTTAAATGGACTTTCCTGAGTTTACACCCATTGTAAGATTTTTGCGATAACAGAGCCTTGTTGGCGATAACAGAGCCTTGTTGGTGACTACTATTTCATACTAAATACATTTTCTTGTTTAGAATACCAGTGTCTGTATATCAGATGTGTTTGCAGTTGTATACTAATGTTTGTAGCACTCGGTTTTTACTTTAATTTGTGATATATATCTTTTCATACATACAAAATTATTGGGAGGTAAAATCCAGTTTGGGGTACTACAAGCATTAGGACAACAAAAAACACTTTTTAAATACAGACACTGATATTTTAAATAAGAAAATGTATTTAATTTGTATATTATGTCATTGGAAAGGCTCTGATGGTCGGAAACATTTTACAATGGTGGTAAACTCGGGACTGTCCCTATAACAAGAACGTACAGTAGTGTTCATTTGTGTTTATCTTTCTATTACAGTGTCTAGCTGCTGGCTCAAGTATTATGAACAGGGAGGTGGAAAGTTCCAGCATGCGGCCACTTGCACGTGCTCTTACTAAAAATCTTGACAGTCTGCGTACCATGCTCAGAGAACAGTGTCTCAAAAATGTTAATGAATACACAGAACGGGTATGTATAAAACTAGTGGACCTGTTAATTTAAGTATTTAACAATCTTTTCCATTGCCTTCATATTTGAATGTCATTTCACAAGCCAAACACCAATTATGTAACATTTATTTGATGCATGTCACTTGTGATAAGTGGTTTTTCTGTCAGGTTGGTCTGTTCTGTTTAGTTAATATAGTTTACAAAT
This sequence comes from Gigantopelta aegis, assembly GCF_016097555.1. Classification (NCBI taxonomy): domain Eukaryota; kingdom Metazoa; phylum Mollusca; class Gastropoda; order Neomphalida; family Peltospiridae; genus Gigantopelta; species Gigantopelta aegis. The sequence goes on from NC_054708.1 coordinate 28,858,878, forward strand.
AAATTCTTTATTCTTTATACTTATTTTCATGCTTATATCCAATTAAGTTTAAAGCATACTGCCCTGAATTCCCGATTTTGCTTTACAATCAGAAATATTTGATCACTAAGTATTTATTGAATAAGACCAGTGAATCGGAAATAAAGTACTATTTTGTTATACAATATATATTTAAAAAATAAAATAAAGGCATTGGGTATTTTTATGTTCTGTGATGATAAAACCTGCATATATGGAGTTTGATACAAGTTTCTTATTTATAACATTCTTGGCTCTTCAGATAAAAGACGTTGATTAATAAATCAATATACTATAGTGGTGTTGTTAAACAAAACTAATTTTTTCAGATAAAAGAAGCACTGATAATTTTTGACAAGCTGTTTGCTGAATTTGAACTAAGGTGAGTCTGTTATATTTTTCTGAAGTTTTGTTATCACTAGAAATATTTTAGAATACATATATATCAACCTAGATGCCAGGAAATGGCAAAATTTAAGTTTTGCAAGAAGTTCTTAATGGATGTACTAAAATTGAGCAATAATTATTATTTAAAGGTTTCTTGTTTTTTTAAAATCCAGTTTACAACTTTGTGTAAAGTAATTAATAATTTGTCATATTTTGTTATTGACAGTTATGTGAGTGCTATGGTACCTGTGAAGACAATGAGAGAATATGACACAATACAAGAGATGACAGTATTGTATTCAGAAACTGTTGCCAGGTAAGACTATACAAACACATTTTACTTGGTATGAAATTTTAAACCAAGAGAGACATTACAATTAGCAAAATATCATTATAATATGTATGGTCTATTGCAATGAACACAACAGATGCATTGTCCTAATAATTCCAGTCCTTCATAAGCTCATTTATCCTACAACTTGATCATAATATTAATGTCATAAACCCATGTCATAATTTAGAATATTAACCCGGTTAATAATGGTATGCAAATTTGCAAGGTCTCTAGGTAATAATGTGTTGCTGTGAATGGGTCATTTGTTTACAAGACAACAAGACCTGTATACTTGTGCGTAACAGTTTCATAAGATTTAGTTAAAATGTGTGATGTCAAACTAATTTGTACTAATCGTGATGACGTCACATTACCAATGGAGGTGACTTTAGTACTGTGATTTATTAAAACTCAAATTAAAATGTTATTTTAGAACTGTTACAGGATAAATAGAATTCACCACTTCTTTTTTTTTAATATGGAAAATATCAACCTTGTCTAATTAATCAGTATTGGTCGATATTTTCCCTATTAAAAAATACTTGTGACGAATCGTCTGTGTACATTTCAAATGACTGGATAATTAAATGATGATGAGTTGATGCAAACACATTATAATTGATGATGATGAGATTTCAACCGTAGACTGTAAGTCTAAATTTAATGAAAATATGGTCATAATTGCTCCCATTCGTAACATTCATCACAAGGCATGTTAAAAAAAATTAATTAGTATGGCATGCTTAAAAAATTAATTAAAACTTTAAAATTATTATTAAATTATTGTTTTAATAAATAGAATCAGGTAAGTCATGAATTTCACAACATTAGTTATTTTTCTAAGTTCCATCATCGTCCAAAGAAAATATTAAACTTTTTGTGTTTACCTCATTATTATTTTTTGATTGTTTTAATAGTTTCAATGTTCAAGAATTAATTCCTAAATTCTTTGTTTTGAAGAAGTTAATTACTCTTGAATTTTAGATGCACTATTTTGTTTTATGTTTAATCTAGTGTGAGGGGATGGGGGATGGGGGGGAGAATTAGTCATAGCAAATTTGTTGAGCGATTTGCTTACACTAAAATAGATTGTAGTACAAGCAGGCCAGACATTTAATGACATCAAATTAATTTTCAATAAATGATAAATTTGGATTTGTTTTTACTTTATAAATTACATGATATTGGGTATTTTTATTTTTCATTTATTTAAGGATTGTGTGTGGGGTTTTGTTTTTTTATGTTCATCGGGGTATGAACAAAAATATCCACAAACTGTGTGAATCGGCATAGCCGTTCTCACATAAGTTTGTGGATGATTTTTTTTTTTTTTCATACCCAGATGAACGTAAAAGAAATAACAGACATACTTATAATTAAATTTGAATCATACTTGCTAAAAATAACACTAAAAGTTTATACTTTATTTGGAATTATTTTTGGTCCATAAACAACAATGCTCAATAAAGACAAGTTGCTCATATAAAATGACGTCATCAGATATGACATTCCTTGATGACGTGATTTTTACGTTCATCGAGAAATTAACAAACTCCTGTTGCTACATCTGGACCAATGGGATGATGTTATATTGTAATGAATGTAACAGAAATTTACTTATTTATTGTTTTGCTTTCAGAGCTGTTCGACTTGGACACCTGAGGCAAGAGGTTATTGATGAGTATGACCCAGCTCTGATGTTCACTATTCCTAGACTCGCCATAGTCTGGTACGAGACTTTGGATAGTTTGATTGTGCAAGTTAACAGAATCGGATTATCATTCACAAGCTTCTTAGTGGGGGTTATAATTCAGTCTTAGCATGGTAATTTTTCTTTGTGACCATTTAGATCAACTGCTGCCAAAATGTTACACGGATACAGATGACACAATCTAGCAGCTATTAAACAAATTCTATTATCAATTTAATTCAGTGACTCCTTTTTGCTACTCAACAGTGACATTTTTTACGATTCTGAGACTTTCCAAGATCCCACATACATTGGGAAGGGAGACGGTCCCCTCTTATTCCTCTTGTAACACAGTTGTTGATCCTGTCCTGTCAATTTTGTTTGTAGCTGAAACAAATTAATTTGTTTCTGTCAACTACCAATCTCATTTGTAGGCAAACACTGACATAATAATAAAGACCTGCTAATATTGAATCGTTGAAAACAACCAAAAATATTAGATCACTAAGTATTTATTGAATAAGACCAGTGAATCAGAAATAAAGTACTATTTTGTTATACAATATATATACTTATCTAAATAAATTTAAAATGGTTGTGTGGTTTTTTTTGTGGTTTTTTTTATAATTTGTAGTTTTTTGGGGGTCTGTTTAAAAACTTAATATTCTGTCTTCTTTTTTCAGTGGATTGTTGATTTACCCAGAGGGACCTTTGAATCCGGATAATGAACCATGGAATATGTCTGACATGTTCAGACCTTTCCAGACACTGCTTTTCAAAATAAGGTAAATTTTCGGTAAATGAAAAACAAAGCAAGACAAACTGTCTTGTCTTGGTCAGATTCACATTATTCATCTTGATAACTGTATCTTGTTGACATACAAAAGATAGAAATACATCTGAGTTTTAGGGTTTTAAGAAAATAAATGCAGTAAGTTGTATTTCTTACACCTTGAGTTACTGTAGTAGCTGTTAGCAAAATTCCATCTGCCAACTTGAAATGCTGACTTGCAGATAATGTTTTAGTGTGACTCTACAGAAGAGGCCTACTAGAATGCAAAGCCGGTTTAAGAATCCGCCAGGCCTGTAGCTCAAATAATAGCGGGTCCCCCTTCCCAGAATATGTATTTTGCAACTCCCTTGGGGATAGGGTAAAAATGACCTGGGGGAAATAAATGTACACATCACTGGGGGGCCCGTAGCACATGCTACATGTGCTTCTAGGATAAACCGGCTCTTTTAGAATGATAATCATAGGTGTACAGGCTCCCTGTTTTTGGGGTGGGGTGGGGTGGGGGGCAAGCTGCATTTTGCCCAAATTAAATGAAAATGCCCGAATCTGGATAAAAAAGGTTTTTCATATTAACATTCCTGCCAAACGGCTATATAAAACTGCAAACGAATCATTAGCACGTTCTTACATGGATTACAACTGATATTATGGGTAGAATGATGGAAATACATCAAATAAAAAGGCTTCAGGTGAGCATCGTTTTTGCCCGAATTTGAGGATTTGTTCCAGCACAAGGGCAGTAACTGTTGCCTGTACACACACACACACACACACGCACACACCCATCTTGTATGCTTATGATAATAATAAGTTAATTGTATTGTATTTAGATATGTAAACTCTAAAATAAGCCCCTTTTTGTATTTCATACCACGATCATTGGCTTTTTGATGCCTATAAACAAGGGTATGAAAACATTTTAGTTTGTCGTATTTCAGAGAGCTGTTGTACATCTTGTTCAAGAAAGAACTGTTCCTATTTTCACACCAAACAGTATTTTGTTGTGACATTCTTTTTGGGTGCCTGTAAACAAATATAAAAACAAAAAATCACAACTTTTACCTACAGAAATGTTTACAGTGTATGATGTTTATTGTATTTCAGAGAGCTGCTGTACACCTTGTCCAAGGAAGAACTGTTTATGTTGGAGAAAGCTCTGTGCAGTGCTGAGGAACCTGAATTTCTGTCCAGTCTTGAATCAGACCTCAACGGTGGCAAAGGTGGTCAGACAGACCGCATCGAGAGTTCAGGATATCAATACTCATGTGAAGAAACCATGGACGAGCCATTTATCATACACACACCAAATTCTGGAAGCCCTGTCACGCCAACCGCTCAAAAAGATTTTGTCATCGGGACCATGTCTAATTCTTCATCGTGCATGACCGTCATCGAACGAACAAGGCACGACAGCGCCGATGAAAAGGACTCCAGTGAAGATGGCGAAAAATGTGATATTGACGTTTGTGATAGAAGCGATAATGGAGAGGATGCAAATAGCTCAGAATCCTTGCATGTGTGTGCACATGTTATTGAACGGTCTGCTTCCCTATATGGAGCTCAAGATGACTTTGACGAGGATATCCACAATCTCAGCGAACACATCGGTGCCAGTGATCTACCACTGATGCGCAGTAGCCTCACCAGTCTGTCTGTTTTTAACTTGTGCACTGAAATAGTAGACAGCATTATCGACCAGTGTATTCCTGCCACCGATGTCTCAAGTGAGCAAACTGTCGCAGATGATTATCCTTGCAGGTCTTCCGCGAATAGTGAACATCAAACTTCACCTGTGAAAAATAAAAGATCGAAGTGTAGGAAAAATTCCAGAAGGAAAGCTGCCGCTTCTGCCTGTGTTAATTTCTCTGCTGGAAATGACTCACAGCTGATGGGACATAACTCCGAGAACTCTGAGACAATGGGACATAACTCCGTATCCTCCAAGCCCACAGATTCTAATACTCCGGAATATAATTGCTCAGAAGTTCCTGGCGATGAAAGACCTGTGTTAGGTGATAATGATATTGTTGTGTCTCCGCCCAGTACATCTCGTACTTCAAATAATCCATCTCTTGTGATTGACGACAGCGAAATAACCACAGAAGAATTTTGTAATGAGTTTGTGACTGCTGTTGAACCGGACAACCATGGTTCAGTGTCTGCTCAAAAGTGTAAAAATGCATCCTCTGATGTGCAGTTTGGGAAAGAAAATAGGAACGGCTCCTTCTCTGGGAATAATCCCTTTGAGAACATGAATGTCAAGACATCCGGCCATTGTGACAACATGGAGAGCATGTGCATAGATTCCCTGGCCGTGCCCAACATCCATCACCTGCACTACACGGAGAGCCTGAGCACTTGCTCCAGTTGTAAAAGTGTCTCCAGCATTGCCAGTGACTGTGAATGGGACCGTGAAAGGTAAACTGAACTTTAAATTTTTTAGGTGTTTGCGTTGCAGGATCGAACCACCTCGGTGGATTTATTCAACTAGTTGGGGTTTTTTTTCTCTCGTTCCAACCGGTGCACAGCCACCACAACTGGTCACAGGGCGTGGTATGTGCTTTCCAGTCTGTGGGAAAGTGCATATAAAGGATCCCTTGCTGCTAATGAAAAAATGTAGCGGATTTTTTCTGATGACTATGAGTCGGAATTACCCAATGTTTGACATCCAATAGCTGGTGGTTAATTAACAAATCTAGTGCTTTAAGAGTTTTTAATATATAAAAGATCCCTTGCTGCTAAGGGGAAAATATAGCAGTTTTCTTCTAAGACTATTAGTAAAAATGTACCAAATGTTTGATTAGCCGATGATTAATCAATGTGTTTCTAGTGGTGTCGATTATTAAAACAAATTTTAACATTAAAACTTTGACTAACGTCTTATTTTTATTTTGTAACATAGTTGTTAAGGCTCTGTACCATTCAGTTGGAATATCCAAGTAGTCAGTGTTTTAGGGTGTGCCTTAAAACAGTATTAACAGCCAGATATAAAAATGGCTCCGATCTGTGTGTAACATTCGTATAACTTTGTTTCAGCTGTGCCAGTAGTGAGACAAGTTCATACAACTCTGAATGTCATGACGATGAGGAGATTGCCCTGGCCATCCAGGCTGCTGAACTGGCATCACGGAACGAGGCTCGTCTTCGATTCCGCAGCAGCAATGATATGATTCACAGGCTTTTTGTGTGTATATCTGGTAAGAAGTAAAAACTGATGTTAATGACTCCTCAGTACAGATAATTGGCAGCCATTAGGTGTCAAATACTGTAGATCCTGAAATTAACGCGTTCCTAAATTAATGCGAGTGACGGTGGGCAGACCAAAATGAGTGGCCTCCCTTTGAAATATTAAATTTTCTAACACCACTCGTTTGTGTACTTTTTGATTAAACTAAGTTACAGGCATCTTCAACGAGATCAACTCACTAACATGTCTATGTACACATCAATTAACCTGATTAGTACCTATTGTTTTTGATGAGATCAACTCCAAGCATATTTTTGTGGCAATGATTTACCTAATGTATAGAGTTACCTAAATCTGGCTAAACATTAGCATATATGTACCATTACAACTGTATGCCAACACAGTTGCAGGGAATTTGAACAGTAAAGACAAAGAAAAGAGCGACTACAATATTAGCATGCTAAAACCCATGTACAGGCAATGGATCATGTCAGCTTTTGACAGGGAGGCCAAAAACTGCAATCGTCGCACGTGGCTGGCAGCTTGCTGGGGTATTGGACAATTATTCTGTCTCATTTATGATGATTTGTACTTCATTTCTATTTTATAAAGATATGAGAATTTTAAGTTTTGTTTGTTTTAATAGCAAGTGACACATAACTGGCTGGACTATTCAGCAATTAGTCTCACATACAATGAATTGTTTTCCAGTTCTGTTTTATAAATACATTAGACTTTTTATTTTGGGGGGATTATGTTTTAAAAACATGGGATACATACAAAACATAAAAATAAATGTGTAATATTATTAATGCAAATAACACGAATTCTAATTTTTCGCATTAATATTATGATCGCATTCATTTCAGGATCTACAGTATATATTAATTGCGACATTTGGTCCAGGGTGTACCCCATGTAGATCCATTCTCTGAAACTTGTGGGTTTTTTAATGTGCTATTCTGTCTGTGCATATAAACAATCCTTTGCTACTAATGGAAAAAATGTAGGGTGTTTCCTTAAAAACATCAAGCTGCATAACAGTTGATGAATAAATTATTACTGGGAGAGTAGACTTCATACATGTTGTGAAATTCATTGAATTTTGAGTTTGATGATAGAAAGTTATGGAAAATGAAAATTGATAATGAATTGTTTTTCTCATTTAAAATAAAACATGAAGAGATCAACGATTTGCATTCAATTATTGTAATAGTATTAGATTATGTTGATGATCGCAGAACAATCCCCGAAAATCCATTTTCAAACATCATGGAAAATGCCTCTCTGAAAAGTGATAGAATTTGATTGCTAACAAAGTGTATTAACCCATATCCCTGCAGCATTATTACTTGTTATTTTGTTAAATAAATTTAATAAGTCTTTATAAGAATGGTAAAATAGATCGATGTTTATTATTACAAAGCAGTCTTTGTATCCAGGACAGAGCCCAAAAATATGTTAGGGAGGGGACCAAGCGCAAAAGGGCACATAATCCCTGAAAAGGGCACTTAAATGAAAATTATAAACAAATTAAGTAGGGGAACTTTAATTTTTATTGGGGGCAGGTCCCCTCAGCCCCCTTCCTTGAAACTGCTCTTGTGTATAAGAATTAGTAATAGCCATTGTAATAATGTTTCAGGGGTTGCCGATCAGCTTCAGACGAACTTCGCCAGTGATCTGCGGAACATTCTGAGGGCAGTGTTCGACCTCAACTGTTCAGAACCGCTGATAGTGATAGACAACAAGAAGGACTTGAGAACTGGATTCGCTGCAAATATCAACCACTCTAACGAGGATGGACATAGCAGGAGTCATGGCCAGCAACAGGGTCACAGTAGAACTGGGCAGCAGCGTGCCCGACAAAGTCCAGGTAAACCGATTGTTTTAACCTAAAAGAAAGAAGTAAGATGTAATATTCACCATGGTTGTTAACCACGGTTTGACAAATCCACTAGCCCTCTGTCCCAGCTAGTGCCTTTGTGGTCTGGGCTAGTGGAAATTATCAACTGCGTTACTTCTATAGTACACAGAGCACTAGCCAAAGCTTCTGTGAGGGCTAGTGACTTTCTCAAATATTTGTCAAACACTGTTAACAAGTTGTCTTCTGGTGAATGATTATATTCGAAAATTTATCAGTTCAGTTCTAGTGATGTGTTGATTAAATACAAAATCCATAATTGATTGTTCTCAAAAATGTTAAATGTAATTAATTCCAAAAATGTAGATATAATTTATAATGAAATTAATGTGAATTAGTATACAAGTAGTGAATTCATATGATTTTTATTTTGTCATTTTAGAGCCACCTGAATGGATCCCGGATGACATGTCGCCTAACTGTATGGCTTGTGCTGTGCCTTTTACATTTGTCCGACGAAGACATCACTGCAGAAACTGTGGCAAGGTATGACACTACATGAGTATATTTAAGCCTGGTCTTCATAAAACCTGTTGCCTGTCACTGAAGACAGCAGACCAAAGAATTTTTTTTATGGGAACATAGTTGCAGGCACACAGATCCAAGTCGGGCCATTTGCAACTGGGTTGCCATAATACATTTCTTTTTGTCTGCATCGATCTGCAGTATGTTACAAATATTATGGAAACCAAACTTTACTCTTCTGGTTCCTTTTCAACCTGCATTTCCAAAGTTTGTTATTATTATTTTTCAAGTCTCCACCCTTCCGTGAAGGTTATCTTACAAATTAATTTTGTTAGCCTGATGTACATGTATCACTGTTCACCATACTCCTACTTTACCTCCAGGGAGATGTGCTCCATAGTTGTAAATCGCAGCCTTGATTATAGAATAGCTAGCTATTTGGTAGACACCCAAATAGGAGTAGTTTATAATGTGTTGAGGTGTTGTGAAACATATAGTCAATCTTCGTTACGTCGGTGTTTAAAAGACTGAACCAAATATCTAGAGATGATGTAGGATCAACTTAAACATGATAGTTATGGGTGAAAATTATGTTTCAGTTTCTTGACCTCGAGATGTACTGGGTTGTTGACATTACAGAGATAAATGATACCAATGTGTGTATATTCTTATTTTTTTATATTTGATATATTATAGAACATGATCTAGCCCAGTCGGAAGAGCCGTCTCCTGAGGTGCTTGAATCATAGGATCGAACCACCTCAGTGGACCTATTCTTAGATAAAAAAAAATTCCTATCCTCACAATTGGTATATCAAAGGCTGTAGTATGTGTTGTCTTGTCGTTGGAAAGTAATATAAAAGAATTTTAATTTTTAACTTTGTTATGTTATGGACACTGTTGTATTTCCAGATATTCTGCAGTCGATGCTCATCGAATGCTGTCCCGTTGCCACACTTTGGTCAGTTGAAGCCAGTCCGAGTGTGTAACCTGTGCTTCATGTTCCAAGTTACACCCTTCACCATGGCAACCACGTAGTGCTCAAGGGTCAAGCCAGTGATAATGTTTAGTTTTTAGTAATAACAATTCTTAAAAACTCGAGTAACATGAGCAGCAGTATAGGGCACTGTGTATTTCTTAGACCTTGTGTATTGTTTTTGCAACATTCTTTATCAGTTGTTTAGACATCTACTGGTCATCAGAATTTGACAGGTAAAGTTAATGGATTTATTTTATATACACTAAGCTACAAAAGAAATACTAGGTGCACAATTACAACAAAATGTATTAGGCAGAGTTATGAAATTAACAATAATTGAAATGTTGCTTTTTTGTGATTTCAGCTAATGGAATTTTTTTTTAAAGGAGGTTCTGTTTCATTTAATATGATATATAATAATTTACAGGGTATTTGTATTTACTTGCATTTCTTTTGTCACTCAGTATATATAAATATATATTACAAAACCTTGCTGTCATGTTAATGTTTGACAGAGAAAGTTAAAGGATTTTATGTTTTGAAGTTGACATCATGGATATAACAATAAATTACGAAATTTCTGAATATAGTCCTTGTGAGTGCTGGTGGCTTGACAATGTTTCTTTGAGTGAAGAAATATTGAAACATCGCATTTGATTGTGATGCTCATTATGATTAAATAAAGAACTTCAGAACATACCTGCTTAATGTGTAGTAGTATTATTAGTGCACATCTTTAATTTGTTTCTGGTATTATTGTTGAACCCTGTATATTACTAAAGGTTGGCAACTTTCAATTCTGGCCACATTAATATGCAAGGATTTTTCTGTTTGGTTTTTGCTGCTGTAATATATAGCAGTATAATTTAAAGAGTTTGCAGCTGTTGTTAAGATGTGTCAGACTAACCGAGCTCTTTGTTTTAATGATTATACTTACAAAGTAAATGCATTTTTGTTTATAGAATATCAATATTTGTAACTCAAACTTCATTTTATTTTCTGATGTGTATGTCTTCGTACGTAGGTACAAAAATATTGGAAGGTAAAATTCAGTTTGGTCTACTACAAACATTAGAATGTCCGGGGCCCGCGCTTACAAAACTTTTAGAGTCCAGACTCGGTCTCTAATGACGTCACATGCATACAATTTGTATGGCGTTGTCATGGACATTACTGCCGCAGAGTCTATTAGAGTTTCGGGTCTAGACTCTAAAAGTTTTATAAACACCAGGCCAGAAACATATTGGATATACAGGCACTGATATTGTGAAAGTGTATGTAATAATAATATTAGTCATTAAAAAGGCTGTACTAGTCGGAAACGTTATAATGGCAGCAAACTCGGGACAGTGTCTTTAATGTTTTTTGGGGGCTTAATTTGTTTATGAAGATGAGGATGGTTATTTTTTTCCATAATTAAAATTGTTCATATTACTTATTGACTAATAAGCTGACCTGTAGATGATTATGTCTAATGTATTTGTACTACTGTAATAGGTAGCATGCTTCACAAAATCATGAAACTTACGACAACTAATAGAGAACTTCACATTTTTTACTTCATGTTTTTATACGCCATTATATTGTTTTAGATTTGTATTCTTTTAATGCACCAATCAGTGATAGCACAATTATTTTGTCTCTTGTGTTTGTTTATTAGATTCTTATAATCTTTTTATACCAATGTGATTTTATAGTACAGTTTACCAGGGTGATATTTGTTTTCCATATTTATTTTCCTAAGTAGGCCAATGGCTTTCATATTGAAGGTGAAGGTGTGCCAATTGCTGAAACATTACCAAAATATTATAACATTTTATACAAGTAGTGTTTTTGAATGCTTAATAAAATATCAGAAAACATCTTTTTATAGGAATGAGATTGCATCAAAATGTTCTTCATGTATGTCTGTTAACATTTTGTTATCAGTTATAGTGGACTTTCTAAAGCGGAATATCAGTAATCATCGTGGTGGGTGTAAACCAAAGTGAGGTATTTTTGTCTCTGTCCAATAGTTTCTTCTTATCTTAAGTCACAGACACTTGAAAGATCTTTGGTGTTTAATGTTCAACTATATCATGCAATGTCTGATAAATTGTAACTTAGGGGGAAATAGGTCTAAATGAGATATTATGTGTAAACTGGCACTGATTTTATCACTCATCCAGAATCCAATTTACTTCAAATTATGAATGAAAGAAAGAATGAAAGAAAGAATGAATGAATGGTATTTCCATTGAACTGTTTCCAAACAATACCAATCAGTACACAGAATTATTTCACCAAATTATAATAAAATTTGCCAATATTTTTGTTGATTTGTAATTGGCGAATTTAGAGAGTTTTAGAATTAGCCCTACACTGGACAAAAGATTAGTTTTGTATGTTGAAATACTTAAATCTTTAGAATGGAGTACATATTTCTCCAACAATTTATATTTTTACAGCTAGCTATTTTAATGTAATGTTCATGCATGTGAAAATAATGTTCTATTTTCACATGTTAAGTTTGTTAAAAATAACTATATTCTCCACATCCAATAAATATGATCGGTATCATGCCTTTCATGTCACAGTCAAGAATTGAATGGGAATCATGTTGTGTAGAAGTCTTTCATTTCTGTCTATACTATAACTTAATTTTTGAAAATTGTAAATATCAGCTTTATTTTGCAAAGATCACAATAAAGAATCACATATTTGTTTCTTGATGAATGAATGAATTTGTTGTATTAACAATTACTAAGTGCTTTTTTGTTTGAAATCCATATATGATTGTAAAATTGGAGTAATATTACCACTTTATACACTTTATGAAATTGTTAGCATATATTTAGATTTCTTAATATAATCTTGCAGATAAAATTAACATTGAGTTCAATCTTATAAAAGGTTTAGAAATAAATGATGTTATATAAAGTTATGCATGGACATATTGTTTTAGCTGTCATTTTAGTTGAGGTTAACCCATCTGCTAGCAGTATGTGGGTTTTTAAAACAATTGTATTAATGCCAAATTCAGTAAATGTTTCAGTTTATTAATAAACATAATTAAAATGTATTCAAACAAATAAAAATAAACATCGATAATGACGCATTATTAGATTGTCTTTCAAACGATTTGTTCCTTTAAAATCAACATCTTAGATGAACAAATATAATCCAATTGTAGATACCATACTTACAAAGTGCTTTTATTTTACTCGGAAACTATGTATTTGTATGTACACACACACACATATATATATATATATATATATATATATATAATAAAATATAATAAATTATGTTTTTATACTATTTGTTAGTCTGTTGTTATGTTTTTATTTATTAATGAACCATCAGTGCTTTCATCTTGAAATACGGTCATAATGATCAGAAATGCAGTTGTCCAACTAATGCTAGCCACCATAAGCCGTTTTGCAAAAATTTCAAATGGGGATGGGATGTAGCCCAGTGATGCATGATCAGTCTAGGATCGATCTCCATCTGTGGGCCCATTGGTGTATTTCTCATTCTCGCCAGTGCAACACGACTGGTATATAAAAGGTTGTGGTATGTGCTATCCTGACTGGGATGGTGCATATAAAAGATCCCTTGCTACAAATGGAAAAATGTAGCAGGTTTCCTCTAAGACTAGTCTATAAGTAAAAAATTACCAAATGTTTGATACTCAGTGGCCGATGATTAATAAATCAATGTGCTCTAGGGGTGTCGTTAAACAAAACTAACTTGAAACAGTGTTGGCTGAAAAGGAATGAAGTTATTTTTCTGATTTATGTCTAAAATGTGTAACAAATAATTCAGTTATATACCAAAATAAATATGACCGAGTAACTGGGCAAATAAAATATATTTCAGGCACTGTTAGATTTTGTTTGCCCAGCCATGTTGGTATTAATGGTAATGAAAAGGCAGATTCAGCTGCTAAGTCTGCTTTGGATTTGCCTCATGCCAGGGTTGCTGTGCCTTATACTGATTTTAAACATAGTATCAACCAATTTATCTTTTCCACTTGGCAACATGATTGGGATGGTGAGGTTGTGAACAGCTTCATGCTATCAAGCCAGTTTTGGGAAAGTGGCAGTCCTCCTATAAGCAGTGCAGGAAGGATGAAATAGTCTTTGAGTTGTGCTCGCATCGGCCATACTTACTTGACCCATTCATTTAGAAGGATCTTCCACCTCAGTGTGACCACTGTCCGTGTACATCACATTTTGGTGGAGGAGTCGTCTCAAAGAAACTATTTCAAAACAGAAATGTGTTGGAATCATTTCGATTCCATCCAGAACTTTTATTACAATTTTTATGCGATACTGACTTTTACTCTAAATTTTAATTGATTTATCTGTGATAAACGTCCATTCATTCATTACTGTTAGAATTTAAGACAGGACAGTATGTGGTGGGGTGAGGGTGGGCGGTAGATCGGCTGTACCAATAATTTTGGGACAAATTAAATCTTTGTATTTTGAAGCAATACAAAGTTAAAGTTTGTGTTGTTTAACGACACCACTGGAGCACATTGATTAATTAATCATCGGCTATTGGATGTCAAACATTTGGTAATTTTGACTCGTAGTCATCAGAGAAAACCTGCTACATTTTTCCTAATGGTATGGTATAGGGATTAACGTGCACATTCAGAGCAAGCTGTTTTAGCGCACGCCTGTCATGGGTGAAGGTGCCGGCCTCGGTCGGCTCCTCCGTCCAGGACAGGGAGAAGGGCCCGCCTGCACTGGCAGGTGCAAGAGAGCACCAGCAGTCCAACCGGGGTCGGTAGCAGGCGGAGGGGTTTTCCTAATGCAGCAAGGGATATTTTATATGCACTGGCAGGTGCAAGAGAGCACCAGCAGTCCAACCGGGGTCGGTAGCAGGCGGAGGGGTTTTCCTAATGCAGCAAGGGATATTTTATATGCACTTTCCTATAGACAGGAAAACACATACCATAACCTTGGAACGAGAAAAAAAAAAACCAATCAGTTGAATGGATCCACTGAGGTGGTTCGATCCTGCGATGCAAGCACCTCGGGCGAGCACTCAAACGACTGAGCGTCGAGAATACTAGGAGTGGCTGTTAGATCTTACGAGTTATTTCAAAACAGTTAAAGACGGTTCATACAGATTTGAAAAGCCCTTAAATGTGTCAAATCCCATGAAAAACCCATGAATAGAAAGAAAGAAAGAAATGTTTTATTTAACGATGCACTCAACACATTTTATTTACGGTTATATGGCGTCAGACAAGGTTAAGGACCACATAGATTTTGAGAGGAAACCCGCTGTCGCCACTACATGGGCTACTCTTTCCGATTAGCAGCAAGGGATCTTTTATTTGCACTTCCCACAGGCAGGATAGCACAAACCATGGCCTTTGTTGAACCAGTCTCAGAAACCCATGAATAGTGCTTGAATTTGAGAAAGTCATCTTGAATAGAGCAAGAATGCCTATTTGCTTTGATAACTATTCAAATTTAACTTCCTCAAGTTTATTTTTCTCATTCCAAAATTTTATAAGAAATACTGAAAATCATAAACGTATGAGACGGGGTACGCGGGGGTGGGGGGGGGGGTAGGGCAACTTCAAAATATGGTCATAAATTTGATTTTTAGATTATTTTCTAAAAGACAATCCACTGCATCCTTTCTGTAACTTGTGCTAATTGGATCAGGTTCAGTGTCATTCTGCTCACGGGTGATATCATCAGATAAGTGTTTGATTCTGTGTTCTGTATTATTGTCAACATCTACTGGACTGTATTTATCATTATTCATCCAATTTATTTGATCATCGGCTATTGGATGTAAAACATTTGGTAATATTGACCTATAGTCTTACAGAGGAAAGCCGCTACATTTTTCTATTAGTAGCAACGGATGTTTTATATGCACCATCCCACAAACAGGATAGCACATACCACGGCCTTTGATATGCCAGTCGCTGTGCACTGGATGGGACGAGAAATAGCCCAATGGCTTCACCGACGGGGATCGATCCCAGACCTGCTCGTCATCTAATACAGATACTGTTTCTTCCATTTCCACTGTTCTTAGTATTGGTTTTCTATTTTGAATTCTAAAAATGTGCCTCAAAGAGTAGGCCTACTTCAGGCTCTTGTAAAATTAAAATATATATCTGTAAGGAAAGAAAACCAACTCCTTCTATACAAATGATGTGAAGTGAGTAAAGTGAACAGATATTATAATAATTTAATAATTATCACACGCACGCACGCACATACACACACAGCAATAATAAAATTGGTTGAGGGAGAAACAACCTTTCGAGAATTGATCTACTATACCTCCGCATGTTAATCTACAGACCAGCTTATGCAATGACATCATGACGTATAATAAAGGTATATAAATTAAATGTCTGTTGCCGTACCGCAATGTGTGTGCAGAGGACAGTAAATTTGTTTGCAAACGCTGGTAAAATAAATAACAAAAAATGTAGTATTGTTACAGATATATATATATATATACATATATACATACATGTGTGTGTGTGTGTGTCACACACACACACACACACACACACACACACACATATATATATATATATATATATATTTTAGGAAATGATTTAGTTTTCAGTATTTAAATTATAAATAGAAATAGGAGTAGAAATAGTGGTGTTGATTGTAGTTCACAGAACAGGTAGGCCATGCAACCCGATAAGATCCTAGTTTGATGTTTGGTCTAACTTATGAATATTGTATATAATAATTATTGAATATTGTATAATCATGCACGTTATAAAAACGTGTGATACTTGCATACCATATCGATATATAGGACTTCTCCCTATGCTTGTAAATGTGTATCAAAGTACTAATGGTATCGCTAACGATCTCGAACAATGTTCTCATGTACAAAATACAAAATAGTAACCAAACAATATTTACATACAGAGAGATATGTTTACTTCAAACTATCTTCATGTAAAGAAGATGTCATCTTCTAAATTCTTCAAAACAAACAACGCAAACAGCATGTCAACTTTTACTTCCGCGAATACATGTGACGTCAAACTTTGTATACACACACACACACACACACACACACACACACACACACACACACACACACACACATATATATATATATATATATATATATATATATATATATATATATATATATATATGTATATATATGTATGTATGTATGTAATTGTATTTAATTATGAAATACAGGCCCCATACATTGTTATCGTTCTAGGCTTGGTAGGCAGGATTTTATATTGGGATTGGAGGGGGGGGGGGCACACTATGTATATACGTGTATATATGATTTTATAAAATTTAATAGGTTTTTTTGTTAAAGTTTGATGGGGGTGGGGGGGGGGGGGGTTCCCGTAGGTCCCCTCCCTACGCCACTGCAGGGACGGCGCATGACCTAACACTTCAAAGAGGCACTTTTGTGGGTTATATTTGTTTTATCTGTGAAAATGTCCTCAACTGAATATTTTCCTCCTCAATATTCGTCTTTTTATAATCAGTATGATTGTGAAATATTTTATGAATTTGAAAACCAAGTAGCGAAATACTTACCTCTTTGAAATGTGTTCGTTATAGGAGATTTTAACAGTCGAACCAAGCAACTGGATGATTTCATTGACGCTGACGTTTTACACTCGACCATAGCGAATGCAACTAACACTGTGTTTGTTTATAACAGTGATGTTCCTCTTCAGTCACGTGTAAACCCAGATAACGGTCACAACGAATGCGGAACGAGGCTTGTGCATTTATGTAAATCAACAGGTTTGCGGATTGTCAAAGGCAGACACCAGAATAACCAAAGCAGCGGCTTCACCCACAACGGTCCAAGGGGTATTCAGTGTTATTGACTATTTGATGTCCACCCCAGATATATTCACATTATATACAAAGTTTATAACATGCGATTTCAATGAGTTTTCAGACGTCGCCCCTCTATTTGTTGAGTTAGACATCGACCTTTCAAACGCACGTGCACCTAATCGTATTGAGGTCACCAATAGCACTGCCGACGGTCACCGAAGTGAACTATTCAGATGGAACTCTGATAATTTACTGTCGTGTAAAGAGGCAATTAAAGTTAATATTAACGATCTAAACGCATATTTTACTGATAACAATATTACGTCACAGGTATCAATGGACAACGCGGTCGAAGCATTTACTAATAAACTGAACAAAATTATGACACCGTTTTTTAGAGGGGATCGAGCGACACGGTCACGTGACACTTTGTTTACTTCGAAGGCCATACCGTCGGACCACGTGCAAGACACGATCACAAGCCTTGGTTTGATAATGATGTTAAATTTTTTTACTATGATTATATAAATGCTCTAAAATGTTTTAACAAGGAAAAATCGACCGATAATCATACAAGTTTACGAGATAAGAAAAAGATTTATAAATTATTGGAACAGAAACGACACAGGAAATATATTAGGACTGAGGGAAGTATGTTGGATCAACTAAAACGAAATAATCCTAGGCAATTTTATGCTAAAAATTTTAAACGTAGATTTCATAACAGCCTTTTACCGTTGAATACTTTTTATTAACATTTTAAATCATTAGCTTTTAGTGGTGACATAGAAGGCCCAGATGTTACAAATAAATATTGACTTTTGACAACATTGATCAACCTGTGTTTGAAGATCTGGATAAAGATACCACTATCACGGAAATTGAAAACGCTATAGGCAAATTGAAACGATCTAAAGCACATGGTCCTGATTTTCTTATTAACGAATATTTTATCGAATACAAATGCTATTTTCTCTATATATTACATAAGATGTTTAATTGTATTTTAGCTACTGGTTATTTTCCTAAAGGATGGTCTTCAGCTGTAATTGTCCCTATCCTTAAGAAAGGTGACATATCTGATCCTCACAATTATCGTGCTATTAGTTTAGTTAGTAACCTAGGTAAATTATTTACTCATATTTTAAATGAAAGACTGCTTTCATGGTCTTCGAACGGCTAATGATATTATCTCTGATGCACAATTCGGATTCACGTATATTTTACCGGCCTCGGTGGCGTCGTGGTAGGCCATCTGTCTACAGGCTGGTAGGTACTGGGTTCGGATCCCAGTCGAGGCATGGGATTTTTAATCCAGATACCGACTCCAAACCCTGAGTGAGTGTTCCGCAAGGCTCAATGGGTAGGTGTAAACCACTTGCACCAACCAGTGATCCATAACTGGTTCAACAAAGGCCATGGTTTGTGCTATCCTGCCTGTGGGAAGCGCAAATAAAAGATCCCTTGCTGCTAATCGGAAGAGTAGCCCATGTAGGTGCGACAGCGGGTTTCCTCTCAAAATCTGTGTGGTCCTTAACCATATGTCTGACACCATATAACTGTAAATAAAATGTGTTGAGTGCGTCGTTAAATAAAACATTTCTTTCAATTCGGATTCCAGCCAACAAGAGGAACCGTTGATGCCATATTCTCATTGCATGCTATTATTACAAAAACTTTGTCTTCGAAAAAGAGGTTGTATTGTGCATTTGTTGATTTTAAAAAGGCTTCATAAACTCATTAAGGCTGGTGTCAAAGGAAAACTTTTAACTGTTATTTATTCACTGTATCTCAATGTGTGTAGTTGTATAAACATTAATGGTTATACATCGGATTATTTTGCCAACAATTTGGGTTTAATGCAAGGCGAAGTGTTATCACCTATTTTATTTTATTTGTTTATTAATGATTTAGAAGTTACCTTTATAGAAAAGGGTTGTTTACCATATGAATGTAAAGATATTACTCTAATTTTATTGTTGTATGCAGATGACTTGGTGATATTTTCTGAGTCTGTTGATGGTTTACAGCAAATGTTGGACTGCTTATATGAATATTCAAACCAATGGGGTATGGAAGTTAACTTAGAAAAGTCAAAAGTAATGATTTTTAGAAATGCTGGAAAAATTAAAAATGGGGAAAAGTGGTTTTATAACCATAAAGTTTTAGAAATAGTTGATAAATTCCCCTATTTGGGTTTCATTTTGCATTACAATAACAAATTCACAGTTGCTGAAAAACATCTAGCAGATCAAGGAAGAAAAGCAACGTTTGCATTGTGTTCCAATACAAAATCTTTATACTTAAATATTGAAACTTTGATATCATTGTTCGACTGTTATATCACTACTATTCCCCTGCGCGTGCTGTAACCTCACTGTGGTTCAGGGGTGTAACATTCTCTTTGAAAATGGCCAATACAGCACAAATCCTCTTTATTTCTTCGAGATATAATTGAAATTTTGAGTAAAAGTCCGTATCTATCTGTGATATTTGTGTTTTTGCACAGTTCTTTACACTGTGTTTTTATTTAAATCTTGAATTTTTATATTGATGTTGATCATCACTTTATTTGTTTGCATTACCATAGTTTGACACCCAATAGCCGATGTATTTTTCGTGTTTAAACATTCATTCATTCCATCACTATTATTATCTGTTATGCCTCTGAAGATGGGGTTTCCACAAAGGGAACACAATAGAAAAGCTTCACCTCGATTTTTGTAAAAGATTGCTAGGTGTAAAACGATCTACTGATAATTCCCTGATATATGCTGAACTGGGTCGTGTACCATTACGAGTCAACAGAATATTCAGTATGATAAAGTATTGGTACAAAATTTTAAATACTGATAATTGCATTATTAAAAATTGTTACTTATATCTATATGATTGTGTTGAGGTTCAAAACGAAACAAATTGGGCTTATTATGTCAAATATGAACTGACTAGGTTAGGTTTTGGAGAGTTATGGCTAAATCAACATATTGATTCTAAACACCTACCTGTCATTAAGCAAAGACTGCTAGATCAAGCACAACAGGTAATTAGAGGTCAGATCCATGACACTCCAAAATGTTTTTATTACAGGTTTTTCATTGATGGTAACATATATGGTTTTCAATACTACCTTAGTAAATACCTTCCTGTACATTTTAGAAAACATATTACTAAATACCGCCTATCAGCCCATAGTCTAGCCATTGAAACTGGCAGATATCACAATATTGATAAATCAGAAAGAAAATGTTTTAAATGTGCTGATGAAATTGAAGATTAATATCATTTTATATTGGTTTGTCCATTATATAACGATTTAAGAATTTCACTTATTAAGCCATATTGTTGGAAAAAGCCTTCTGTCTTTACATTTATTCAACTGCTTACTGTACATAATATTAAGCAAATGCTCAATTTAGGTAAATATTTATATCTTGCTGCAAATTTGAGAAATAGCTGTATTTAATAGGCTTTTTTATGTACTCTCCACAGCTCGTATAATATAATCATATCAAGTTATGTACATCACCACTGTTTACCTGTATGTATATATCATTATTCTGTACTGATGAGCTTTTAGCTCAAAGTCAATCAAGAAATTGAAAATTGAATTTGAAAGAAAAGTCGTACCACTATATTTTACACTGCCGCCCCTGCTCTGGTACCTTCCCCGCCTCCTCCCCCCCTCCTCCCCCCTCCTCCCCCCCTCCTCCCCCCTCCTCCCCCCTCCTCCCCCCCCCCCCTCCTCCCCCCCCCCCCCCCCCCCCCCAAAACCCTTTTGAGCTGTAGTTTAGCTCGTGCTCGTCGTGGTTTCTTGTTTGCTGTATCATGCGCAGTCGTAGAACGTGTCCTTTCCATTACGCACGGGTTCTGTTTACGGGTTTTGTTGGTATATGTATACTTTCAGAGCAAGCTGTTATAACGCAAGCCTGTCATAGGCGTAAGTTTTTACCACTGTCAGCTCCTTCGTCCGAGACTGAAGGGTTTGGGGCGGGAAAAGGTGGGAGTCGCACACTGGCGAGTGTAAGGGAGTACGTACGGGAAGTCCGAACGAGGGTCGGTAGTGTGCGAGGAGGTAATTAGTGATGCGGATTTTTGCAGTGTTTCCCTACAAATCCCTAGGGAATAAGCCAAAGGTAAAAAGCGTATTTTAATTTGTCTTGTTGATTTTGCGTTCAATTTGGTCGGGAAAAA
This sequence comes from Gigantopelta aegis, assembly GCF_016097555.1. NCBI lineage: Eukaryota > Metazoa > Mollusca > Gastropoda > Neomphalida > Peltospiridae > Gigantopelta > Gigantopelta aegis. Next base: position 28,880,657 of record NC_054708.1, read on the forward strand.
ACAAGATGTATCGGGTTAATGTGAAGATATGCCCAAAGAAGGTGTAGTCCGATTTGAATCTGATTGGTTAGCCCTTAAAAGGGAATTTTGGGTTGGTTTAATAGCCCTTTTGTCATTGGTTAGCCCTTAAAGGGAATTTTGGGTGAGGTTTAATAGCCCTTTTGTCAACTAGCAGAAAGGGATTCTTCCCATAGACAGGAACCATGGCCTTTAATATAGGACATTGATTGAGGCGGTAAGGTTAACTTGTACAGCTTACAGCAATCAAGTTTTATTGGATGGTATGGCTGTAGCAATTGGCTCATTATATGTCTTTAAATTGATAACAATGTTGAAGGCGGTAGGGGGTGTTTGGGTTGTTTTTTTTTTTTTTTTTTTTTTTTTTTTTTTTGGGGGGGGGGGGTCGGATATTTGGGTCTGATTGGATTTACTTTATCACTTGGACAATCGTATTACTTGAACAATTATGTTGGTACTCATCTGTGCATGCTTCTTTGATTTGTTACTGTACAATACATTTGCCAATAAATCCAAACATTGGGTTACTTTCCATCCTAGACGGGACGTAGCCGCTCCGTAAAGCGCTGGCATGATGCGCGGTCGATCTAGGATCGATACCTGTCGGTGGCCCATTTCTCGTTCCAACCAGTGCACAACGACTGGTATTTGCTATTTTGCCTGCGGGATTGTGCATATAAATAATCCCTTGCTACTAATGAAACGGCACAAGTCGACACAGGCGCCCATGACAGGCGTGCGCTACAACAACTTGTTCTGAATTTGCACGTAAAACCCTATGATCTGACCTGACCAAATGAAAAAAAAATCCGGTTTTTCACTCAAAGACTTTGTCAGAATTACCAAATGTTTGACATCTAATAGCCGATGATAAATAAATCAATGTGCTCTAGTGGTGTCGTTAAACAAAACTTTAACTTTCCATCACAAGGACTCATTTGCACGTGATGCGACGCGTGAGTGCATGCTGTCCAGCTCTTGCGTCTGTAATTATGTTCATAAACTGAAGGCGTAGTTTGTTATCATAGAATAAATATCTTTGCAATGAACTGTTTTGTTTTATATATTCATGTTAAAGGTGAAATATCATAATTACACTTGATTTTTTTTATTATTATTGACACTGGATTAATATATAATAGGCGCGTTCGGCCCGTTATTTCACTGCGGCTGATCACATGCGTTTTGTAAACGCACGTGTATCCAGTGCGAATGCTCTCATTGGAAATGGTGTAGTTTAATTTTTGTAGCTGCACTGCATCCAATGTGAATTACTAATAGATTCTTAGTATCCTTAGAGACCTTAGTGTCAACACATCTTTAAAAGAACTCTATCTTCTTTTTCGTTTTTTCTTCTGTTTTTCTATTTATTATTATTTTTTTTTTTAATGTTTTAATTTTTGCAGCTGCACCGCAGGTGCCACTATGTATCCAATTTGAATGAACCCTTAGATTGTTAGTATCCTTAGAGACCTTAGTGTCAACACTTCTTTTAAAAAAGCTTTCTTCTTTTTTTTCTTATGGTTTTGTTGTTGTTGTTGTTGTTGTTGTATTTGTTTTTTTAATATTTCAATTTTTGTAGCAGCACCGCATGTACCACTATGTATCCAATTTGAATGAGCCATTAGATTCTTAGTATCCTTAGAACCGTTAGTATTAACTTATCTAAAAAAAACCAAAAAAACACACAAAAAACCTTTTTATTCCTATAAAAACATGTTGCTCATAATTTCCGTTGTTTAAAAATTATAAAGCAAGTTATAATTAGTAGGATTTATTAACGACTTTTGTAACATAATACACAATTATTGGCATCAACATGTTTAATTCAAGGCGGATTTGTTTTGTTTATTGTTTGTTTTTGTTTTGTGTGTGTGTTTGTGTTGTTAGGGGGTTTATTTTGTGTTTCTTTGTATTTTTTTTTTTTTTTTTTTTTTATGATGTTGTTTGATGATGTTGTTTAAAGTAATGGAAAACAAAATAACAAAAGCATCCATTGTTACTGTTAATTTCGGACCATTTCAAATCCGCACTGTGTACTTTGTATGGTAAACATAATACATACAGAATTGCGTATTATCAGATCAAAGGCTTTCTTATCGATTTTGTGACATTCATTGTTTCCATTGACATTCCAACGTGCTACAGCGCAACAACGAATGGGAAAAGAATGTAAAATGTGAAGAAAAAAAAACAGGGAACTGTTCGTAGTTTACTATAGGCTGACCTTGGATGTAGAAATGTGATCCATCGTCACTTGATCAATAGTGGGCACCGTTTCCTCAAAAACGAATGCCCATTGTTGACAATGTGGACAAAAAAAATCGTTTTCACCTCACTTGTGCTTAAACTGGCTAGCAGAAAGAATGGAATGTGTTAAATAGATACTAATGTCTATTCGTCTTTACTGAAATATTCATTTTACAAAGCACACATGTTTCGTTAAAGGTATACAGTTTCCCATGGTCATCAATTTATTAAGGACGTTAACAAATGATGGTAAACCTAAATCATTCATTGCTGCGCATATATGACATATTGTGATGTAGTTTTCTATTTTTCATTCTTATGGTTATGGGAGTTTCAAAATGTTTTTTGACATGATTCAAGCACGGAACCTAAATGTTTATAGTAGCCTGTATCATTTTACGAAGAATTCAATAAGCGTATGGGGTGCATCACCACCACCATCCCCGACATTCGATGTGCCACCCAAATCCCCCAGTGTTTAACGGATGAATGTCTTAAATATATTTATTTTTAGTAAGAAGATATAATATACATGTATATCTATTCGAGGGAATACTGTCACATATATATAATGCATATTTACAAATACTGTTAGTACATTAAAAAATTTTTTTAATAAGTTGCAGACCCCTACTAGAAAAGACATGCATCCACACATCCACACTTGACTGTACTTGTAATAACGATCACCATTGTGTAACCTGTCGAGTGTTTCAAGTGTAAACATTATTATTTCAAAGCTGACCCAAAAAATATTTTAATTAGGGATCAAGGGCAAAAGCACACATGCACCAACTCCCTGAAAAGGGCACTTCAATGAAAATTGTAAACAAATTGTTCAAATTGTTTTTTCGGGGGGGGGGGGGACAGATCCCTTTTCCCCTCCCTTGGAATCGCCCTTGTATTTTTTGTTGTACGTACCCACCAACTAATATCTTACCAAAGTGTATTACAAGAAAAATACTGATTCGTATTGTTATGGTAATGTCAATACATCTAAGGGAGAACGTGTACTTTTAATGGTCAAAATTCGTCAGGCATCGTAGTATGTCTCGTGTATCCATTATACAAAATACGTAGTTCCAGAGCAGTTGTTGACACTCCGGTCGGCTGGTTGTCGCTAGTCTCAATGAGTAGAGTTTGTTCAGTGGATTTTTAATAACCAGTTGTACTTACGACGGCCGGGGTGTATTTATTCTCACAGGATTCCCCCGTGTTCATCGGTAAACAGCCAGTAATTGATTATCGCCTCGGGTACTAAGCTGTGCGTGTTTCAGCCTGTATACGTGTATGGCCAGCCAGACGAGTAGGTTTGATAGTAGCTATAACCTATCTTAATAATGCAAGTCAGATGTCACAATACAGACATGTAGATTAAAATATATGTTCTCTAAATTCTAACGTAACACTTGGTCGGCATAAACGGTTAGTTATTATTTTAAATTATACGTCTATCGCGTAAATGCGATGTAACCAACTTGGACACATTCTCTGTTACTTTCATTAACATGAAGAAAATCTAACGTCAAAATTAGTTTTACGGACTATACTCCCAGAAGCAGACGACAGTAACAGCATTACAATCTTGAATCTCCTCTCTGCGTTGATAGTACAGTTTCAAAATTACTTTCTACACAGTTTCTCAAAGCTTTGAACTGCACTGACCAAAAGAAGGGAAAAAAATCGATCTGCGTGACTCCCGTTTTTCTGTTTTTAAATGGAACGTTCTTACTTGACCCGCGCTGATATCGGCTGAGAGGTCGTGTCTGCCCCTGTAGGAGGAGGTCACGCATGTCCGTCCATAGGGACCCAGAAAAGAAGTTCGCGAGATGGATACAATTAAACTCGGTTCAGCCTGTATGATTTGTGAGAAAATTGCCTGGTGATTGAGGAGTGATCGGTGAAAGATCTTTGAAGATATGCCTGTAGTAAATGAGGGGCTGTTTAAAGTTACTGGTATTTTACCTGTGTGTGTTGACCGACATCCTCTTTTAAAGGAAAATAGTGGCTTAGCTCAGGATAAAGACGTGGGAATATACAGGCCCAGGCAATACGCTAAAGTCTATGTACTTTATACAGCTGCATATCCATCCTTGGAGTTTGAGTTAGCTACTGTATAACGTGTTCAGTGCTTCAGGTGAAAACTTATTTACTATTATTACTGTGCGAATTATAATCCGAACGCACTAAACTATTCGTGCAGTGAATAACGACCGCGCTTTGTGAATAAATCGGAATTACTTATCAGTTCGGCTTATTATATGTACCTGGTGACAATACATGGATGATCATACATGATCATTGGGTAAATAATTACATAACGGTTCTGTTCACCCGTTCGTGATTTTTATACGGACATACATGCATGATATATGTGTGTATAATTACATGTGTACGTTATAACCAACAAGTGTGACAAATGAAAACATTTATTAGCAGAAATTACAACATGTGATTTAAGACCTAAACTGCACCACAGTTCCACCAAATGAAGAAGACGACATATTTCTTTCTTCGTGCGTTCTATGGCCTTTCTGGATTAGTGTTCATGGAAAATAATGCCTCGTGGTTTCTTTGGCAAGTGGTAAATAATGCAGACCCTTTTTTTTTTGATGATTTTGTGATCAAATGCCTGAAGCATTTACTATGAATATTCTTGCAACAGACTTCAGTTAATGATGCTACACCCGCGGGCCAGCTGTATCATGGGATAATTATAGTCTGTTTGTATGCGAATGTCACAGCAACAACAAATGAAGTGGACCAGATTGTTTTGCTGGTGGTTATAAATACCACACCTCGTCGCGACTTTAATGAAACATTTACGTGTTCTGGTTTTAAAAATAAGTCTTCCAAAAACCTCTCATAAAGACAGCCAGCAATATCCAAGTTATTTTCAAGCAAAATTTCTTCAGATATACACATTTGGATCAGTGTAACGTCAATAACAGATGGAATAGAGCACTAACAGGATTCTTAACTTATAAACGTTGAATCCCGTGACTAATGTTCACTAAAATTCTGCAGATAGATCGTCTAATACCTATATTGTTCTGAATCATGATAACCTATCTGTAACAGCCTGGGCATTTGGTTTTATGGTTTTCGTCGACAGAAATGTTGCGATACAGATATGTGCCCAAACGTTCCACCACCGCCGCTGACGAAGATGCTGAAAACAATAAAGAGACGAAGAATTCCATAGACCTTAGTGTTCGAGCACCTGTTGGTGCCAGTACAAAACAGACACCACGTGATGATGGCAACACAGCGGACATTGTAAACAAACAAACTCACAAAGAAGCTGTTTCAAAAGAAGGTAAGAAAAGTGCATGATGCATGCGATACTGTTGTTTTTCTGTTGTTATTTAAATTACAGAGAGGACAAAGAAAGAAAAAGAAGAAAGAGAAAAAAAGAAAAAAAAATGAAGACGAATTTTCCAGTACTCTTATTCTTATTTTTCCTTTCCCTGTCAGTTCTGATTTTCAGAGTTAACATATTTTAGTCAGCATATTACCTAGGTCGTGTTAGTATTTTAAATTCCTCTCTGTGGGGAAGGTGCATATAAAAAAAATACTTTGCTGCTATTAGATAGAGTTGCTTAAGCGATGGCAGAGGGTTTCTTTTTTCACGACATATCAGTCTGTAAGCATCAAAGGGGAGTTTCACATTTTAGCTCCTACGTTTGTATTATTTTGAGACAACTTCTGAGTTCATAAGCTAACTTTCTAATTTTAAATAACCTTTAAACATTGAAGAAACATTAAAAGTAATACCCTTAATTTGATGACATTTCAAGTCCATTTTTTTTTAATTCACCATGATTGTGATATGTAAAAATACAAAGTGTCCACTGGCAGGATTCAAACCTCTGACACTGACTGGAATGGCACTTAACAGTCCATGACCTTAATCGTTCGGGCATCGGGACTTGCACAAAAATGGAATACTATACGAGGTTCACGTAGTCGTTAATAAATGAGCAAATAGTAAATAGTAAATTAATAAATACATTAATAAAATTGAAAGATGTCCAAACATTTATCAATCTACATTCATCTAGGATATTTGCACCGATATTTGTTTAATGTTGAATCAATAACAAATATTAAACTATACAACAGTGCCAACATCTTATTTATATATGTTCAAATCAGATTCCTCCAATAAGTAATTAAATAATTCATTTGTGAAATTAGAAAGGGGACATCGCCTTAGTTCGCCATAAACCATAAATCCAGGAGTACATTTATTAACAGTTAGTAAATATTTAGAAAATTTCCAATCATATCTTTCTATCGACTGTAAGTTTGTAGAGCACCACTTTTAGCAACCATATATTAAAACAATTTTATAAAACAAATCAATAGAATATATTATTCTGGTGGCTCTAAACTATTACACTATAAATAGCCTCCATTGTTTTATTACGATATTTTATATTTATAAATTAACAATCCATATCCCTAAGTATTTGTAGTTATCAACAATTCTTATAAGTGTTCCACTGAATTTAAATATAAATTAATCATAAGATTTTCTTCCTTTACTACTGATAATAATTATGTTGGTTAAGCCTCCATAATCAACAATAATCGGGTTATTCTGGTAGGGCCTCTACGAGTTCAAAATATTGGACTTGAGTACTTGAGAGTCAAGCTCGCCCCAGACCCGACACTTTACACAACATGATGATGAAACTAAATAATAAAGTGAAATAGCATTATGCATCCCAATTCCAGCGCTATACATAGATGCCAAACCATGTCCATGTATTGCATTCCACACATTCGACTTTTGTCGTTCTCTCCCCCCCCCCCCCCCCCCCCCCCCCCCCCCCCACCCCCCTCATGTCTCACACTCATAGCTCTATAATGTAACCGGCGGCAAGCATATGGCAAAATGATGTCAAAGAAATGTAATTAATTGAGAGTGCTCTTCCTTTCACGGGTACTCGAGTCCTGTGAACAGACTCGAGTATTCGTGGAGACCCTAGATTCCGGTAGGCCTAGAACATCTGATGATTCTGGTAGACCTAGCAGCTGTGATTCTGGTAGGCCAAGAGCAGCTTGTGATTCTAGTAGGCCTAGCAGCTGTGATTCTGGTAGGCCTAGAGCAGCTGGTGATTCTGGTAGGCCTAGAGTATCTGGTGATTCTGGCAGGCCTAGATTATCTGGTGATTCTGGCAGGCGTAGATTATCTGGTGATTCTGGTAGGCCTAGAGTATCTGGTGATTCTGACAGGCCTAGAGTATCTGGTGATTCTGGTATGCCTAGAACATCTGGTATTATAGTAGGTCTAGAGCCGCTGGGGATTCTAGTAAGTCTAGAGCAGCTGGTGATTCTAGTAGGCCTAGAGCATATGGTGATTCTAGTAGGTCTAGAGCAGCTGGTGATTATAATAGGTCTAGAGCAGCTGGTGATTCTAGTAGGCATAGAGCAGCTGGTGATTCTAGTAGGTCTAGAGCAGCTGGTGATACTGGTATGTCTGGAACAGCTGGTGATTCTGGTAGGCCTAGATCAACTGGTGATTTTGGTAGGCCTAGAGCAGCTGGTGATTTTGGTAGGCCTAGAACATCTGTTGATTCTAGTTTACATATAATTTTAGGCTCTGTATGTCGTAAACATGTTACAAAGACAGCAACCTTATGATAGTCCCTTTAAATCCTTGATTAAACACGTGCAATTGTGTCTAGCAGGCACGGATACAGGGTTTCTGAAAGGGGGGGGGGGGGGGGTGTCCAAATGTAATGACTGATCTCTGCTTTTACACGGAACAGTAAATATAATCACGTTTCCCTTTAAAGGGTATGGGCGATTTTCAAAAAAGGGGGTCCGGACCCCTGGACCCCCCTATATCCGCTACTGGTCTAGTCCATCTGCCTTTGTAGCAATAAGAAACGCAGATCATTTAGAAATAAAGAAAATAAAAATAGAGACGCATTTTTGTCCAATTTCACATACAAAATGTTTTATCACGCTGTAATTAGTGGAACGATTTTCTTTTTGTTACTAAAAAATAAAAATAAAATTATACTAGGAAATATAATAATACTAATGAGTTTTGTAAATGTTCTGAAGCTACAATCTTTAAATTTTCCACATAAACTTCAACAATACACAACAATTCAATGCAGACCCAAAGGGTAGGGTGTTGGGTGTCCACACACCTGTCTCGGAAATTCGAAGTGCTTCCGTTTTGCAAAATTGTAAGCCCTTCCTAAGAAGATCCTGCATTCGCTCCTGTACAGTGAATATGTTCTTTGAAGCGAAAAAGCTGCGTAATGAGAAATAATGGCCACCCGGAAGGCATATAAGTCCATGCATGATTAAAAATAGCAAATCAATGATCCCAAATGTTTAATAGGTGAAAAAACATTACCCACTGATTACGCGATGACAAACAACGCAACGCGTGACTAACAGCAATTCTGTCACAACTACACTTGACCCCTGACCAGTGCTGACTGCCCTGCTGGAGCTAATCGGATTAGTCTAGTATCCGCTTTAAACAACTAATGCCATGCTCAAACTGCAAAAAAAACAAAAACATATAAAGGTGATATTGGATACATAAGCGCCCCGGAATCGGCAACTGGCGAGGTCAGAGGCTGAATCCGGGGTGGGCGTGCCTGAACCCTTGTGGATAGGGGCACGTAAATATAGTTGCCCGTTGCCCGAGGCAGGAGGGCGCGGGGGGGGGGGGGGGCAACTGCCCCCTAGTGCTGGAGAAAAATCTCAAATTCGGGCAAAAATGGTAGAGATATTCGGGAAACAATTGCTAACCTGAGACCTTTTTATCATGTTTTTCCATCATTCTATGCTCAAAATTAGTTGTAATCAATGTAAAAATGCGTAGTGATTCGTTTATAAAACTCTATATAGCTTTTTTGGTAGTAATGAATATGAAAAATGGGAGCCCGTACGCCTATGTTGGATAGTTCTACCGACATCGGTGGTGTCGTGGTTAAGCCATCGGCCATAAGGCTGGTAGGTACATGGTTCGCATCCCGGTACCGGCTCCAACACAGAGCGAGTTTTAACGACTCAATGGGTAAGGTCACTATACCCTCTTATCTCTCATTAACCACTAATAACTAATAATTAACCCACTGTTCTGAACAGACATGCAGCCCAGATAGCTGAGGTTTAATAATTGGATATATGCATGAAAATAAGTTGAAACGAATGAATAAGGATAGTTCTAACTTCACCGAGGGCTTAATCAACATCATACAATTATATACTTTTTGGTAAAAACCCGACCCAACTAATTAAGATTTATAAATAACCTACTATATTAGACAGACGCGTCAAAATTATTTCCCCATCCCAGGGCTCACCCTGTCTATTGTCAAATTAGCCAACTGCAACATTTCATCTTTGACTAAGAAAATGTTACTTTAATTAACCACATTTTAATATAAAAACTTTCAAAACCAAATTTCGTTCCTGCCACTCAATTAAATAAAACTACCAAAATTGTCCCAAACCCAGCCACTGCCTATCCCAGAGACTGGCTCTTGAGTGGATATGCCTGAACTGTAACAGATATATAGCTGTAATCGTCATGATCGAATTATTTGACAATGACTAACTTCACCAGCCTCAGTGGCGGTATAAGCACAGTAGATTCTGGTAATGCTCGGTTTCTATTTTTAAATACGTATATTGATATAGGGACTTTGGATAGGCATCTTTCCAACAAAGAACGCTTATTTTTCATAATAACACTCCCTTTAAACCGTTCAGCTTAAAGCTCACATTCCAGTATGAGTGCTTCCCCAGAGAGAGTTTTAAAGAGGGTTAACGTTATACTGAGATTGCAACTAAGTGCTGTAACATAATATATATGTTAAAAAACCCAATGAATCTTTTTCTTTACACACCCGTTGGTGAGAACATCATTCGTTATCTCTGATAACACATACTTGTTAACACATATACGTGCGTTAACATTTTAAAGACATACGACTAGCTGCTCCAATGTGATGACCAGGGGCCTAATTCATTAAACTCTCGCAACTTTATGATCTCGCAGTGCAGTGCTAAAAGACTTGCAAAGAGGATGTTTTGTTGTCTAGCAGAGCTTAAGTGATCTTTGTGAATTAGGGTAGCAATGCGCTTAAGGTAATCTTAGGGCTAAGATCGCTCCGTGGAACGGGGCTCTGGTCACCAATACCATACCATCCAATGAAAAAGCCCCAAAACAACAACAACGGTCGAATCGATTACTCCGTGATGTACAAGATAACCTGAAATTGACTTGCTTGTGACGCACACGTTAACTATAAGCGCAAGGGCTATAAATAGGTTTTTGTTGGAAAAGGCATTTAAATTTATTTAACTGTTTTTTTCGGGATATGTAAGAAATAGAATACAACATTCGTGTCCGTTAGATATAATTTGTCTTACAAATCGTTGTTTAAAAAAGTACCCAACTCGCTTTTGCTCGTTAGATACGTTTTAAAACAACTCGTTGTAAGATAAATGGTATGTAACGGCCACTCAGGGCCGTGGCTAAGATTTTTTGTTGGGGGGGGGGGCAACTGAGTAGTTAATAGTCTAAAACTCCATAAAGGGTTAAGAAGAAAATTTTCTTTAAGTTTCTATAATGCCACTCTGTAGTATTTTCTATTTAACAACTAAAGTTACATCTTGCATGCAATTTATTGTTTAGAATATTGCTTTTTGTATATTGAAAGCGTTTATGGTCGTCTTAGTGTTTTTAGAAGCTCAATTTCATTTTACTTCCCATATATTCCCTATAAATTATATGGACGTTAAATATCTAGTGTTTGGACTACTACAAAAAATAGGATAACAAGTAACACATTCTATTTACAAACACTGATATTTTAAACAACAAAATGTATTTAATCTGTAATTTTAATTGTTAAAAATGCTCTGTTAGTTGAAAACATGTTAAATGAAAACAAATTAAGGATTGTCGATTTACGTAAGGAGGTAAAAGGCCTGGCCACCATACCGATTCTCTCGCCCAGACAGCGTGCTTGAACTTTAATTGGAAATATGACCACGAAAATCAAGTTTAAAGTGAAATAACGTTCTAACTTAGTGCATCTACAATTGTTTCAGTCATTTTTTCTTCTTCTTTTGTTTTTTGGTGTGTGTGTGTGTGTGTGAGGGGGGGGGGGAATGGGGAAGAGGCACATTGGTAACGGAAGGCCATAATTTTTAGTTACTTTATAAACAAATGAAAACAAATGGGGGTGTGGTGTAGGGTAGACGTTCGACGTCACAAATTCAAGATTGGAAAGCCAACATATAATCGACTGTAAACTCCGTTTAAACGGACATATATATAAAAGATACGGAACATTGTATTTTTCGTTGTCCTTTGCACATGTATGTGTGTGTGTGTGTGTGTGTGTGTGAATGAGTGTGTGTGTGTGTGTGTGTGTGTGTGTATGTATATATATATATATATATATATATATATATATATATATACTGAACCGCAAAAGAAACGCGAGATTTTTAAATGTCATTTCTATATGGTAAATTATAACAATTTATTTCGGGGATGTAACTGTCAATATTACAAGACATGCTGGTTTATGACTGAGACCCAAATTGCAGGTACCCTTTCAACTTTCCATGAAACGACACGCCAAAACGCACCTGTCTCGAAGGCCGTGGGTGGCAGTCGCAAACAATTGTCATGAAAACCGAAATGCACGTGCATCTCGTGGAGGTTATGGGTATAAAAACCAACTTGAACCGCGTTCCTGGCATTCGTAATTTGCACGCATCAGGTATGACCCGATTGTCAGCAGCGCAGAGAGAACAAGCTATCGGCCGATTGCAAGCCGGGCAGCGTGCCCTGGTTGTTGCTAACGCTTACAATGTCCATGTCAGCACCATCCATCGTCTACAGCAGCGGTACATCAACACCAACAGCACTGCCGACAGTCACCGCAGCGGGCGCTCCCGGGTGACCACGCCCAGGCAGGACCGCTACATCAACCGGCAACACCTCCATGATCGCTTCAAAACGGCCAGCATGACAGCTCGCGCGACCATTGGCACTGGACAGCGACCCATCAGTGACGACACGGTACGACGTCGACTGGCCGCCAACAACCTGTTTTGCCGACGTCCCGCTCGAGGACCTGTCCTCACCGCCCGCCACCGTCAGACACGACTACAGTGGGCTACACAGCACCAACATTGGCGGCATCAACAATGGAGGTTGATAGTCTTCTCTGACGAGAGCCGGTACTGCGTTTCCAACTCGGATGGCAGAGTGAGGGTGTGGCGTAGGAGGGGTGAACGCTACAGAGACGCATGTGTCCTGGAGAGAGACCCGTGGGGTGGCCAAAGCATCATGGTTTGGGGTGCTATAGGCCTGAATCGGAGAATTGGGCCCCATTTGTTCCAAAATGTTGGTGCAGGCAGAGGGAATGGCATCACAGCGCAGCGCTACGTTGACCAGATTCTAACACCTCACATAGTGCCCTTCTTCACGCGTCACCATAACCACGTGTTCCAGCAGGATAATGCTCGCCCCCACACGGCCAGGATCACCATGGACTTCCTGCGTCAGCACAACATCAGAACCATGCCGTGGCCGGCTCTCAGCCCTGATTTGAACCCGATTGAACACCTGTGGGATGAAATCCAGAGACGGCTTAACCAGGTGGTCCCACGGCCGACAACTCGTGTGCAACTGGAGGCAGCTTTCCTGAGGGTGTGGGCACAGGTGCCAATGGCTTTTGTGAACCGCCTCGTGCATTCCATGTACCGACGGTGTATGGCCGTTTTGAACACCCAGGGAGGACATACACGGTATTGAACATGTCACGCCCTACAATCTCGATGTGCTGGATCCCCCCACTACCTGAACACAGGCAAACGACCCAGAGACTGTGGTCAAAGTGCATCCAATAAATTGACTTTATCAGATTTTTCAAAATTTATCTTTGATATTAATAAATTGAAACATATTTTCTCAGCCACACATGTGTCGCGTTTCTTTTGCGGTTCAGTATATATATATATATATATATATGTATGTATATATATAGGGCTGAAGTTAGGTCCAATATGTAGTATGTTCAAAGTCATTTCTGGCTCTAACTTTGAGATGGAGATGTTTTCAACAAAAAGGAACGTAATGTTTTGATGACATAAAAACAATGTAATGGCATAATATTTACATTTTGATTACAATACTGTTATGAAGGGAACTGATGAAAAATGTTAGGAAATTGGGGGAAAGGCGTATATGTTTTTTTAGTTGGTTTGGAGTTGGGCAAAATGAAATTTTTAGACTTTCTTTTTTTTGAAGTATTGTTTAATTTGTCATTAATGCAGCTGTCAATTTAAGTAGTTTGTAAATGTATCGCAATTCGTATTAAAACAATTAAACAATTGAATAAGGGTAGGGGCACCATCTCTAGTGGGGAGCACAAGCCATATTTTAATCTTTATTATATAGAATAGGACAAAAACAAAAAAGTACATGTTCGTCCTCAAGTGGGGGCAACCCCCCCCCCCCCCCCCCCCCCCCCCCCCTCGTTTCTACGCACCTGCTATGTCACAGGTAAAAAATAGTTTTAGTAGTGTTAATTTCAGTGAACGATTAATTAGCTTTGATGTCTAGATAGGTCATCATCATCATGGAGCAGCTATTAAGATGTCTTTAAATCGATATTCAAGACACATGGGATACCAGAAATAACATTATATATTAAGACACCAAATAGCCATGGCGTGGGATGGACGTAGTCGAGTGGTACAATGCTCCTCTGATGCGCGATTGATCTGGAATCGATCCCGTATGTGAAACGATTTGAATGAAATTGCGTGGCATGATGGATTCATTGGACTGTTTCACCTTCCTGATAGTGCTATATAACTGACCGTGTTATGTAGTCTACTATCCCGTCTGTACGTTGGTAGTCCGATACAAACTGACCGCAATGGCATCAAAGATCTTTTGCTGCTAATGATTAATATATATAATCATTGAGTGGCTGCAGCCAATCTGATTAAGACCCAGTGGAGCTGATTTTAACCAGATTGGGCTGTAGCGGGCTTCCGCTCTCAGAAGGCAGGACTTAGCCCAGTGGTACAGCGTTCGCTCGATGCGCAATCGGTGTGGGGTCGATCCCCGTCGGTGGACCCATTGGGCTATTTCTTGTTCCAGCCAGTGCACCACGACTGGTATATCAAAGGCCGTGGTATGTACTACCCTGTCTGTGGGATAGTGCATATAAAATATCTCTTGCTGTTAATTGGAAAGTGGCGACAGCGGGTTTCCTCTCTCTGTGTGGTCTGTGACCATAATATGTCTGACGACATAAACCGTAAATAAAAATGTGTTGAGTGTGTCGTTAAATAAAACATGTCTTTCTTTCTTTCCGCTCTCGACCGTCCTCGGTGGCGTCGTGGCAGGCTATCGGTCTACAGGCTGGTAGGTACTGGGTTCGGATCCCAGTCGAGGCATGGGATTTTTAATCCAGATACCGACTCCAAACCCTGAGTGAGTGCTCCGCAAGGCTCAATGGGTAGGTGTAAACCACTTGCACCGACCAGTGATCCATAACTGGTTCAACAAAGGCCATGGTTTGTGCTATCCTGCCTGTGGGAAGCGCAAATAAAAGATCCCTTGCTGCCTGTCGTAAAGAAGAGTAGCCTATGTGGCGACAGCGGGTTTCCTCTAAAAACAGTGTCAGAATGACCATATGTTTGACGTCCAATAGCCGATGATAAGATTAAAAATCAATGTGCTCTAGTGGCGTCGTTAAATAAAACAAACAAACGCTCTCAGATACCGTAATAAAAATGTGATAAGTCTGTCCTTGAATAAAACATTTCTTCCTTCCTTCCAAAATTTGAAATAGCTGGATAAGTAGTTAAAAAAAGTGCTGAGGTGTCATTAGACGATCATTCCATTTCTTGTTACCACTGTGATTGAGCAATAAATAATAAATTATTGAATAATAGTACATCATTACATGATGTACTAGTACATCATTTAGAGTCGTCTGCTACTGAAATGCTATTGTAAAACCCTTTACGCGGAAATTTGGACGTGTATGCAGTGTTTTCGAAAGTAACATGACACCTACATCATATATTAGTTATAAATACACTATAATATCAGTAGTAGATAAAACTGCTTCAGATTCAAATTTAAAATCGAGGTCGTATGGTTGAGTGCTCTATGTGATATGGTCGATACGCTTCCGGAACTGTCCATACAAAAAAGGTCTTCTTCACCTTGAGAGGTATCCCACGAAACGAACCAATCAGAAGTCATGTTTTATCTAAGTTTTGAAATTGCCCTCCATCTTGCAGTGCTGAATGCAAATTATTGTTTACTTTTTGTCAATTTTCGTCTGGCATTTTAAATGTCGTGCATATTGTAGATATACTGAAAATTTCATGTGATGCTGAAGTAGTATTTTGGTTTTGAAACAGTAGATGGTGGTTAAAAGAGCATCGGGTAAATCGGAAACAATTGTAAACCGACAGTCACAGTGCGACACGCTATCAATGTATCATGCTATGATCATGATCGTGTTATCCACGGATTAAACCCCAAAAGGTAAATAAATAATAATAACAAATCTACAGTATCAAACACTGTTACATTGCATGCTGATTTTAAACAAAAAGTAAGCACAACTGTGGTTTAAGCTACACGAATGAACAGACGACGACGTGTGCAGTGTAGGAGAGCTGCTCAAGCCTTAGCCCGAGTACTCTGACTGTAAGAGAGCTAGACGGACATTTGGACATAAACACGCTCTCATTACAGTCAGAGACCAACCTATGTCTTTTTTTGGCAATTCTTGACTACCAAACGGTAGGCAACGATTCCCGCTCTAATACCAAAACAATCATATGTTTGACGTCAAATACCTTTACATCAATCATTTTCGAGTTAATTGATACAAAAAAATCCACATATTAATCACTAATACACTTACTACAGAAAGAAACCCGACAGCACCCACATTCAGTTACGCTTCGTGACACTCCGTCACAACAATTGCAAAGCTCGGCGATCTATTTCGAGACGTAGACCACGTGATCGTGCACTGGGCGATTCCACCTTGTGCAGCAGTTACAGGGGCCGTCTCATATCAAGCGAAGTTACAACATGGAAGAGTTGGCTAATGCCGTTTTGGATGAATTTGGATTTCATTACGTCATTAAACCAAAACAATTACACATTATTGATTCCATTTTGAATTTGAAGGATACATTTGGGGTGTTATCGACAGGATACAGCAAAAGTATGTGCTACGTACTGCCTCCTCTTATGAGACGACCCCTGTAACTGCTGCACAAGGCGGAATTGCCCAGTCTCGAAATAGATCGCCGAGCTTTGTAATTGTTGCGACGGAGTGTCACGAAGCGTAGCTGAATGTGGGTGCTATCGGGTTTCTTTCTGTAATATGTGTATTAGTGATTAATATGTGGATTTTTTGGTATCACTTAACTTGAAAATGATTGATGTAATGGTATTTGACGTCAAACATAGGATTGTTGTGGTATTAGAGCGGGACTCATTGCCTACCGTTTGGTAGTCAGGAATTGCCAAAAAAAGACATAGGTTGGTCTCTGACTGTATTGAGAGCGTGTTTATGTCCAAATGTCCGTCTAGCTCTCTTACAGTCAGAGTACTCGGGCTACTCAAGCCTTGGCTCGAGGATACCAGACGTTTGGTCCCCAAGCGAGTTTTGCTCCAGTCAGATCCCCCCCCCCCACACACACACACACACACACCTCCAGTTTGACTAATTCTCCCCATGTCAGTTGTTTGTCCCTAACAATTTGTCAGTTCCTCCACTCCCCAATATTACAGTGCTGTCCGGTGTATCGGCGCACCTAAGCTTTCAAGGACCATTTTCTATGTGAACATTGTGAAATATTTAATAAAATGCATTTCTTACCAATGAAGAAGTGCATAATCTGAAATACACTACAAAATGTTTTATGTCTGTAGTAAATAAACATTTTAAAATGGTGCATAAATATAGGCACCCCCTTGTATCCAAAACGATTTGCATGTCCGGTGATTCGGCGCAGTAGATGTGGATCGTAGACCCCGCTATTTATAAACCGCCCATGACCTCACTTTTAGCCCCTAAACGCTACACTATAATTGTCCCAGAATTATTTTAGTACTTTTTTGTTTTGTCTTGTTAAAAATATTACTATGAAAATGAACGATCACATATGACCCATCTCATGATCAGTTTCGGAATCGTTTTCTTGAGTGGCACAGTACTACAGATGCAGACATGTTCATTGTCATGCATGGCTAAGATGCCTACAGGGATTTATTTTTCTATGGTAGATTGTGCACACACGTGGATCTTATTTCGCTTTTATTTTTTATAACAATGTGACAATTTTGAACTGGAATGACTGTCAATTAAGGTGTAAAATATTCGTTTTCATTGCACTTGTCTGTGTTTTCTTTTTCGGTTTAAATAAAAAATAACCGAACAAAAATAATTACATTTATACTCTTTACTATAATTTTTAAAATGCGGTAAAGGTGTTTTTAGACTGGTTTTAACATTCTTAATATCAATAAGGCTGACCTACTTCGCGTTTATAAACACGAAAACAGGTGAATGATTTATTTTGAAATTATTATATAATTATTGATAATTCTAAAAAAAAAATTAATTGCACCCTTAACAATAAATATGTTGATACTTGATTAACCATTGAAAAAGGAATTGAACTTTAATTCGTTAAAAACTCTGACAACATGACAACTTCCTAAGCATACTTCACAAAATACCAAGTGCGTCGAATCACCGGACGCGCCGATACACCGGACATGGTTGTAATATTATGTTGGGTAATAAAGATGATTTTGGCAGTTATTTTATTGTAAATATTGTAAAGCGGGTTTTTGGTATATTTACACTCAAAAAACTTTTTCCCAAAGAAAAAACGTCACTAAAGCAATACCTATTGTTCGAAACACACATGTTAATTGTGATTGGAGCTTCGTAAACTCTAAAATCTGTTCTGTCCAGCATTTGTGAGGTTTTTCGATTGGGAAATGGGTTTTTTATTGTAAATATTGTAAAGCAGGTTTTTGGTATATTTACACTCCAAAAAATGTCACTAAAGCAATAGCTATTGTTCGAAACACACCTGTTCATTATTTTGTATAGTACAATCCCGAAAGCTGCTCATCCAATACGTATTTTGGGGGTATCTTGGGGGTAAATAGTCGGACCCTAAAATCAGTCCTGTTCCGCATTTTACAAACAAGGCGGAAACAGACGTATGCATATGTTTAGGTCTGACAACAATATTTGTGCTTCATGTAAATTGTAAATCATATAATATTGATAAACTGTCAATAAAGTATATAAAAAACCCTTGTTGGATATGATTTTGGCAGAATTATGTTTTTTGTGAGGTTTTTTGATTGCGAAAAGGTTTTTTGATTGTAAATATGCCAAAAACCAGGTTTTTGGCATATTTCGGGTGACCGGTTATTATTATTGTGTGTGTGGTTACTATTGTCCGAACCAAATTGTTAACAACTACAAAGAATTACTCTCCTACCTTTAATTGCCGTTAGATTTCCTCCAAAGTTTGTCCAGACACAAATCGCAAAAACCCCACTACAAATATACAGATTCCACACACGAGACTGCAACGATGTCGCCAATATTGTCTTTGCTGAGATTGCATAGGAAAAAATACATGCAGTTTTCTGCCGTCTGCCATGTTGCTTGTTTATGGAATACTCTTCAAGAAGGGTGAAAGCCTCCAAAGTATGTGACACAATTACTATGAAATCGATAATCTCTAGTGTATCATTAAAATAATAATAATAATAATAATAATATGACGTCATGACGTTTGCTTTTTATATCATAACATGTTATGACGTTGTTAGATTAAGTCCTATCTTTTCACCCCTCTTGAAGAATATTCCATAAAAAGTCAAAATGGCAGCTGATACAAAATTACATGCTTTTTTCCCTATGCGCTCTCAGCGAAGTCGATATAGGTGACATGGTTATCATCTGGTATGTGGAATCTATGTCATTGTAATGTTTTTTTCAAGATTTGTGTCTGGACAAACTTTGGAGGAAATCTAACGGCAATTAAAGGTAGGAGAGTAACGTTTCGTAGTTGTTAACAATTTGGTTTGGACAATAGTCATTTTGTACCATATTTTATCATTTATGGTCATTTTGTACCATAGTTTATGGTCATTTCATACCATAGTCGTTTCGTACCATAATGCTTTGGTCATTTCGTACCACAGTCATTTCGTACCATAGCCATTTCATACCTACTTTTTACCATCTCGTACCATAATGTTTGGTCATTTCGTACCATAGTGGTTTCGTACTCAGTATCTTATTTTTGTCATGGTATGCACTACTTATTTTTATTGTTGACGAATAAACGTTGATGTGTAAACATACCTTGTAAAGTGAGCAACGGTTTAAATGAACATATGTATATTGCCACTGATGATCATTTCATGTGATACGAGAACCCCCCCCCCCCCCCCCCCCCCCCCCCCCCCCCCCCCCCCCCCCCCCATCTTATATACTTATATAGGCTTAAAAATTACGTCCTTTGTCCACTTTCGACAGATTCTCTGCCCATGCTTGCCTTATTGCTGTTGGATAAACAATCGTTATAATCAACAGTCACATCAGTATCAATGTTACGAATGTAGAATATCACTATGTGGTCTAGTCTATGATTAAGTATAACAAAATATACACAATCTTGAAATCATTATAACTTTATTTTATAACAAAACACAGCACTGTACTCAAGCTACAGTTAAAACACTTTTGAAATCACTAGCGTTGCGGTGTCAGTCATCAGTGACATGCACCAATCTGGAACAGATTTTCAACAGGCGGCCGATGCTGATTTTCCCGTCACTATAAAGTGCCGAATTTTCGAAGAGCACCTTTTGTGTGACTCTCTCTCTATTAGTCAACTAAGCTGCACAATAAATGATTGAGGTACGAAATGACTTTGGTATGAAATGACCAAGGTACGAAATGACCAAACAGACATGGTACGAAATGACTATGGTACGAAATGGTAAAATTGGGTACAAAAGGATTATGGTACGAAGTTACTGGTTACCATGTGTGTGTGTGTACTTGGTTTGTTTGTTTGCACTGAGGATCAAGAAAAGAGAACAGATCTAATCTGTTTAAAGGTGACCCGTCATAACGCCCCCACATCAAATCGTCCCCACATGCGAAGGACCATGTTTTTGTCTGTAGCTCCGATCCGAGCACCATCAAAACAATGTTTTAAAAAAAAGATAACTAAGATAAGCACAACTGTTTTAATGCAGTTTTTACAGAACTATTTTGGCAAAATATGTTCGCTTATCCCATTTGAGGGATTGGTTCTTGGCATTCCCTGTAAAAGAAAGAAATAACAATCAAATTATTATTTTATTAAATATATTGGCGAAAGAGTTGTCGGTGTCGGGCATGATAAAAAAATAGTTGGAAGAAAAATATTGATGTATAGGCCTAATGGCATTCAGAGATTGAATAAGGTTCAAATGACATTGAATTTGATTCCACTTCTCACAAATAATTATTGTGTATGCGTTGTGTAGTCTGTGTTAAGTGTGACCGGGGACGTTTTGTTAGGAACCGGGGACGTTTTCACAGGGGGACGATTGGGTTAAGGTGAGGTTCCCACTTTATACATGCATTAATATAATGGGGATAACAAAGCTTCAGGTTACCATAAAGCACGGGTCTGGTAACCTCCATACTTGCCTGCAGAGTTTTAGCAGGTTTCTGCCAGAGGGTAAAATGGATATGGTGCCATACCCAATTTCTTTTGCAGAGTTTCGTTTTTTAAGTTGACCTTTTGACCAAAATTAATGACTTTATCATTACTGTCTGATTTTCTTAACCCTAACCCTGAACCTAACCAATTTTCTTTCTGGGGGCAGGCCCCCCATACCCGCTGTTGACTATGGTTGCATTCAGCACACACATTGTAAATATTCAGTTTCATAGCACCATACCCAAACATTTCTTTCTGGCAGAAATACTGTAAATTAGGTGAGCCAAGGCTAAAAGAATGGCCATACATCAGGGGCTTTACCAATGATAGTCTTTTGCTGGTGGGTAAAACTTATTGTCTGTTAAAGAAATAATATTTGCTTTTTAATTTAGTGCCTGCTGTGAGAGATAAATGTTTAAAATTGCTGTAGGTTGCTCAGATTTGCAGTAGGTGAGCATTTAGACTACGGCAAAACATTTCAAAATCACCTCAGTTAACAAGTTCGTAAGTTCTAACCCTGTGGGTGTGAGTGGAAAATTGATTGCCATGCCATAAAAGTTTTAATAAATTTTATTTGAAACTTCATATGATTGCTTGCCTAGCACCATTTCAGAAGAGTTATCGTCAACTGATCTAGATTTGGCTTATGTTGATGACTGGGTTATTGGGCGGATCCTGGAAATATTTGTTTTATGGGGAGGGGTGGGGGGACTAAATGAAAAGGGCACATGGACTAGCTCATGAAAAGGGCAATCAAATTTTTACATTTTTTAAAGCCTAAAAAAAAAAGAGGCACTGAAATATGTTTAGATAGGGTCCCACCTTTGTCCTGTGGCTTCTGCCTCTGGTTATGATGCATAATTTATCAAGTTAGTTTCCATTTTCCATTATCATTCCAAACACGAACATGCTGATACATTGTTATGCATTCATGTCACTGTTCTCATTGTACTGCTACTTGAGTGGCATTTATATTATAGTAAACATTATTGTTCATATATATGAAACTATTTATCAAACTGTTTCATAGCACAGTACATGTATGATCCAAAAGTAAAATTCAAGGGCTGAGTTTATAATATATTTTGTGGGGTTTTTTTTTTTAATACTAAGATATTTGTCTTCTCTGTTTGCAGAGAACAACATGAATCACCATCCTAAGCGGCGGAAGAAGCGCCCTGTACATGGCATTAAGACTGTCGATGTAATTCGGGGTCGTTCTGGATACGGCTTTACTATATCTGGTCAACATCCATGTGTTCTCAGTTGCATTGTTAGCGGCAGTCCTGCAGAGGTGGTTGGGCTGAAACCCGGAGATTACATAGTTGCTGTCAAT
The DNA here is from genome assembly GCF_016097555.1 of Gigantopelta aegis. NCBI lineage: Eukaryota > Metazoa > Mollusca > Gastropoda > Neomphalida > Peltospiridae > Gigantopelta > Gigantopelta aegis. The sequence continues at coordinate 28,903,068 of NC_054708.1, forward strand.
GGGGAAAATGTCACGAAAGCCAGTCACGATGATGTTGTTCGGATCGTTGGCCTGTCTACAGGAACAATCGAACTTCAAGTGGCAGAAAATTACAACAGTTCCGATTCCTCGGATGATGATTATCCTCCAAGAACGAAATCCCGTTATCCGAATCGCATACGGCCAAGACATGGGCATGCTGGCAAAGATAAGTACCAGTTCTCAGAAGTACCTAGACTCAGTGGACACTTACATTCTTATGGGGAACTAAGGGGAAGTAATTCGAGGAATAGAAACCACGCTCCGGTAGGTGCGGAACCGGACATGTCTAATTCTGCCAGCAGCCAGTCGCAGAGTTCTTCTTTCACATCACAGGAACCTACCAACTCTTCTGCCAACACGGCATCATTTAACAGTTTTTCAGTTCATAACCGGACGCGCCAGTCACAGAGGCAAGAATCCAAATCGAGTTTGAACAGCAAGAATGGTCTGTCATGTTCGTCAACATCGGTCCAGTTTCAAGAACTACAAACGTCTCATGAAATGTCCAGCATGATGCGACATTGCAGTGACGGACGTCTCCAGGAAGCTCTGTCTCATAGTCGTGATAGACACGATCTGATTGACCATGTTTCGCGACATGCCAGTTGCAGCAATTTACAGGTAGGTTGGATAATTTGCTTTTTAATTATAGTTTGAGTATCCAATCTTACATACAATAAGACTATGTCAAAAAAGGATTGAGATGTGATTTTTCAACTTTTAAAAAATTTCATTTCATCTCTGTTTTTGTATGTTTAATTGTAAAATATTTGTACAAAATAGATTGTATTTGATCTGAAATGCTGAAAAACTACCTTTATTTAGGTGTAGTATAGAGGTTTCAGCTTTTTAAAATTCCTGAAGTCATTCAGGCCCTAATCTAGCCAGTGAGGTTTGTTTTCACTGACAATCTGCTCAAGTTGCCGAGTTATTAGCAGTAGTGAGAAATTGAAGTCGCTGTGATATCTTGGTCCTAATCTGATTTCAAAAACAAAATCACACAACAGACTTCAACCCCCCTACTTGTTTAGTGTCATTCACTTGGCACCTTGTCGGTCCGAGTTTTTACCTTAGCGTCAAACTTTACATCGATGCTTGTTGCACTGTTTGCAATGATCAGTCAAGCATTATTAATTCTCGGTGCATTCATTTCAGTAATAATTCAATTAAAAAAATACTAATTATTACTTTCATTTTAACATAACAATATATTATCAACTAGATGTTCTTAATAGTATCACATTTTTAATGAGACATACAATTGTTTTGTTTAAATTTTATTACCAGAAGTAGTAGTAAATTATATTGAAATATTATGGTTAGAAATGAGTGTGTAATTTGGATTTTTGTCTGAATGAATGTAGAACATGGCTAAACATTACGAAATGTACTGATAAATGTTCACTTCGCCTATTTTTTTTATTTGATCAAACTTCTCTTTCTTCTGGGAAGGAAGAAGTCACTTCCTCTACTTTTTCAATTCTAGACTAGGGTCTGGTAATTTTCTAGATTCAGAATTTTTGGTTATGTCATATGAAGTTATGGACAGTAAAAATTGATTAATAATTAGTTTTTTCCCCATCTAAAATATCACAAAAAGAAATCAGCAATTCATATCAAAATACAATATTATTACAATCTGATTATGTTGATGACAGTTTTGAAAATCCTCAAAAAGACATGGAATAAAACACGACTTTTTTAGTTTGGTGCCAAGTGATTTTTCAATTATCAGTGAATGATAATAATATAAAAATACATGCATTTTATTTTCTGTACTAAGATGAACATCATCTTCTCTTGTATTTCAGGGTGCCTCAGCAATGGCAGCCTTACCATGTGCAAATTGTAGTCAGGGTGACCAAGACGATGATGACAGTTTTGAAATGAACGTAGTCGGAGATATCAGAGCTGTTGTGGGCTACGTTGGTTCCATTGAAATGCCCGGTAATGCAAACCGGACTCACCAAAGACTACAGTCTCTGAGGAATGCAGTGCGACGCTTACGCAAAGAGCAGAAGATCCACACGCTGGTTTTGATGGAGGTTGGTGAGGATGGTGTGAAGTTGACCAACTCAACGGGATGCTCCTTGGCTCAATACCCCGTCGAAAGACTGGTTTTCAGCGGAATCTGTCCCGACGACAAGAGATTCTTTGGAATCGTGACCCTCCATAGCAGCTCTGACGATGTCAGTGAACTTAGCCAGCAGCAAGCAGACCATGCTGTGGCCAGCTCCTGCCACATTTTCATGGTCGATCCTGAGCTACGATCTCACAACATGCATGCTCAGAAGGCCCGCACTTTCAATATTCAGTGTACCGTTAATCCGGAAACCCAGCGGTGTCGAGAGTTTCCCAGGTCGGCCACGGCCATCATACTTTCAGTTGCCAACCTGTACAAGAACCGACCACAGGCCAGTTATGACAACGACATTGTCCAGTCCCAGGCGTTTGCAGACCCAGCTCGCGCTGTTCAGCGCAGCAGTAGCAACAGCTCGAACAGTGACAGTGGGTTAGGCTTTGGAAAGGAAGACCGAGCAAATGAACAGGTGTTTGTGGTTGAGATGCCTGTAGAAAACCGACAGCATTCGAACAGTGCTCATTCTGAATCACTACCTGCATTTCCTGTACAGGCAGCTCAGGAACATCCACATATATCCCCCGATGTTCCAACTTTACCCACACCCAGAAAGTCAGCTTTCAGCAGGCCGCATTCAGCATTTGAAATGTGCCGTGCCATCAATAATTCAACAATTAGCGAGGAATGCTGGCAAGGAAACAAACTGAACCTACGGGCGATGGGCGACACTTCCAAGACATCGAACATATGGCGTGCCAAGTCTTCCGACGATCTCGACAAAGCGAACAGTGCTGAGAACCTCCGTCACAGCATGCATAAGCTTATGCAGGCTCGTCAACGCCACAAGAGTGAACAGACGGTGAGTAGCGACAGTGAGTCTCAGACATCGGGTCACAGTGACTTCACACCGACCAACAGACCGAGTTTTTCTTCACGAAGACCTGTATCTGCACCATTTGCTCAGCTGTCGCACCTACATTCTGTCAGCGATAAAGTGGAAATGGTCGATATGGCGGTGGACAAACTCAGCCCACGAGTGTTCTTCCGTCCTCCTGATCCAACTTTGCGATCACCGTCAGCACCCACAATCCCTTACTTTAATCACCATGACGATGATGATTCTGATGAGTCTGATGAAGAAGAAGAGGATCCGATGGTTAGAGGAATAATTTCCAGGCTGAATCGAGACAAGGCGTTTGGGATGACTGGTGAAGATCCACGTAGATTTTCAGAGGGCTACATTTTGGCAAAAAAGGTATGTTTATTTATTTTTATTAATTTAATACTTACACTAACATGAAGAATTAGTGGTTACATTAAATTTTCACATCTCTTTCACTATTTTGTCTGGGTTTTCTAAGAGCCAGTTAAAAAGAATTGTAATTTTCCATTGTGTGAGTTGTCCAGGCTTTCCTGTTGTTAAACTAATGTCATCCTTGTACTGTACAAGACAAAACAATAATGTCAAACAGCAACCCATATTGGCCATAGTTAGAGGGGATGATTTTCCACAATTGCAGAAAAATGGATTGAATTGAGGAATTCCATGTAACCAGTTGGCCCTTTGTTTGAATTTAAAGTTGCATTTATATAATTGACATGCAAATAAAATGACAGTTGGTGTGAAATAATATTGTGCCCTGATGCTGCATTACAACTTTTGTTTTCTTTCAATCCAGCATATTTTGTCAATTGTATGCAGTTGAGAGACTTCTGTAAATATGATAAATTTTATCTTTGTGTCAGTACAATGCAGTCTTTGTTAAAATATAAGTTATTATAACAAGACTTTGAAATCTGTTGGAGGATGGGAGATAACTCTTACTGCTGTTGATTGAATGTTTTTGTGTGGTTTTTTTGTAATTAGAGATTCACTGTCATTAATTTTTGCTTTGTAGGCATGTTTGTGTCATTTTAAAAAACATTATTAGATTATAATTCTTATTAATAGTAGTGAATATTTTAAAGTAACCTGTATTCATATATGTGAATGAATGTGTACCAAAATGAGTAATAGTACTAATACTGCATGACTCATTGAGTATCTATGGTTAATATTGTTCATTCGTTTCATTTACTAGCCACCACCACCCTCCTCCCCACCCCCGCCAATTATGGTAGATCAACTGTTTTCCAAATATATGTAGTTTTATCATATCACTACTAAGGAATAGCATTGGGCACGCCCATTACATAAATCACATATTTTGAGACATAAGTATGCAAATATTTAGAACATAAGTATGCAAATTACATTATTATGCAAATTATATACCGAAAACAGAACTATTTTCACCTGTCAAAATTGTTGACAAACAAACATGGCGTCTTTTGAAGTCGGAGATAGCATTACTATCGATAAAAAAGGAAGTGCTATAATCAAAGCAACTCTACCTTCCGGTAATTATATAGTTATGATTCAAGCTGAATTGTCACCAGAACATTTAGTTAGTGCAAACAGGGGATAGGGTAGATCCACGGACATCGAAGCAGACGCCACAATCCGGCAGGCCCAAAAACAAAACTCGTAGATTTGTAGAAGTAGATGATACGATGATTGGTAATGTCATTACAGAAAATGAAAATAAGAATACTGCCAAAAAAAAACCTATACGACATGCGCATTTTTGAAAACTATCTACAATCAATCAATGAGTCCAGACCAATACATGAAATGCCCCCCCCCCCCCCCCCAAAGAACTCGATGTAATTCTGTGTAAGTTTTACATCAGTGTATGAAAAGAAACCGGGGGACATTACGAACCGAACAGTCTTACCTCTTTCTAAAGCAACATCGTAATAAATGTGGCTCAGCCTAAAAGTCCTGTTGTCCCCCTAAAACGACGAAGACTTATTTTCGACAGACTCAGACTGAACTTGATGAAGCCCTTAAATAGGTCAGTGACGTAGATAGGCCTATGTCTGACAATGACGTAGTACTTGGCAAAATGCCGCGAAAAGTTATTTTGAAAAATTTGGCTATTGTCAATTATTTTATTATAATTTCATTGTTTATATATAAAACTGTTAAATTAGTATTAAATTGTTTAAATAGCTACAATCTTTGTTTCCGCTTTTAACCTAGTTTCAGAAAGGATAGATAACCTTCAAGGTGTATTGACAAACCGATTATCAGCTGAGGATGATAATAATAATAATATTTTTTAATGTGTATTTGTTCAATGTTTATGCCATTTTTAACCAGATTTCCAAATATTTTTTTTTTTTTACATTTGCAAATGTTAATGGGCCATTATTTTGTGAGTATATATATGTATTTTCTGTTTGGGTAAAATACATTGAATTTTGTTACTGGTCATATTTTAAAATAAAATTCACAAAGTTAAATACTAACAATTATCAAAAGATTTTTTTTTTCTCCTAAAACTCTGATCATTGTATTAGGCTAAGACTGGAAAAAACATCACTTCATTTATAAAAAAGAAAAAGAAAGAAAAAAGTGTTTTTAATATTACAAATAATGTTCATACATATTTAAATGAACTTGAAAAACAGTTTATTGTGTTAATTCTTCACTTGGGATTTTCTTGTTTGTGAATACAGATAAATTAGGTTTACACTTGACTGAGGTGTCTGCATTTACATTTACGCTGACATAAAGCAGACCACCAGAGTTGTATCACCTTGAGATTCTCTGAGGTTCGAAGTTCTTAATTAGAGAAAGAGAGGAAGAAACAATAGCTTTTATCATCTCTATGGGCATTTGACAGCTCAGGTCCTACATTGAGTAGTGACCATTTGAAATAGTTTTCTCTATAATTAGCACACTAGCAGCTTCCACATAGCAGAGAACAATTGGAAGATTAGATACTGCAGGTTAAGTGAAGGGGAGTGCAATATCACTGTGTAAACACCATAGTTGCCTGATGCTACTTAGAGGTGTATCTAGAGAGAATGTCAGTGAGATGAGTCGGTAATGACAGTTTTACATGGTCAGTAACAGGTAAGGCTAGGGAACTGGTAGAAAAGTCATCATATAAAAAGGTAAACTTAAAACATATATATTTAAGTTAAGTTAAATAATTTTTTTACTTTCTTTTTGGACCTAATACCCGCTCTGAAACGTGTCAATAATTAACTAATGTTCAATAGCCTTCTATATTTTTTTTACAGATGCAAGCATATATAATCTCCCTTCCCCATTTGAAATGTACATCAATCGAAATTGCCCCCAATATTGAAACAACCCCCTTTATGTCCCGATCGAAACAACCAACATTTATCGGAGGTAGATATCGGGATAGACATGCCTGAACCTTCAGTGGATATAGGCACGTAAATAGAGTTTACACATGTAGATTGGTTGGTTGGACATATATTTTTATATACAGGTAGTTTTAGTCATGTATCCATAGTTTAATCCTAAAATATTTTACCTGTGAACAATATAGTCCGATTGGTTTTTCGCTGTGTGTTTGTGTATGATCAGTGTTTAAATGTTGATGTATGTATGGTTGTTCTATTATATGTCCAAATTACCAATGTTTGACATCCAATAGCCGGTGATTAATAAATGAATGTGCTCTAGTGGTGGTGTTAAACAAAACAAACTTTAACTGTATGTCCTGTTTTTCATATATGTAATAATTAAAAAAGTCTAGTTTTCCTGATGTTTACAAATTGTTAACTGAGGTTGGATAAGATGATCATAAATATTTTTGAGTGTTCAGGTTTTCCATTATTCACAGTTGGATGGTGAAATATTAGTCCTGAGCAAGTTTATAATTAAAGTAAAAATGTTTCTATGAATGAAAGTTGGCAAACAAAATGTATATTTTATGAAAAATGTTTTATACATGCTACTTAACCTTTAGACTACTGGATTAATTTTTAACGTTGAGTGGGTACAAGTTTATAATTTCACTTAAATGTTTTATAAATCCATGAAATAAAGTTCATATATGAATCGGTAAGTATTATTTTCATGTCTTTTTTGTAATTTTTATTATTTTTAGATCGGCTAATGGTAAAAATCTAAAAAGTTGCGTTTACTTACGGGCATTTGTGGCCAGCTGTCCAGTATTTATGTCCATTATTCACGATAATAGTGGTTTTCTGACCAGATTTTTTTTAAAACCCGAACTACGATTCATATTGCAATAATTGGTAATTTTCGTTGTTGGTAAAACGATCAAATTTATTATCAAATTAGCTATCACAATCAGCTATCGATCCCTGAAGATGATTGCGACGTGCCGCCATTGTTGTCAAGCGAAAATACTTGCCGAAAACCACTTTTTTAACTCAAAATTTCAAGGTATTTTCATTTGAAAAAATCAAAACAAAAGCCACCATTTTGAAAATAAAATAAAATTTCTTTTATTATATTTCCGTTTCCAGTGAATGTCGTTTGCAAAACGGCGGGAATGATGAATTGGGGAATGCACTGTATACAATGTACAGTATGTTGACTGACGTGACGTCGGGCGAGATATCTCGCCTGCAGTACTCAGAAGGTTAATTAATATTCATGGTTCTGAATTCTTTCATTCATCCATTCATCCATCGGTCTACAGGCTGGTAGGTACTGGGTTCGGATCCCAGTTGAGGCATGGGATTTTTAATCCAGATACCGACTCCAAACCCCGAGTGAGTGCTCCGCAAGGCTCAATGGGTAGGTGTAAACCACTTGCACCGATCAGTGATCCATAATTGGTTAACAAAGGTCATGGTTTGTGCTATCCTGCCTGTGGGAAGCACAAATAAAAGATCCCTTGCTGCCTGTCATAAAAGAGTAGCCTATGTGGCGACAGCGGGTTTCCTCTAAAAAAATCTGTGTGGTCCTTAACCATATGTCTGACGCGTCGTTAAATAAAACACTTCTTTCTTCTTTCTTTCATTTCCATTAGCCAATTATAGTCCTTCCCATATACTATAAAATTTATATTATAAGTTATTTATTTCTGAACAGATTGTTTTCCAAATTGCACACAAACATAGTTTAGTTTTTTTTGTTATTTCCAAAATACTTTTACTTTTCTTCTTATGTCAAACCAAATTGGATTAAAAAAAAAAAAAAATGAAATTTTTTTTGTAGGATGGAACAGCCGTACTGTTATACTATAGACAGGTATTGTGATATGCGTATGCTCTGGGTTAGCTGCCTATATTTATCTACAGAAGGCTACCGTAGCTTGTGTTGCGGTTCTTACAAATGTTAATTAAGCAATCAAAATTAAATAGAAATGTATAATATTTGGTTAATTAAGCAATCAAAATTAAATAGAAATGTATAATATTTGGTTTAAAGTACACATTCAATATGTTTCTTAGGTGCTTTGTTTTTATAAACTGGCCTCGGTGGCGTCGTGGCAGGCCATCGGTCTACAGGCTGGTAGGTACTGGGTTCAGATCCCAGTCGAGGCATGGGATTTTTAATCCAGATACCGACTCCAAACCCTGAGTGAGTGCTCCGCAAAGCTCAATGGGTAGGTGTAAACCACTTGCACCGACCAGTGATCCATAACTGGTTCAACAAAGGCCATGGTTTGTGCTATCCTGCCTGTGGGAAGCGCAAATAAAAGATCCCTTGCTGCCTGTCGTAAAGAAGAGTAGCCTATGTGGCGACAGCGGGTTTCCTCTAAAAACAGTGTCAGAATGACCATATGTTTGACGTCCAATAGCCGATGATAAGATTAAAAATCAATGTGCTCTAGTGGCGACCGACCAGTGATCCATAACGGGTTCAACAAAGGCCATGGTTTGTGCTATCCTGCCTGTGGGAAGAGTTGCCCATGTAGTGGCGACAGCGGGTTTCCTCTCAAAATCTGTGTGGTCCTTAACCATATGTCTGACGCCATATAACCATAAATAAAATGTGTTGAGTGTGTTTTTAAATAAAACATTTCTTTCTTTCTTTCTTTGTTTTTATAAAGTTATTTCATTTGCAAACGTGATTGGAATTCATTGACATTTTGTTGGCCTCATCGTTGTAACTTTTTAAATGTATATTTAACCAAATGAATTTTTAAAATTGGTTTTGTTGGAAAATATCAACTGTATTTTATTTTCGAATGAAATTTCAGCATGTCAGAAAGTCCAACGAAACAGTGTTTTGTTTTTATTACACAAGGCTCACCCTGTACATTGCCAAATTAGCCAATAGCTAATTTTTATACAAATAGCTACAATATTTAGACTTTGGCTAATAAATATTCAAAATTAATAACATTTTAATGTTTTTTCAAAGGAATACTCTACATTTCTCAAAATTGGCTAAACCAAATTTTTTTCAGTGTGAGCCCTGTTACATACCTTCAAATTATTTTCTGGTAGAAAGAAAGAAAGAAATGTTTTATTTAACGACGCACTCAACACATTTTATTTACGGTTATATGGTGTCAGACATATGGTTAAGGACCACACAGATTTTGAGAGGAAACCCGCTGTCGCCACTATATGGGCTACTCTTCCGATTAGCAGCAAGGGATCTTCTATTTGCACTTCCCACAGGCAGGATAGCACAAACCATGGCCTTTGTTGAACCAGTTATGGATTACTGGTCGGTGTCGGTGGTTTGCACCTACCCACTGAACCTTGCGGAGCTTCCCACAGGCAGGATAGCACAAACCATGGCCTTTGTTGAACCAGTTATGGATTACTGGTCGGTGTCAGTGGTTTGCACCTACCCACTGAACCTTGCGGAGCACTCACTCAGGGTTTGGAGTTGGTATCTGGATTAAAAATCCCATGCCTCGACTGGGATCCGAACCCAGTAGACCGATGGCCTACCACGACGCCACTGAGGCCGGTTTTCTGGTAGAAAGCCTGCATGTACCGGTACTGAGGGAAGGTGTGTGAAAATTTATAACCTCTAAGATGCAATGTAGTGCATTATGGAATTAAAATGTAACAGAATCACAAGCTAAATAAGAGATGAGATTGTCATGAGTGCATTTGTCTTTTTAAAAATTACCTGCAATTTTGATGGATAACCTGGTTGATAACAGGTGAATTTCAATTTCAAATTATTTTCTGACAGAAAGCCTGATTAACTGTAGTGAAAAATCAACTGGCTGTAATATTTTGGACCTAATCTGATTTCAAAAACAAAAATCACACAACAGACATTAAGATACTGGATTGTTTTTGTGTCACAGCTCACCAGACTCCTTGTTGCTGTCGATCCATTGTTGGTGCTAGACTACATAACGCATGTCACACTATTTTCAGTGACCAATTGAGCATTGTTTTGTTCTCGACCAGATTCATTTCAGTCATTTCAGAAAATACTAATTATTACTTAACAACGACACATTAATTATCAGATACATAATGCTTAATACTATCACAACTTTAAAGAAAATATTTGATTGTTTTGCTTAAATTTTATTACCATTATAGTAGTATTTAATATATATATATATATATATATATATATATATATATATATATATATATATATAAAATATTATGATTCAAACAGTGTATAATTTAGAAACTTTCTGAAAACATGTAGAGCAGGACAAAACATTACATGAATACAAGTTGTGCTGATAAGTGTTCACTTTGTCCATTTTTATTAATCTTCTCCTGGGAAGGAACAAGTCACTTCTACTTTTCCATTTCAAGATTAGGACCTCTATAAACTAATGTACATAACATAAACAGGAAGGCAAACTGGTCTTTGAATACAAATGAATACACATGTTGTAGGTTTTGGATATTGAGCACAAACATTCATGCCACCAGTTCCTGCCATGTCTCGATGTAAAGGTTCTTTCAGTCTTGTTATTAAATGTCAGTTTTCAGATAATACAAAGCCCAAATCTGCAACGTGTTACAGTTCATTGAAAAGGATATAATGTCAATGCAGAGTTACACCGGACTGCCCTTGTCACTGTAAGAATTATTGACAGCTGAATCATATTTTTATTTTGCCAAGGATATCCATTTCATTGATAACTTAATACATATGTAATTACGTCAATAACTAGGCCAGACAGAGATTGATTTGCCACGACAATCTGTTAAAGTGTATGTGTCTGTGCATAATATAGTAATCATCATGTTCGAGCTCCATGCATGCTGCTAAAATCCACTTTGACTGGATTGTGGTATTTAGATTACATATTTTTCAAATTGTGGAGTGTTTTTAATAATGGATGAAAATTGTAGATTGCTGATAGCACTATTATCATAATATTTGTCACACGTCAATTCATATACATTTCATCTGTCACACTGGAGGTGTTATTGTGACTTTTGTTGGAGAATGATTGACGTTTGTTTTAAAGTTTCTTATATGTTAGCATGCACGCATGCATAACTCTGTGGGAGCAACATAGACTTTTACAAAGTACATTTTTCGAGGTAGTTTAAACTACTGATTGTCAACAAATAGTTAAAACAAAATTTCGTTTGTAAATTGTATTACAAATTACAGTTTAATGGAGACAACCAAATACTAGTAATGTATTTAGGGGTCCTGGAGAAGCTAATATAGACAACAGATTGACATTAATGAAATGTTTTGGGATTTGTTTAAAATAAAGTTGAATCATAATCGGATATGTTAGTGACTCGAGCAATTATTCTTCGGAAGCACAGGATTCAGGTATGTTTGACTTGTAATATGATTTATTTCAAATCGTAAAGGTATAATGTTTATTTTTTCCTTTTTGTTGTACAAAAGTGTAGAGAAACTTTAGTCATACACTGATTGATACAGTATTTATTCCATGGATTATTTAAAGGGACTGTCCTGAGTTTGCATCCATTGTAAGATGTGTCCAAATAACAGAGATATTTTGGCAAAATGTTTTACATATTAAATACATTTTCTTGTCTAAAATACCAGTGTCTTTATATCCAATGTATTTGTGGTTGTAGGAGTAATTTTCTATTTACCTTAGTACATGTAATATATATTTTTGTCATACATACTAAATTGTTAGAAGGTAAAATCTGGTTTCGGTTACTACAAACATTAAGATGACAACAACAAACACCATGTCTATAGAGACACTGATATCCTAGAGAGAAAAACCCCCATCTTTAATATGTAATTTTAGTCATGTATCAAAAGGTTCCGTATGTTGTAAACATGTTACAATAGCAGCAGACTCATGATATAGTCCCTTTAATGGTAGTACTAAATCATGTAACTTCCGGCTGGGTCAAAGTTCGAGGTTCACCAAACCTTTGATAGAGAAGTGAACACCACAAGTCCTGTGATTGGTAATAAATGTGAGTGTTGGTTGTAAAAAAAAGAAATAGTTTCATCTGGGCAAAAAATGTATGCAATTTTATTTCATCTAGTACCACTGTGTCAAGTAGCCTTGTGCTTGAAACATGTATGGGGTACCTGAAAAAAAAAGTTTTAGAATTTTGTGCAGAACTAGTATAGTCATAGACGCTACCTGTTATCTCAGAAATGAGCAACTTGACCCCCAATTTTTCCCGATTCACTTTAAGGGTGAGGGGTGGTAGTATTTATATCTGGCGTTTATATGTTGATTGATATGCTGCAGGTAGGAGTTTCAGCCACATATGTTACTATTGTCGTCTATGGGATTTGATTTGGTAGTAACTAGTATATACCCTATAGGAACTATCCTGAGATTTCAGTGATTGTCAAGATGATGTCGACCAACAGTAATAGAGCCTTTTTAATAACTGTAAATACATGTTTTCAAATAAAATATTAGTGGTTTTATATTATCGTGTTTCTGATGGTCAAATTTCATTTTATTTCCTAATATAGTCATTAAACAATTTTAATAGTCAAAAACAATTTACAGTGCAGCAAACTCAGGATAGTCCCTTTAAGTACTAACAGATAGTTTTTAAATTAGTTCTTAACTTGGGAGGGCTGGGAAGTGAAGATTATTGGGAGTTGACCACCACCACCCTCAAAAAAAAAAAAAATGTAAAAACAAATACTGTGGTTTATTGTGCAGCTTTAAATTTAGCTAGCTTTCTGTTTTAATCCACATACATGTAGGTTTATATTATAACTGCTACACATATATAGCAGAATCTGTCGTGAGAAAAGTTTTGTTTTTATTTTATTTAAACTCAAATACATATAAGAGAGAGAGTGTTCTGAAAAATAATAAATATAAAAACTTTATAGTCTGTTTGCATAAAAAGGGAACCATGAATTGGGATATATCTCTATAATATATAATGTTAAATGTTCTATTAAACATATTACTAAGTTGTAAACCCATACGAACTCAAAAAAGACTTTTAAGAAATATTTTTGTGTAAATAAAAAAGTATCTTAAATTGCCATCAGATTATGATTATATAGATTAATCTCATTTTTAATACAGGGGTGAAGACAAAATGCTAGAACAGCCTTGGTTCCATTGCTATCGAAGTAATCAATAATACAGTACACTGTTACCAAAGGTAGAACCATGCATTCTCTACATTTGCTGTTCTATCAGTTGTGATCATACCTGCACTGTAACATTTTATGATATTTATAAAGAACCTATTTTTTTCATTTTTTTTCTTTATTTGAGTTGGTATGGGTTTAAAACTTAATAATTAATTTTTTTTTTGTGTCTATACACTTTACAGCAATCTGATTGGTCTAGAGGTAGTTACTTTTGTGCAACAAGCAACAGGCTGGATTATTATATACTCTTCAAAAAAAGAAACGCAAAAGGGTACAAATGGGTTATAACTCCGATTTTATGTTTCCTACCGGTTCATGCTTTGTGAATATAAGGTCATTGCATGTCCCAAACACATTCCCATGGTTACATTCGATAAAACGCAGCTACTGTACAATAAAGTTCCAAAATGTGAATATTCGCAAAAACGCAGCCACGTGCAAACCATGTCACCACTGCACGTGCGTTGTCTGCACGTGCAACATGAACACCGACAGTATAAAAGTGCAGGGTGTTCGCTTGCCTGACCTCTGTATCTGGCCGACAGTTGACAATCCAGGACATGCCACGTCTCAGTGAACCGCAGAGAAACAATGCCATCGGCCGACTAGACGCAGGCGAATCCAGAACGGCCGTTGCCAGGGCATTCCATGTGTCCCCAAGCACCATCTCCAGACTGTGGGACCGTTACCAGCAACATGGATCAACACTTGACCTCCCTAGATCCGGTCGACCACGGGTCACTACCCCCGGGCAGGACCGCTACATCCGGGTACGCCACCTTCAGGAACGATTGACTACTGCCACCTCCACAGCCGCAGCAATACCAGGTTTGCGCAGGATATCCGACCAGACCGTACGGAACCGCCTACGTGAGGTAGGAATTCGTGCCAGACGTCCAGTTCGAGGTGTCATCTTAACACCACAACACCGTCGACTCCGACTGCAGTGGTGCCAGATTCATCGACAATGGCCTCAACTGCGATGGAGACAGGTGTGGTTCAGTGACGAGTCCCGATTTCTGCTCCGTCGTCATGATGGAAGATGTCGCGTGTATAGGCGTCGTGGTGAACGTTATGCGGCAAACTGCGTGCAGGAAGTGGACAGATTCGGCGGGGGTAGTGTCATGGTGTGGGCAGCCATCTCACACACTGGCAGAACTGACCTGGTCCACGTGCAGGGCAACCTGAATGCACAGGGCTACATTGACCAGATCCTCCGGCCACACATCGTTCCAGTTATGGACAATACCAACGCAGTGTTCCAACATGACAACGCCAGGCCTCACACAGCACGTCTCACAACGGCTTTCCTACAGAACAACAACATTAATGTCCTTCCTTGGCCATCGATATCACCGGATTTGAACCCAATTGAGCATCTATGGGACGAGTTGGACCGACAGCGACAACCACAGCCCCAGACCCTGCCCGAGCTGGCAGCAGCCTTGCAGGCCGAGTGGGCCACCATCCCCCGGGACGTCATCCATACTCTGGTTGCTTCAATGGGCAGGCGGTGCCAGGCAGTTGTCAACACACGCGGAGGCCACACCCGGTATTGACTCCAGATGACCTTGACCTTGGTGGTATGTCCTATCACTTACTCACAATGGACTAGAGTGAATTGTGAACAATCCTGCAACATTTGGTAATTATCGGACTCCCCATTCAATAATTAAATCAATTCTCCAAATGTTACGACAATGTGGTTTTGCGTTTCTTCTTTTGAAGAGTATATTTAGATATTTTGAAGAAAACACACCAGAAAGATACAAAAGCAATAATATTGCTATAGCAAAGTTGACATGTAACGCATTGATAATAAAAAAAAAGAACACTCCTTTGCTAATGAAATGAGACTTGGTCAGTGGCCAAAGAAATGTAAATACTTCACACCTGAAACTTACTTTTAAGTGTTGTTCTACAGCTGTTGACAAAAATTAAACAGTTCCCTCAACAGTGCAAATGTTTGACACATTCCCTTCATTTACATTCACAAATATAAACTAAACACGAATTGGACAATTCCTTCCACTATTACTAAATGATCGGTAAAAATGCTACAGCTAGAGGAAATGGCATTGTTTATCAAAATGACATCATTTACCAAATGACATCATTTAAAAATCACCTGATTCAAATAATATTAAATGAACGTTTGCATTCTTATGTGATATAAATATCAATGAAGTTTACACAAACAATACTACAGGCATATTTAAAGTTTAACCAAATAAATTCAGTTATTAATTAAAGTATGCATATAAATTTAATTTTAAGAACTGACCTGAATTATTTTTTGATTCATGCAAGTATCATCATGGGTTTTTTTTGGTTCATACTTGCATGAACCAAAAAATAATTGTGGTCAATTCTTAAATAATATATTTTTATATGAATTTTAACTTTATTCATTACAGAGTTATATGCCAATTCATCGGTTCCTTTTTCATGCAAATGGACTAGTATTGTTTGTTAGGGTAAAAAGGTATATCAGACTGGGCTTTCCCCAATCCTCTCAATCCTGTCATACTAATGTGCATAAAAACTCCTGTCAGGCTGAGTTGGTGGTTTGTAGATTTTACTATTTTTGTTCTGCTGTATAGAAAAAAATTTCAGTGATTACACCAAATAGTGAGTGCAAAAAACCCTCACTCATCCATAGTGTAAGGCAATCAGCTGTAGTTATTTATTTATAAACATGACATTTGCATGTATATAAAAAATCAATCAAATCAAATCAAGTCATTTATTTATATATGAATCATATAAACATGGCATGGTATACATTGGACAACATACATAATTAGAACATAAAATGGTAAGATCAGACACACAGTAATAGTAATGATGACAATGATTATATACGTGTAATAGTTATATGACATGTACACGTAAATGTGTGCAGTGTGTATATGTGTTTATTCAAGTTGGTGTTGTAGTAGAGGGTCTGGTAAGTTCATTTTGCCGATGGTTGAACATTTCATAACAGAATTGGCCAACAGTTGGAGTTACTTGTTCTGGGCTGTCAAGAAGGAAAACACATTTTTCCAGTTCAGACAGAAATGTAAACTCAGAACATATTTGACCGACTTTATAATATATTATTTTTCTTAAATGCATATTTATTGGACATCAAGTCAAAAAATTAATCTCATCTTCTGGTTCTTTTTGGCACAGCCGGCATATATGGTAATTTCTATGGATATTCCTATAATGTCCTATCTCTATTTCCAGTCTGTGAGCACATAAACGTAGTTTTGTGAGAGCTTGTCTAAAATTGGTATTTTTTTATATGTTTCAAGTAATTTGCCATTTCATATTTGTTTTTAATATGTTTAAATATTTGCAGCTTTTCAGAGTTCTGTAGCTTAATTTTAAATTGTTTGTAATATCTGTCATCAAGCGTTAGTTAATAGACTTGTTAATGTTACTATCAAGCATATCTTGTAAATAAGCACTGCATCATATAATATAGATCTTGATTCTTCTACATTTTCTAGGTACATAAAATATTTACAAATATTTGTATGTATGTTATTTATAAGTGGGTAGCACCCCAATTCACTCCTGCAGGCAATGTTAACACTGTTTCGTGGGACTTGAAGATTAATTTTACAGAATTTTATATGTAATTTTTCAAAGGGTTCAGACTCTTAATATGTCAAAGAATTTGTGTTGGTTGTGTTTCTTTAGTTTGTCATGCAGTTCCGTGCCCCATACTTCCGAATTATAGAGTAGAATAGGTTTAATTAGTGTATCAAACAGTTGATTATATATATGTGGGGGTGGATTGACACCGGAGAAAGGTTGGTGTAATCTGAAGAGTGTTTTTGATCCCTTATTACTGAGTACAGTTTTAGTTTCAGTAAAGTTTCCAGCTGAGTTTATAGTCAGAGTATGACAAATATTTTGAAAAGTCACTAGCCACAGGGCTAGTGGGTTTGTGAAAACCACTAGCCCACAAGATAAAGCACTAGCCCAAATTCCTGATCAATTATAACTGGATTTTTAGATAAATTTTGTAACATTACACATTTACGAGTATAACAGTAAAATAAAACAAACACTTAAATCATGTTGTAACGTTCAGTTTAAAACACACAAGCAAAAGCATAAAATACACAATATAAACTGTCATGAAATTTGTCCAAAAAAGTTACTAATCAAGTTCCACCAACTCTTCCACATGGCCACCACAGGAATCCACAACAGGCAGATTGTGTCCATTTAGTACATGGCGTGTACCTTTTGCACACCCAATCCAGTGATGAATGCTTTCTTCTGGATCAAAACTTTCTATTTCAGGGCCATGATGCATAATGTACAGCAGAGACTGAAGAGTTTCCTGTGACATTCTGTTTCTCTGTAGTGTTTTCAGCTGGTTCAGTTTGCTGAAAGACCGTTCACAAGCAGCAGTTGATGGTGAAAGCACTATCATGATCTCAACCAGCTTTAAAATACTGCTGAGACCATCAGGTTTACAGTTAAGAATGCTAGCATAAACTTCACATGGCTTCAGATCTTTGTGTGCTTGCAAACGGGCTTTCAGCAACTGGTACTGACTGATCATGTCTGTTTTATCATCTTCTGTCAAAACTGCTGAGAAATGGTCTGTTAACAGCTGGATACTTTTGTTCCCATGTAATGCCAGGTCTTTTCTGCTTTCCGGCCAGTGTTGATGACAGAATGCATTGAATGACAGCAAGGGTTGTTGCGAAAATATTTCAAACCTGAAAAAAAGAGTTAAAACAATTAAGTAAAAGAAAAAATATTTTGAAAAAATATGTTTATAGAAACTATGAGTTTGTGTTGTTTGTTTTTTTTTTTTTTTTTTTTCATCTTTAAAAATGTTACATGATACATGTGTATCACATAATGGCTGATTTTTTTTTATGATAGATACTATAGTAGTTATATTTACCTTTTGTCGACATACTTGATAATGCCATTCACCAAATCCTGGAGGAAGCAGTCTTTCTCAAACGTGAAGTCCTCTGGACAAGCACCCAGCAGTGGAATTCCATCAAAAGATTTGGAGTCATGGCTATACTTGGACAGGAAGGAGTGCATGTTGACGCCTGCTGTTACTGGCTCTGTTCGTAGCAGTTCCAACTCCATGCTTACTCTTTTTATTTCCATCCTGATGTCCGTTACCATGAGTTCATCTCTTTGGAATATCTGAATATAAATAACCACAAAATGAGGCTAGTGAAATAAATATATAAATAAATAGCATGGTGACAAACATATTTTTTCATGTGTTACAAAATAATCAACAAATGACATATATTCACCTGTGACAATTTGGCAAGCAGTGGAAGGACATCCAACATAACATGCAACGTTTTCATGAATCGAAATGTCTGGATTTCCTTGTGAAAGTTGGCAGATTTACAGGCTGCAGTTCCTGCACTCTTGTTGGCTGCTGTGGTTTCAATATGTGTACACACCGCTTTTAGGTTGCACTGGATTGATTTTATTGCCCTGGTCTTGCTGGCTAACCACCGGACCTGTAAAAAAAAAAGATTTGATTGTAATATAATTAAATTACAAATAAACAAAAACAAATTATAGGTACGTTTATAAGAATGTAATATTAATAATAACTTTTTATTTTAAAGTAATTCAAACATATAATAAAATATAACTAACATTAGTTACCGGGTAATTGTTATTATATTATAAATAAATTACAAGGAAACAAAAACAAATTGTACAAGTATTTGCATTTGCAGAATGTAAAATTATTAATAACGTATTTTTATAAGTAATTAAATTTTATTAGTACATACCTGCTTTATACTCGACAGGTATGTTGATATTATGTTGATATTATTCGATGACAAACGTCACGATCAAATTTATTAAACGAAATTTAGCCGAAGTAATTTTAGCCGGGGAAAAAAAACAAAAAAACGATCGAGTGATAGGAGAGTGGGGAAAAAACCACTAGCCCAAAGGGTTTTGCGTTTGTCACTAGCCCGAACTTAAAAACCACTAGCCACGGGCGTCGGGCTAGCGGATTTGTCGAACTCTGTTTATAGTGCAACTCAGATACCTGTATGCATTTGTTTGAGAAATTGTATTGTTATCTAGGTACAAATTGCAGAATCGCAGCAAGTTGTTACTGGTGTGGAACAAAATAGTCTGATAGCCAGTTTGGTTTTAAACATCCGTCCCTCAAACCACCCCCACCCCATTTTTTTTGTTTTTTAAATTGGCGGCACATCAAAAAGTCAAACTGATCAAACTGATCTCCATTATATATAATGAATTCTTCTACAGCTGACGCAAGTTGCACGTGAGTCAGTTTCACAATTTATTTATTTTTAAAAATTGGTGTTTCACTTTTATGACTTGAAGCTGGTAATAACAATGTGCATGTAAACATGGTCAATATAATAATAATGAACAGTTCTACGCGTTGGATGAAGTGCAAACATAATTCTTGTTGAAATAAAATTTTACAAAATTGCCGATCCGCTGATCGGCAAATGTTTGGAAACATTTTTTTTTTCCAAGACTGCCGAAACCGCCGAGCTGATTGCCGATATTGCCACTTTGGTTGGTTCGTGTACTGTGGAGTTTAGTAGTTGTGGGGCTTTTCCTTTTTTGTATGATCATAAAATTTGAATTTGAATGGTTTATAGTTAGGTGCCATAGCTTACAGAAGTCATCAAGACTATTAAGACATTACTGAAGGCCTTGTGGGGTTTCAGACAGGAGGAGGTCATTTGCCCATAACAAATGGGATAGTTTTTCTTTTTGTAGTGTAACAGGTGCACATATAGTTGATTGAAAATTTAGGTCATCTATGAAAATGTTAAACATGGCAGGGCTGTGTGTATCACCTTGTTTTACCCCTATATTTGAGGAAAATGTATCTGTAATGTTATTTGTGAACCTAATTGCGACTTCAGTTTTGTCATAGATTGACTTAACAATGTTATAGAATTTCCCGCCAATCCCTAGATGTAAAATTTTAAGAAGTATCGAATGCTTTTTGAAAATCAATATAACATAGGTAGAGTCGTTTGTGTAATTTGGTTACATATTTGTTTATTAGGGTTTTAAGAATAAATATGTTGTCCTGGCTCTGGTAAATATATATATACCAGAGCCAGTTCAATTACCATATAGCTAAATTGTTATACCTTTTTATAATGGTGTTGTAATAGTTGGATTAATTCTTTTTATATGGGTTGTATTATAGCTATCGTATTATCTATGGTATAGCATTGTCTGTATGTCCGTCCATACATCTTTTGTTTCCGAAGCATTTTTTTTTTTTTTTTTTTTAATCAATTCATATGGGATCATCAAACCTTAAATGTAAATTTTACAATTTGGGATGGTAAAGTGTCGCATACCAATCAATACTAGGTCACTGCAAGCTACTTTTTATACATTACTGCACATTAAAGGAAATCTCTTGACGGGCATACCCCACCAGTATTCATTTGTAATTTATGGAGATACCCACCCCCCCCCCCCCCCCCCCCCCCCCCCCCCCAACTGTTATAAGCTTTCTGTGGCCAGCCTTGTGTGTTGAGAAATACCACAACACATGTAACAGCATCAAATGAAGAATACTTCTTTCCTTTTATTTGTTTGCATGGGTTTAAAACAATTGTTCTTTATGACATTTTACTGAAGGTTTATGAATACCACCCCTGGACAGAATAAATGCCTGCATTGTTTTAAAATAAGAAAACTTACAGACTTGTGTCTTTGATTTCACCAAACTGCTATTAAGTTTTATTCCATTTAAAAATACATTAAAAAACCCCACCCCATATATTATTTGATTTCATTGAGTTATTTATTTTATTGGTTCTTTTTAATATTATTATTTATTATTATTATTATTTTTAATTGTTATTATTATTATTATTATTATTTTTTTCCCCATTTATTTGTTTATTATTATTTTTTTTTTTTTTTTCAGTTTTTAATATATACCTTTTGGAGGAGTGAGGTGTGGGGACAGATGGGTGTTTAGCTTAAACCATGTGTAAATTTACATATATACATTTATGTCTGTGGGAATGTTGCTACAGCATCACGTCCTGTGGCTGGCTTCATGCTGGTGTGTTGACACTGATCATCTCTTGTTGAGCTGCTTCGTGCTGTCTGTCTGCATGTCTCACCAGCACAATTAGACATGCATAGTATGTACATGTAAACGGTGGGAACATTTATCAAATTTATTTTTACTTAACATAGCATTAAGCAAATCTACTTGCACATCATGCTCTATATGTATTTCTTAATGGAATAAATATTTTAATTAGTGAAATACTCATGGATAGATTTACAAATAGGTAAGTTAAAAACCAAAAAGTTTTCAGGGCTTGAAATTAGGTACTCTACTTATAATGCTGAGATCCTCTACTTAAAAAGCTGAGATTGACTAATAGGCTGGGCATATGCGCTACAAAAGCTTGTTCTGAATGTGCACGTAAAGCCCTATGACCTGACCTGACTAATAGGCTAAGATATATGGTATGTAATTATAAATTTGCATTAATAAGATACATTAAAGTTTAACAGACAGGCAGGATGTTCTTCAGACACCTGTTCAATCTTTTAAGGAAAACATTTACTTGGCCCTGTTTATCTTTCCTTAGGTATATTCTCGAGGTGGGATGTAGCCCAGTGATAAAGCGCTCGCCTGATGCGTGGTCAGTCTAGGATCGATCCCTGTAGGTGGGCCCATTGGGCTATTTCTTGTTCCAGCCAGTGCACCACAACTGGTATATCAAAGTCCATGGTATGTGCTATCCTGTCTGTGGGATGGTGCATATAAAAGATCCCTTGCTACTAATGTGTTTTCTTCTCTAAGACCAATGTCAGCAATACCAAATGTTTGACATCCAGTAACCATTGATTAATAAATCAGTGTGCTCTAGTGGTGGTGTTAAAGAAACAAACTTTCTTTTAAACTTATCGGAGTATATTCTCCTTAACTATGCAAAGAGGAGTTGGGATGATTTTGCCGACACCATATAGTTATTTATTATTACTATAATTAAATAACAGGTAATTGAACCATTTTACTTGTTCGGCTAACTGAAATAACTCCCTTTCATACAGGAGGTGTCCTCCCATAAGACAGACGTCCCATAACGCAGACGCGTTAAAACAACACAAGACCCATTACTCATTACCTGCCGTTTACCTTGAATAATACATGTAGTAAATAATGGAATAGTCTGATACAATTAAATACAAAACACATAACAAAATTATATAAAATTAGATTTATTTATACACATACATATACCCGGGATACACATTTTAACATGTCTCACGATTCAATTTTCTGTCTGTTCTACAATTTATACTAATTTTAACAGAGTGAACCATACAGGAGGTAGGACTGTGGAAGAAGGAAGGAAATGTTTTATTTAATGACATACTCAACACATTTTTCAGTGGAGTTCTTAGAAATTTGAAAGCTCATAATGTTATTACCTTGTTATGCTGCTGTTTTTACTGAAACAGTTTCCTGTTCTGTAATAAAATTACTAATTCTTGATTTTCCTAGCTGGGTAACATTGCGTATACTTACAATGTAGTTTTTTTTTTATTGGTTTTTAAAAATTATTGCTCTGGTTTAAATGCTACATGTACTTATATATTAGAAGAGTTTTCTAGGGGGTTTTAAAGGTAGTAAAAGGTTTCACATACTTAATTTTAGTGCTTTTTATTTTAATCTATGATTTAGGAATTTTTACATCCAACATTTCTTCTCATGAAACAATCTGGTCCCAACAGGTCCATGAGCATTAGGGAATTGTTATTTTATTATCACCAACCACAGTATGAACCCATAGCCTTCTGGACAATAGATCTGTCTAAATCTTTTTACGCTAGATCACCTAATTACATCAAACTAGGTGTACATTTTAAACCTTGTATGTGTCTGAACCTGTTTAACAGTGAACATTTAATGCAGTCTTCACAGTTGAAACATGTCTTCTGGTGTCTATTTATACTTGTCTACAGTTGATTGTTACTTTTTATAACCACTTATTTACGAAATGATTGTGCACATTGATAACATGCACAGCTTGTTAACTCTATTAATCAGGCAATTTCTTTAAAAGGCTTTCTTCTTGTATAGGTCAAGTTCTGGGATCCTGTGTTATTGTATGGGGTATATAAAAAAAATATTATTATCCCATTATATTGTCACTCATGACTAGAAAGTGCTTCAGTTAAGTGGAAAAAAGTTTTTGACAGCTAGTTTCACCAATCTTTTGTTAGTAATTTGTCTTTTGATGTGAAAAAAAATGTAAAAATGGCTACAAATATGCAGGTCAGTTTAGAGCTTTTTCAGTATCGGTGTTTGTTTTGGGTACAACTGAGTTTAGAAGCATATTGTCACGGATTTTAGGACCTTATTTCTCTGAAAATGAAGAATAAATGAAAATTATTGTGATACCAAACGTTGCTAAATTGTATTGCAGAAATTTAACCACGATGGAGGGAAATCCATGGCAACCCTCTCGGCAATTGTTTTAATTTTTTTTTAATTACAGACTGACGCCATAATTCAATTATTTTTACAAAATATCATTAAAAAGTGGGATATGGCTATTATGTAGATGGTTGAATTAAGTATTTATGCTTTATAGGGACAAATTAAATGTATGTATTTTTAGGTAATACCTTGTTAAGCCATTAAATAGGTTAATTCGTCTTTGACAGTATGCCTCTAAATTAGACCAGAAACATTATTAGCAATTTTGAGAATTCAGTCAGAAAATCTCAACTGCCAAATTCAAACTTCAATTAATGGCTGTATAGATCTACAAATGGCAGGCAATTTTTTAATTAGCTTTTTAGAAAATGAATAATGAAATATCTATATAGTCACCAAATTGAAGTTCAGTTCTGATTTGATGTAAATGTGTAGGGCTTGGGGAAAAGATATTAAATAGTTAAAGGTACAAATAGCGATTTGTAGGGTCTCTCCCAAATTGCAATGAACCCAACGATAGGTGCATGGTCATTATAATTCAAATCCTTCTTATGTCCATCTAATTTCTAACCAATTGTGTAATCAAAAGTTGATCAGTTAATGCAAAGCGATTATAACCAGTGATCGATGATGAAATTTCAACCAATTTCAAAACAGTTTGTGTGTAATTGACTGGACAACACAGTATTATAGAGTGCTTGTGGTGCATGCACATGGGTATGTATGCATACTTTTTTGCTGTTAAAAAAGTTGAGTGTTAGAACACGGTGCAATTTCCACCCATCCCATATTCAAATACTGGGCGTAAGCAGATGCACTCTGCATTTACATTTATACACCATGTACCTGAGTGAGAAGTGGAGGTTTAGATTAGAAAAACTGAGACTAGCTAATGAGTTATATTATTAGACTAAGTATTATGATGTAATGAAAGGTATTTTTAGTTCACAGACGTCCACTAAAATTATTTAAAATAAAACCTACATGTAGATCACATTGGTGTTTGCTCTTTGATCCGTGTTTCTGGCAGTGGTTCTCAAACACTTGACGTTCATTAAAAGGTGTTTGTCTACATTAGCTTACTCTCAGGGAAGGAGTTTTACTCAAGTGATTAATTACACTAATTGCTCCAACAGGCGGGTGCTGTGAGGAAGACCCTCTGACACTATGTGGAACTAATTGTACAGACAGGATGGGGCTTCCCACACAAACCACAGGCAACACTGCCAAATTAAAGACAGCACCGTCTCCGCTGGCTGCCGTTATTACTGTAGTAATAATTAACGTACATCTGTTATGATTATTAGTGGGAATGTCTTGCTCTGTCGGCTACCTCCTTATACTTTTGAAAATGTGTACTCAGAATGTTGTTTTAGGTTCCTGTGGATTCTTTGATACATACAATGTACAATAATGACAAGAAGTCTGTGCACCTGCAATTTGTTGTGTATACTTTTGATGGTTGTGTTCTTTAGACATCCTTTGAAAGTTTCCAGAAGTCATATTTAATTAGTGTTATTTCAAGAGAACATGAAGCAGATTTAATGTTAACACTATACTCTAGAAAGGAATGTTTGTTTAACATTGTTTAATCACAGTTGGCAGCTGTTGGCTGTTATACATGTGTCAAACATGATTTTTGTGATGTTTGATCTACAGTTAAAGAAGAAACCCACTGCTGTCATATTATGTTACTCTTTTAAGTTATCAGCAACTTGTTTAAAATATTATGACCAGCCTCAGTGGTGTCGTGGTTAAGCCATCGGATATAAGACTGGTAGGTACAGGGTTCGCAGCCCGGTACCGGCTCCCACCCAGAGCGAGTTTTAACAACTCAAGGGGTAGGTGTAAGACCACTACATCCACACATCTTTCACTAACCACTAGCAACTAACAACTAACCCACTGTCCTGGACAGACAGCCCAGATAGCTTAGGTGCGTGCCCAGGACAGTGTTATGTTGAAGTGAATGAAATGAATAAAATATTATTTTTAATGGCTTCTTCCCTTAAGCAGATCATACAAAAAAAAAGTTATGTGCTAACATGTCTATAATTAATAAAAGTACAGCATTCAGTATCTGTTTAGGTAATTACTAGTATATTTAGAAGAATATTTTATAATGTGTAAGAATCCTAAACTTTACACATTTATCCAAGATATAAACCAGACCTCAACATTTAAAGGAATGCTAAAGCAAGGCTTTTGGACTGGTGTGCATATTCAATGATACATAATGCACATTATTGCTTAATATCAACAAGTATAATCGTATAGTTAATTAATAAAACGGTTAACTGTGACGGCTATTATATATAACGGGCACAGCCATTTTGTACCATTCCAGTGAATTCGCCCTCTGGCGAGCTGGTGGTTACGTAATACCTAACGTGTTACGTCAGGAATTAGTCTTCGAACTAAAGAAACAAAACATACCTGATTTTTGCGGATGCATCGCAATGTTCTGTAATAAAATTCATCCCAGTAACACAGCAACGTGTATATGTGGTTTATTTTTCAATACAAAATAAACCACCATTGTCAAAGTGTTGAAATAACTGTATTATATTTTGTATATAAATTAACCCACGTACTGAAATAATAGTCTGAGTGTTTTCTGGGTTAATTGGTCTTCTCTTTCCGTGGCCTGTACCTGTGGTTCTTGATTGGCAGATGTATATTTAGACGGTCCCTAGACACTGTCTAGACACACTAAAAAGACGTGCCTCTTTTATGAAGATCACAGGGTATTGTGTGATAACCTCAAATCGTAATGGACTTTACCAGCTTTATTACTGTAAGTAATTCTGTAAAATCCTTGATTAAATAGACTTTCCCATCTAAAATCACAAAACTGACCAATTACGTAGTCCCAGAGAAAAGAAAATTATCACTTGGGTATCGTGAGTGGTCGTTTTTGCTCGAACATATCCTACCAATAGGCCTAATAATATGTATTTTTTCTTTGGATTTAAAAAAATAAATAAATACTATAACTCCATTTCGTTATATTGATGCAAATTGAAATATATTTAGTTAAATAGTTTATTATACTATCAAGTCATTTATGTTGTTTTACAAGTCAGGTTGATGAAAGCAAAGCGCCTTGTCGTAAATTAGAGCTTTTGTTTACACTGCATAATAGAGAAGTTGGACCTGAGCTGACGTCACTTTGCCCCAAGCTATACCACCGGACGTCACAAAAACAAAACAAAATGGCTGCCCCCAGTTAGCAGGAATAATCACGTTTTTTTTATTAATTCTGAAATTACGCGTTTTTCATTTGTTAAAGTGTCAGTATGTCTTGATGGTCCGGGTATGCATCTTTGCAACACATAAGGCTCTTGTTGGAGTTTAGTCTCCCTTTAAAGTGTCAGTATGTCTTGATGGTCCGGGTATGCACCTTTGCAACACATAAGGCTCTTGTTGGAGTTTAGTCTCCCTTTAAGGGGAGCTATCACTGTTGTTGCCCATCACTCCTCTGAGACTGACTGTATGTAGTTCAAGAAGAAGAATTTTTAGCTCCCCTTAGCATATAAATTTATACAGCATCAGTACATGTATGGTAATATCATAAATGGCTTCCCATAATTTAAGTATGGGGAGCCATTAATCACTCCCCTCAGTTTTTGAAATCTGATAACTTTAAATTTTTTGAAATGTGGCAAGATATGTAAATGTAGCTTATAATATTGCAATTTTTCATTATAGGAATTAGAAACAATACAGCACTGAAGACAATAAATTAAAACACAAACACAAAAACCCCAAAATACGTATAGTCCGTCCCATCATTCTATAAAAATGTTTTTGTAAATAACTTCAGTTTGGTTTGACGTAAGACGAAAATTAAGTGTTTTGGAAATAACAAAAAATTACTATTTTTGTGTGCAATTTACAAATCAGTCGGCTCAGAAATAAACAACTTGTAATAAATTCCTTAGTATCAAAAAAGGCGTTCCCTGTGGGATGGACTATACATGTACATCTGTATCCATTCCTTAATGATATTACAACAGTTTTCTTTAATTTAGAAGTTACATGTATATTTTAATTGGTAGTAGTGACACATTTTTATGGGACAAAAAAAAAGGGTTGGGGGGGATATCACATTTACGGTTTTTCTATTGTATTTAAAAAAATAAGATTTAAAAAGTAAATGGCATTTTTGTTTTGTTGTTTCTTTTATTATTTAATTTTGTTTTTTTATTTTACTATAAAAGTAGAAGTATAATTTAATTAACATGTTTCTATAACAATTGATTGTTTGACCATTGCATTACAAACTGTTACATTATTAAACTTTTTTTCCCCATATACATGTGTATATATATACATATATGTCTTTGATGTTCAAGAAATAAAATCTAGTATTGTTTGTAGAAGAATTTGGTATCATTACATTAAAAAGTTTTCAGGACCATTCAATCCATGGGGTCAATTAGGGCAGAATGAAAACAATACCTTTTCATCAATGCCCCTCATTTAACCCAGCTAGGTGGTCTCCCAGTTTATTGTACCAAGTAGCCACTGCGTCAACCCCCAACAGTAATTTTCACCATCGTTTTCACTGGGCATGGTGTCAAAACAAGGGATGTTGATTATACCTATGTGCACATGTAATGGCAAGAACATTTTATGAGAACAATGATTAATTTCCTTTGATCTTCTGAACAGTGTATACATTCCTTTCCACCTGTGGTAGGAAAAGCAATTACCTTGCTGTTTATGTCATTTTATCACAGTCTGAGTGATTAATTGCATGAAAAGTGAAATGAAGATTGCTTACATGTAACAGAGAGAACTTAAATGCAGTTCTTAAAGAACTTTTTTTTTTTCTTTCTTTCTTTTTTTAACACTATGAGTGTAATAATTTTTATATAAATGTGAAATGATTAATGCTTGATTATATTAACTAAAGGGAACTTAGCCATGATTAAATTTATGTTGCAAAAAAATCCTTCAGATGTGTTTCAGTTAATTACATGTCATTATGTAGGAGTTTTATTTCGATTTTTTAATATCTCTTAATGATTGCTTGAACGTGACAAGTAAAAAGGTTGATTATTATTATTATGAAAAAATACTTTTGATGTAACTTGACGATTAATGTCGTAACATCCTGTATACAGGTACTGGTAGTTGGTTAGGTATGAAACACATATTGCTTACGGGACATTTAAAGCATTGCAATTACCTGTAGATAATTCAGACAACTCAAATATACATGTACATTAAATTAGTATTTGTATTACACAAAAAACACCAAGCAAAAACAACTAAAAAAAATCAACGTCATGACATTTTTAAAATTTTTATTTTGGGTGTGGGTGGGGTGGCAGTGATTTAATCACTTATGCACTTACAGGTATTTTAAGGAAAAGAATGCATGTACAGTGAAACCCCTCTAAACTGAACACCCATGGGACCACGTAAAATGTCTGGTTTTAGAGGTATCCGGTTTAGAGACCTTAAGTTCTTTTCTGATTTTTGAAAAAGGGCCGTAAAAAAATGTCCGGTTTTGAGGGAATTCCGGTTTACCGAGGGTCCGGGTTTTGAGGGAGTTCCGATTTACCGAGGGTCCGGTTTTGAGGGAATTCCGGTTTACCGAGGGTCCGGTTTTGAGAGGTTTCACTGTACTAGTTTTAAAAAGTTTTCTTCAAAGGATCTTTCCAGTAACTCCTGCAACCCCTCACCCAATGAAAACAAAATAAGAAACAACAAACAAACAAACAAGCAAACAAGTTTGCAAACATACAAAACTCTTGTAAGACCATATTTATCCCCAAAAATACCAAACATTCAAAAACATGACCATGTGTCAGGTTTTCTACATGTATTTGTATAACAGCAAAAACAATTACATAATTGTTTTTGGTGTAGAACTTAAATAGTGTCATTGAGGATTGTTTGACATCATGGAGGGTTCTGCACAAGAAAGCCAGTCTAATGAAGAGGCTCATTATCCCTGGATCATGAGCTGCTTAGAAGGATCTACATTCATGTGTCTGCGTTACATAAGGCGCGAAGGCCACCCTTCTACCTGTCAAATTAACCAGGTAAACCAATACCTGGCAGGAGGCGTTCGCACCCACAATTAAGGGAACTGTTCCAAAGAAAAACAGGGGCTTGTGAGATATTATTCCAGTAGATTTTGGGGCTATTATGAATGCCGAGCCATTGACACCCTCTTGATGGGCAGGCATAGAGTCCCCAGTGTCCTGGCTTTTGTGTTCTGCTCATTACGCTGAACACCCGCTCCTTGTGTGACCAGATCACATTATCAAACAATAACAAAGACTTTTGTCTTCAGATTGTTCTACCTGTGGATTGACGGTTGTCACAATATGTAAGATTATGCTCGTATTTAGTAGCATGGTATGGCATTTAGAGAACAAAAATATGTTTACTGTTTTACCTACATGTTTGTAGCTGTGAGTACTATGACTTGGCGTTAACTGAATAAATTCATGACACTTGAAATGTACGAAACTTTATGGTGGTGACAGATCTCAAGACCATACTTAAAAAGTTGATGCTTAACAAGTATTAAAGTTCCAATGTCAAGTATATGTTTAATATTTATGCGTTTACGATAGATTGTGCAGTTGAAGTTTCTTTTCATTCTCTATTATTCTTTTATTTATATTGGCTGCTGTCACCAGTCTGCATATTTGTCACATAAAAAATACACTGTTAACCATTACATAGTACCAAGGTTGGGACACTTTCTGTTGTTTTTGTAAATGTACAAGTGTTAAAGGGACAGATCCTAGTTTTTAAACACTAAGGCATATTTTTCACCAAGACCCTAGTTTTAACCCGTAAAAATGGATATTAAGTTTGGTTAATTTACAAACCTGTAAAAAATTTGGATACCACAGAGTGAAACAAGAATCTGTGACATTGAAATACCCTTAAAAATAGACTAAAACGCGAATCTATAACCGTTACTTCTCAGATGCACGTGCATTTTTTTAAATATGAAAAATGCATTTTGTGGTATTAGAAACACCAAGATGACAAGAAACACTTCGGTTATACAGTCCAAATGGATAATCTAAACAATAAAATATAAGTAATGTTTGATTTCACTGATCATAAACGGCTCTATAATAGTAAAAAATATGCCTTAGTGTTTAATAACTAGGGTCTGTCCCTTTAACAATGATGACAAGTCTTGTATGTTGTATCAAAACAGTGACAGTATACAGGACGAGCAAAACTGTAGTTGTTTTTGTTTTGCATTAGCAATGTTAATGTTTACAAACTATAAAAGATTCCTTTGTTATAATGGTACTCTTATATAATATAATTTTTTATATCTACAAGAGAAAAAGAGAGAAAAAAGTGTTCATTTGTTAAATTTCAGATGTGTACATAAACCTTTACATTAAAATAACATACATAAAACTTTGGTATCTGCCAGAGATACATATGTACATGTAATCCAATATTGTCCGTTTTTTGTCATGGAGTGCCAAGGCTGACTTCCTATTTTTGGCCTTTTGTGTTCTAAGTATGCAAATAATGACTTTCTATAGGAAAAGTAAAGGATCAGTTGAAAACTCACAATCCTATTAGATGTCTTGACCTTTATTCTAGTTTATGCAGGGTTCAAATTATGTGGATTTATTCACTGTCACTACTGTAAACCGTTAACACTACCAGGGAATAGATATGCACCGTTACCACAGAATTTAGTGGTCCACCATAGCGTTTTTGGGAGGGTCATTAAGGAAATGGCGTAGGGGAGGGAGGGTGGGTGGGTTGTCTGGTAGTAGCCCGAGTACTCTGACTGTAAGAGGGCTAGACGGACATTTGGACATAAATACGCTCTCATTACAGTCGGAGACCAAGCTATGTATTTTTTTGGCAATTCCTGACAACTAAAAAGTTGGCAAAGATTTCCGCTCTAATACCACAACAATCCTATGTTTGACGTGAAATACCTTTACAACGATCATTTTCGAGTTGATTGATTAAAAGAAATTCAGATATTAATCACTAATACACACACTACAGAAAGAAACCCAACAGCACCCACATTCAGCTAAGCTTCGGCAAACTCCGAACAGCAGAATTCTAAATTCGCCAACTTATATCGTGACGATGCGTCACATGATCGCCCACTCAGCCATTCTGTTTTCCAGGGGCTGTCTCAAAACGACATGTGCCCGACAATCACCAAAAAAAGTTTGTTCTGTGTAATGACACCACTACAGCACATTGATTCATTAATCATCGGCTATTGGATGTCAAATATTTGGTGATTTTATCACTGTGTTAGAGAGGAAACCATTAGCCAACTCTTCCATGTTGTAACGTCGCTTGGTATGAGATGGCCCCTGTAACTGTTGCACAAGGCGGAATCGCCCAGTGGGCGATCATGTGATCTACATCACGAAATAGGTCACCGAGCTTTGTAATTCTTGCGACGGAGTGTCACGAAGTGTAGCTGAATGTGGGTGCTGTCGGATTTCTTTCTGTAGTATGTGTATTAGTGATTAATATGTGGATTTTTTTTAATCAGTTAACTCGAAAATGATCGATGTAAAGGTATTTGACATCAAACATAGGATTGGTGTGGTATTAGAGCGGAAATCTTTGCCAACTTTTTGGTTGTCGGGAATTGCCAAAAAAATACATAGCTTGGTCTCTGACTGTATGAGAGCGTATTTATGTCCAAATGTCCGTCTAGCTCTCTTACAGTCAGAGTACTCGGGCTAGTCTGGTGGGTGGACAAGATGTGGTAGATTAGGAAGATCAAAAGTTTGTTTGGCTTAATTTAACAACACCACTAGAGCACATTGATTTATTTATTTATTTGATCTATTTTATCAAAGTTTGTAATTCTGACAGTCTTCAGACAAAACCTGTTACATTTTTCCATTAATTAGTAGCAATTTGCCATAGACAGGACAGCACATAGCCTGGAATGGTGACATTTTATTACTGTAATATCCTTCACTCAGATTGAAGTAAAACCATGTGGATTTTGTTTTTGTAGTAGTATTTTTAAAAATTAAATGTACCTATACATCCTTTATGAAATGTGAGAAGAAATAATAAATTTAATGAGGAATATAAAAGATGCATACATGTATAACGAAAATATTTAAGGGGCTATTTCTGTTAAGCAGCTAGTAGTTACTGTACACCCAAAACATCTCGTTTGAACAAACTGCACTGAGCACTCATGTGACCATAGGATCAAACCTTGTCAGACCTATTTTCTGATTGGGATTTTCCCTGTCACAACCAGTGCCCCAAGATTGGTATATCAAAAGCAATGATATGTACTGTTCTGTTTATGGGAAAGTGAATACAAAAGAGTCCCCTGCTGTAAAATGAAAACTAAAGCAGATTTCCTCTGAGAGTTAATATCAGAATTATCTTGTATTTGGCATCTATTAGTTGATGATTAATAAATCAGTGTGCTCTAGTGGTTGTATTAAACAAAACAAATTTGTTAAGCAGACATCTGTTTTAAGAAGAAGTCCTCCTTAATATATTGAAAGCATAATTATTCAGTCCTACATGCTCCGTAGTAGGCTACTTCGACAAGTATTATTGCTTGTTATTGTAAATATGTAGCCCTCAAGCTGTGTGTTCGCCAGTTAGTCCCAATACTAATCAGCTGTGAACTAATTACATCAGATCAAGCAGAAAAAGTATATGACATATACATTTATAATATGGTGTCAGTATCCTGGTAAGTAACATTGACTTACAGCTAGGATAAAATTGTAAAAAAAAAAAAAAAAAAAAAATTCTGTTTTCCATATCCAAAAGCTCTTTTCAGAAAAAAGAAAATATTAATAATAAATTTTTAATTTTTTTTTTTAAATTAGACATTCAGTAATACAGTAGGTTGATTGGTAGTAAAAATAATATATTGTTACGATAAGAAAAAAAAAGGTAGGAAAAAAGAGAACATTAAAGCTGGAGAAAATGTGAGTCAAGGTGGTATTTACAAGTCGGTCAAGTTGTGGAAAACAATATTTATTTTGAGGAGATCTACCTGTAGTTCATTTCTGTGATTTCTTTTTAAGTATTATACTATAACAAAAGGGTATGGGCCCTGGTCGATCTATTTTATACCTTGTAAACATTTACAGTAAACACCACTGCCGCTTGAAGAGATATTTTAAAAAACCCTATTATTAACATATTTCAAAGCAATGAGTTACATATTTACCTACATTTGTTTGTGAAATAGATTGGGGTAGGAGTTTAAAGCTCGAACCATTCAGCTAACTAGTCAATAAACTGACTTGTGGTATAAAAGAAATTAAAATGTGTCAGCGATTTTGTTTGACATTAAGGTCTGCAAGAGATATGATACGTGAATAGAGACCTGTGTTGTATTGGTTGTCAGTGGGAGAAAATCAGTGGCGGTCAATTATTTTCATGGCTTGATCTTCTTGCTGGATCTGTATATTCTGAATGGAATGCAAAGCCGTGCTTTTGTTCCGTGTCCTGCGAGTGTATGTGTGTCTCTCTCGATAGATAATGTATCTGTAGAAGAACAGTTGAAAGCCAGTGGTGTACGAGCTACTGACATGTGACGGGTTGTGTGCTCCATGTTTGTCAATATTCTCTTGTGAAAGACAAACTTTGTGCATCCAAACCTAATTTTAGGATCCGCCCTCTCTCTCTATTGATCTTTAAAACAGTAAAATTGTTGTATGTTGTTGCATGTGTGGATTTGCAGAGTTTATTTATCGTCTCGAAAGAAGAAAGTGGAAACAACCGATTCGCTCCCTGCGTTGATATGTGTTTTTGTGGCATGGGTTGTACGACAATGTGAAAGTTAACTGCAGCTTTTTAATCAGTCGGTCTTCATTCCTCTGTATACATGATTAATGGAATGCGAACATTTTCGTTAAAATTTGGATCTTGTGACGTTTACCATGTCCATAAGGTAGGACTTATATTAATTATTTAATATTAAGTAGATTTATGACAAAACACAAGGAGGAAGAGTTCAAATTTTGTGATACAGAATTAGGTTTATGTCAAGCATATATAAGATAATCTACACATGTATGCAGGCATCAGAATAAGCATAAGGTGTGGTAATCTATGTATACTACTCAAAAGAATTTAACCTTTAGACTACTGGATTAATTTTTAACAAAAACCACGTTGAGTGGGTACAAGTTTATAATTTTTACTCACATATATTCACTTAAATGTTTTATAAATACATGAAATAAAGTTCATATATGATTCGATAAGTATTATTTTTGTGTCTTTTTTTTGTAATTTTTATTATTTTTAGATCGGCTAATGGTGATTAAAATTAAGCAAAAAATCGAAAAAGTTGCGTTTACTTACAGGCATTTGTGGCCAGCTGTCCAGTATTTATGTCCATTATTCCCGATAACAGTGGTTTTCTGACCAGAATTTTTTTTAAAACCCGAACTACGATTCATATTGCAATATTTGGTAATTTTCGTTGTTGGTAAAACAATCAAATTTATTATCAAATTAGCTGTTACAATCAGCTATCGATCCCTGATGACCGCGACGTGCCGCCATTGTTGTCAAGCGAAAATACTTGCCGAAAACCACTTTTTGAACTCAAAATTTCAAAGTATTTTCAATTGAAAAAAATCAAAACAAAAGACACCATTTTGAAAAAAAATCTTTTTTCTTTTATTATATTTCCGTTTCCGGTGAGTGTCATGTGCAAAACGGCGGGAAATATGAATTGGGGAATGCACTGTATACAGTGTACAGTATGTCGACTGACGTGACGTCGGGCGAGATATCTCGCCTGCAGTACTCAGAAGGCTAAGGGTCAAACATTTATAACCAAACAAGTTTCAGAGTGTATTAGATTGATGATGTAAACTACACCAAAATTTTTATTTGTTGTTCCATATTTACAAAAACCCACAAATAAACGTCACTGTGTACAAGAAAGTCACATGACATGCTGTCAAAGTTGAAGGTTGTCAAACATGGATTTTACACATTAGAACATTCGTTTAATAGTGTGTGAATCCACCCCTGGCGCGAATACATGAAGGTTGGCCAGAGGGGCATGGTTATCCCGAACTCTCCTGCCTAATTCGTCCCAGGCGTGCTCTATTGGGGCCAAGTCAGGCGAATATGCTGGCCAATCCATCCTGGCGATACCTTGTTGTCTGAGAAAGTCTGTTACCACCCTGGAGCGGTGGGGTCTGGCATTGTCATCCTGCAGAACTGCCCCGCCGCCAATCTGCTGAAGGCCTGGGAGAACCAACGGCCGGATAATCTCATTCAGATAGCGGATTCCATTCAGATTGCCATCCACCACATAGAGGGGGGTCCTGTGGTGGATAGAGATGCCGCCCCACACCATGACGCTGCCACCACCGAACCGGTGACGTTGTCTAACGTTAACGTCAGCGAAGCGCTCCCCAGGACGTCTGTAGACACGAACCCGACTGTCGTTGAACTGGAGACTAAACCTGGACTCATCAGTGAACATCACTCGACCCCACTGAACACGTTGCCACCGCAGATGAAGCATGCACCAGTGACGTCTGGCCATTCTGTGACGTCATTAGAACTAGTCGACAGTGTCAATGACAGTGGATTTTAATTCATTTATGGGTTGCTTAGACCCACTTTCATCAAAATGGAACAATACCATGCGTGACATTATGGTCTAGCTAATATAATTGACATTCAGAAAATAATGTTGAAAATATCGTCTGACCCTTAAATTCTTTTGAGTAGTATATGTGATACCAATAATCACAGGCTTGGTAGCCTATACTTTATGTCATGTTTATCATGTCCCATTGTTATTGCTGTAGAATCCCTTCACAGACACACTGATATGTTTTTATTTATTCACATCAGTGTTCTTATACTGATTCCAGCACATGTACAGTAAAGTACTCTTATAACGAATCAGATAGTACCATGATACTTCAGGTGTTATAGCAGTAGTTGTACACATTTGTACAAGTTTGTTATTAATATATAGGAAGATAAAACGGGACATTATGATCAGTTCATTCTATGCTTTAGTTCGTTCTAAGCATGGTCTTTATAAGTATACTTTATTGTATGTGAATTTCATACTAGGACAACACTCAGATGATACAAATTTATGTAGTTTTTGTTTTAATAAGAATTTGTGGAGAACAAAGTAACCTGAATGACTGTTCTTGACTTATTTCGATGCCTGCATCCAAGTTAATGTTTGAATGTTTAAGGCTATTCCAAGAGTGATAGCATTATTTCATGGAAAGCAGTGATAGAAATAAGCAGATTTTTTTACTAGTCCACCAGACAAGTACATCTACAAATCTTCTTGTCCATCAATATTTTTACTTGGCCAGATAAGTTGTTAGTTTTATTCAAGATCAAGGACAATGTTTTTGATTGGTCAAAATGAAACAGCATTGTAACTTTTTACTTGTCCACTGGACAACCACTGAGGTGCATTTTTTGCTTGTCCCAGCAGATTATCACTTGTCAGGACAAACGGATAAGTGCTTATTTTGAACACTGTAAGGCCAGAATTATATTTACTTTCATAAATAGTATTAGCCATATTTGTTCCTCATCCCATGCCAATCTTCCATATGCCCTAAATAAAATGCTATGGTTAATATAGGATTCATTTTGAGTGTTATCTAAAAAAAAAAAAAAAAAAAAAGGTTTTGTGTATATACTTCACTGCACATGTATATCTAAGAGATGTACACGTTGTGTAACCAAGAAGTCCTGCATTACACTATCTCTTTGTGTGTGTGTAACTTACACAGGTATGTGTACAGGTATGTTACTCATCTGTAGACATCGTGTTTCAGAATTTAATAGTGCATTTCAAACGTTTTTTTGATGTCTAATATAAATGAAAATATCAGTATCCAGGCACTAATAGCTTGACAGAAAAGTATGTATTATGCTTTGTGGTATATAATTGCAAATCATAGAAAAGCTAAAGTGTCGGCAACTGTTTGATATTAAAGAGTATTTTCCCATATTGTTATAATGTATTTGTCCTACTATACTCAACAAACATCTTGATATAGGTTTATCCTATTACAGTAAATGATGTACGTGTAAACTATCAGTTCAACCCCTATGCTTAGTCAGGGTAGGCATTGCTGACACAGATTTAATTACTAAACACCGTATCTGATGTCTTATTAACCTTTAGACTACTGGATTAATTTTTAACAAAAACCATGTTGAGTGGGTACAAGTTTATAATTTTTACTGACATATATTCACTTAAATGTTTTATAAATACATGAAATAAAGTTCATATATGTATCGGTAAGTATTATTTTCGTGGGTTTTTGTAATTTTAATTATTTTTAGATCAGTTAATGGTGATTAAAATTTGGCAAAAAATCGAAAAAGTTGCGTTTACTTACGGGCATTTGTGGCCAGCTGTCCAGTATTTATGTCTATTATTCCCGATAACCGTGGTGATTTTCGTTGTTGGTAAAACGATCGAATTTATCATCAAATTAGCTGTCACAATCAGCTATCGATCGCTGAAAATAACCGCGACGTGCCGCCATTGTTTCAAGGTATTTTCAATTGAAAAAATCAAAACAAAAGCCACCATTTTAAAAAGAAATATTTTTTCTTTTATTATATTTCTGTTTCCGGTGAGTGTCGTGTGCAAAACGGCGGGAAATATGAATTGGGGAATGCACTGTATACAGTATACAGTATGTCAACTGACGTGATGTCGGGCGAGATATCTAGCCTGCAGTACTCGGAAGGTTAAAACCTTTTTAAATTGGGGCCAGGATCTAGCTCAGTCAGTATAGTGCTTACCTGAGGTGCTATCATAGTAGGATCTATAACCTCCTCTATTAACCCATTCTCTGATTGGACTTTTCCAGCCCCAACCAATGCCCCACCACTGGAATATCAAAATTTGTAGTATGTGCTAATGGAAAAATGTGGGTTTCCTCTGAAGACTATGAGCCAAAATTACCAAATGTTTGATATCCAATTGCCGATGGTTAATAAATCAGTGTGTTCTAGTGGTGTTGTTAAACAAAATAAACTTTAAAACTTTTCTTTTTTTATACACAATGTATAAGAGGGAATTAAAAAAAAAAATTAATGACACCACTAGAGCACATTTATTAATTAATCATCAACTATTGGATGTCAAACATTTGGTAATTCTGACTCGTAGTCACCGGAGGAAACCAGCTACATTTTTCCTTGCTACTAATGGAAAAATGTAGCTGGTTTATCTCTAAGACTATATATGTCAGAATTACTAAATGTTTGACATCCAACAGCCGATGATAAATAAATCAATGTGCTCTAGTGGTGTCGTTAAACAAAACAAACTTCTTCTAAAAGAAATATTTAAATGCATTTGCAAAAAATACCACTAAAAATAACTATTTTGACAAAATTGTGACAATGTCCAACAGCAATGATTACTGAACTGTTAGACAAATATACGCTAAATTCTTTTTGTGAATGAAGATACAGTAGGATAAAAGATGAACTATGTGTATTTTTTTATTAATTGTGGGGAACATATTTTGGGTTTCTAAAACTCTTTTGATAACTTGAGCATTAATTTTTGTTTATATACAGACTTGAATTTGTAAAATATTACACATATAACATAAAGTTATAACCTATTGTGACTGTAAATTATCATAAAAACATTTATTCCTCGTGACACTATAAAACATAATGGGCTGAACCTACAAAGCCTGTTTATGTCTTAAACGCATGTAACTACATACATTTACAATGCTTAAACACCTGCGTTGAAGAAAAACAGGCTTCGTACATTTGGCCCAAAGTATTCTACCCACCATGGTGACCATGTAAAACATAAACAATATTCTACCCATCATGATATTAAAATAACAAAGTATTTTACTCATGATTATGCCAAGCAGCCATTACAACAATATAAAACACCATACGGGTCATTTCCCATCTGCATGCTTTTAGGAATGGCAATGGACGCATTAAAAAAAGAAGAAGAAGAAAAAAGGTTATTAGTAGCAGCATTTCCATATAGTGTGGCATCAAACACCACACATGGAAAACAACCCAGAAGAATACCCATCAGGATTGAAAAGGAAAAGAAAGTAATCTTTGTTTAAGGACACTGTTGCACATAGGGGCAGGACACAGCCCAGTGGTAAAGCATTCGCTTGATGCACGGTCAGTCTGGGATCGATCCTCGTTGGTGGGCCCATTGGCCTATTTCTCGCTGCAGCCAGTGCACCACGATTGGTATATCAAAGGCCGTGGTATGTGTTATCCTGTCTGTGGGATAGTGCATATAAAATGTCCCTTGCTGCTAATCGAAAAGAGTAGTCCATGAAGTGGCGACAGCGGGTTTGCTCTCTCAATATCTGTGCGGTCCTTAACCATATGTCCTTAACCATATAACCGTAAATAAAATGTGTTGAGTGTGTCATTAAATAAAACATTTTCTTTGTTCCATCTGTTGCATTTTTTTAACTTGTATTTTTTAACATGTATGGTTATTTGGTATCATATGGCAGATGATTAAAATTTATTTTATTTAACGACACCACTTGAGCATATTGATTTGTTAATCATCGGCTATTGAATGTCAACCATTTGGTAATTCTGACGTATAGTCTTAGAAGAAACCTGCTGTCTTTCCAATTGGAGCAAAATGTATTTTATATGCACATTTCCAGCACATACCACAACCGTTGATATGTCATTTATGGGGCACTGGTTGGAATGGAGGGGCGGGATTTAGCTCAGTCGATTGAGTGCTCACTTGAGGTGCTTGCGTTGCAGGATCGAACCACCTTGGTGGATCCATTCAGCTAATTGGATCTTTACTCCTTCCAACCAGTGCACCACAACTGGCTAAAGGTCATGGTATATGCTTTCCTGTCTGTGGGAAAGTGCATATAAAAGATCCCTTGCTACATTAGGTAAAATATAGTGGATTTCCTCTGATGACTATGAGTCAGAATTACCAAATGTTTGACATCCAATAGCCGATGATTAATCAGAGTTCGACAAATCCGCTAGCCCGACGCCCGTGGCTAGTGGTTTTTAAGTTCGGGCTAGTGAGAAACGCAAAACCACTAGCCCCTGCGGGCTAGTGGTTTCCCCCCTCCTCTCGTCATCGCTCGATCGTGGGGTTTTTTCTGTCTTTCTTTCTTTTTCTCTCGGCTGAAATTTCGTTTAATAAATTTGATTGTGACGTTTGTCATCGAATAATATCAACAACGCAATGAGTATATAATAATAATCCACTTGAGCTAGGTCTGCAAACTGCAGTAACATGCTATCTCTACATCGTCAAAGTTACAGCATGCATTGTTTACCTTTCCCTTTCAAGTTTCTGGCACAGGAAATAAAGTCTAATGACATGCGTGTTTTGATTGGTTAGACACGTCACGTGGTCGTTAATCGCGCACATGTTTTAGGCTAAGAACTTGGAAATCACCAATCGCGACGACAGGTTAATCTCAATCAAGTAAACCCCAGCCATGCTTTGAATTTCAGTGTTTTTTTTATTCTGATTTAACACTTCGCTAACATGTGGTTATCGGCAATCAGGAAAACAATTTACTTTAATGGTAACCGCATATGCAATGACTCGGCTTGGCCTATTACGTGTATCGGTTTGGATAATACGTCACAGCTGCCGATACAAGATAATACCTTTTTTGTTCATCAATTAACAACGGATTAGATGTCGCCGTTATATTCTTTTGATATCGGTCCGACACGGAATAATGCCCTGTATTTGGCATCACAGTTCCTGGCGACATAAATAGTAGGCCCTAAATATATAACCAACTACCAAATACACAGAACCATCTATTACCGTGTGTCACACTGTCGTACCATCATTTAAATTTAATTATTTTGATAGGTTTTTTTAGATACCAACCAAGAGTTTGCTCAATTATTTTTCCCCGGGGGGAGGGTAAAAACAAAAACGGGACAATGACGATGGATCACACTTGACAAAAGACAAAACGTACGACACGACAAAAAACTGAAAGTTACAACATGATTTAAGTGTTTGTTTTATTTTACTGTTATACTCGTAAATGTGTAATGTTACAAAAATTATATAAAAATCCAGTTATAATTGATCAGGAATTTGGGCTAGTGCTTTATCTTGGTGGGCTAGTGGTTTTCACAAACCCACTAGCCCTGTGGCTAGTGACTTTTCAAAATATTTGTCATACTCTGGATTAATTATAATCCATGTGCTCCAGTGGTGTCGTTAAATAAAACAAACTTCTTGTTTGGAACGGATAAGTTGGAATTTAAAAAAAAAAAAGATAATGGGTC
Organism: Gigantopelta aegis; assembly: GCF_016097555.1. Lineage (NCBI taxonomy): Eukaryota > Metazoa > Mollusca > Gastropoda > Neomphalida > Peltospiridae > Gigantopelta > Gigantopelta aegis. The sequence goes on from NC_054708.1 coordinate 28,945,341, forward strand.
CACTGAAGGGTTCAGTTACAGATAGCACTAAACCAAATAATTTCTGGCTGGGTCAAAGTTCGAGGTGCACCAAACTTTTGATAGAGAAGTTAACGCTACAAGTCCTTTAATTGGTTATAAATGTGAGTGTGTTGGTTGTTAAAAAAAATAGTTTCATCTGGGCTAAAAATGTATGCAGTTTTATTTGATCTAGTACCACTGTGTCAAGTAGACTTGTGCTTGGAACATGTATATAGGGTACCTGTTAAAAAAAAAGTACTGAAATGTTGTGCGAAACTAGGGGTGTTGTAAAAACATCTGGTTATACCAAAAATGAGCCATGAAAGGTACCATTTTCTTCAGTTAATACTTTGAGGGAGGGTTGTAGTACTGATATTTATGGGTCATAGTTTGGTTGATATATTGCATATAGTGTTTTTAAACACAAACGTTAACATGGTCGCCTATGGGATTTTATTTGGTATAGTCATACCTACTCAGTCCAAGCACCTAAGGCAAACACTCTATACTGACTAAGCTAGATCGCACCCCTTACAGTAGATGGAGGCGATAAAATATGGTAATATTTTAACTCTTAATCAAGAGAAGAAACCTGCTGACTACTCCTTACATGCATAGACAGACCAATACATACCATAACTTTTGAGGTACCAGTCGCAAGGAAATTGTTTGAAATGTGTGTGTGTGTGTGTGTGTGTTTGGATCCACAAGTCTACTAGGGCAATGGATTCTTGCAGTCTGTCACATCTCAAAGAAGCACTGTACCATTAAACTACATCTCATTTGATCATTGTGTAGGACATGCGTTCACCTCATTTGAGTTTGTACAAATGCATATTATTCTACACATCATGATTGAAACAATCATTAAGTATGATTCCCATTATGATCAGGCAAAAACATTAAAAAGTATTACACACATCATAAACTATTACACCTATCATATAACCATGTAAAACATCACTGATACAGTGTTGTGAAAATTGTTAATTATAAAATGTAGGGAGGGCATTGCCTGTTGGTCAGTCTCTCAAACATAAATTGATATGTTAATAAATATTGTTTATATAAAAAAGGTATTCTATCCACCATGACTATGTTAGACTGTTAACTTGCAATATCTCACACTTGACATCATCTGGAAATCTGTGATCATTGTGTAGGACAAGCGGTTACCTCATTATTTGTAAATAGCACAGTTGTATGATATTTCTATTAGCAGTTTAATGAGCTGTTTGTTGAGAGGAGCAGCTCGGTCTAACCACAACAATAAACTGCAGGTTTGTATCTCCGCGAGATAGCGACAGTTAGCACAGACTGTTGACTCGGTGGATAAAATACATTAGACGGTTGACACCACATGTTTGGTATTTAGCCCCAAGTTCAAACACTTCCGCTGAACATCCTGGTTTATTTTAGTATTTGAAATAAAAACAAGACGAAAATATCCTGAACAATTGGATCAGTGTATGTGCAAAATGTCTTCAGTAACCAGGCTTTCTGCCAGGAAATAATTTTAGGGTACGTAATAAAAACAAAACTGATCATAGGTGCTCTTATTAGGCATTTCATGTACTTTGCAGGGCTTCAAGATTCTGCTAGTCCCACTCCCATGGCTAGTGATATTCAATGTACATTGGATTTGATAAAAGTTGATAATTAAGCACAAAATTTGAACTAATAAGTAATTTAATGTTGGGAGTGGGGAATTGTAATATCAAAAAGTATTCTGTTTTGCTTTATAACTAGGTTTAGTGCCATTAATAAATAAATGAATGTCAGACACATGCAGCTGCGTTAAGCAACCACAATATTATTCTGCCAGTTCATCTATAATAGACACCGTGTCAGTGGACCTATATTAGGCTATTTCTCATTCCACCAGTGCACCACGACTGGTATATCAAAGGCTGTGGTATGTACTATCTTTTCTATGGGATGATGTATATGAAAGATCCCTTGCTACTAATGAAAAAATGTAGCGGGTTTCCTGTCCAAGACTGTATGTCAAAATTACCAAATGTTTGACATCCAATAGCCAATGTTTAATAAATCAATGTGCTCTAGTGGTGTTGCTAAACAAAAACAAGCTATAATAGACATGTGGAACATAGCCCATTGGTAAAGTGCCCACCTGAGGCATGATCAATCTAGGATTGATACCCATCGGTGGACCATTGGGCTATTTCTTGTTCCAGCCAGTACTGGTGTAATAAAGCCTGTGGTATGTACTACCCTGTCTGTGGGATGGTGCATATAAAATATTCCATGCTGCTAATGAAAAAGAATATCCCATGAAGTGGCGTCAGTGGGTTTCCTCTCATTATCTATGCGATTACTGACCATATGTCTGCCACCATATAACTATAGATAAAAATGTGCTGAGTATATTTGGTTTAACATTTCTTTCATTCTTTCTACAATGGAAGAAAATGATTGTATAAGATACTTTATAAAAGTCAAAGGCAGCTTGGTACAGATGAACTAGAAGAAATGTAAGTGGCTACTTAATGCAAGTGGTGTCACGTACAGGTACATTATTAATAATATGAGAATAATTCTTTGAAAATTGGCTTCATTACTTGAGTGCACGGGTTTGCCCCTATGCCACAGCCTAAACACATCACCTCGTCGGAAAACGGTAATCAGTAATCAGTGTACAATGTATGTACACACCTTGTTCAGCCTGGCACACACGCTGCAACACATCATTTGTCGGGAGTATGAGAGAACAAAATAATTAGCATTATACGAGGGAGGTTGTTTTGTAATGTATAATGCTCACTCTGTTTATTTATTTATGTGAAAATAAAGCTGGTGTACTAAAATTCAGATTACGGTCAGTCCCATCCTTGAAAGCTGCACCTTCCAGGCAGTTTGGTTCACTCGTCTCCCCACGTTTCTGTCTGTAGTCGATTCCTCCTATAAATTCATGGCTTCCACATTCAGGCTTCCAGTGCAGTCAGGATGTTTGGCTAAGTGATTACGTTCCTTGCTAATTCTCTTCCAATATTGCCTCAGGATGTTTCTTTAGTCAAACAAAACTTTACTGATTCTTTCTTTATGTTATTTGACTTCTTACCTTCACCAAACGAGTTCTGCTGCCCCTGTGTATAGCTTTGAGGGTCGTCAATGAAAAAAAAAGAATACAAAAAGAATCTTTTGATCCCTTCGATTCTGCCTTGTTGGCAGTTTATTCATTTGAGGTGAAAATCAGTGGAAGTTAGTTCAGTCTGATGATGGTAAGTCGCACAAAGTTTGCTGATTCTGTCATGATAGACACGGTAAATTTATTTGACTTTGCTTGTTTATTGTTGTATTTCTACTGTTTCAGTTGAATCTGACTTGAGACATACATGGTTAAAATGATCAATGATTTTTTATGGGACAATTAAAAAAGATACCCCAAACAGTAAAGTAATTTGTATGTCATATCATATACATTTTGTTTCTGTGTACCTGTAAGTGTATGTGTTATCACTGTTTACGACTGAATTTGATTTTACTGGGTCCTGTAATTCATACAGTATTTAAATAATTATGTAACTGAATCAGCTATCAGCATTCTTAATAGTACTTCATTTGCATACATGTACTTATGCATACTACATGTATATTATTTAAACAATTTGTACATGTAGTAATACTACTTTTACACTCCATAGTGATATTTTGTTATTACTAAAAACTTTCAAAATATTTTTTTAACAGTGAAAATTAATAATATGTATATAGAGGATAATAAATGAGTTACCAGTTATTATGAAACTTATGTTCCGAGTGAAATAATTTTTACTTGTCACAAGCATGTGACAAATGAAATGTTATGAGGGATATAAATTTAATAATAAATGTTACTGAGTTTCTTTTTCGATTTATTACCACAGCTATTGCATGGTATCTAAAAACCTTTATTTTCAGTATCCTTACACATAGGCCTGTATAGATTTTATTTATTGCTATAGAGATAATTTGTATTTTATTTATGTTCACTGACAGTTGTCAAAATCAGAGTTCTATTTATTTTATTTTAAAAATCAATAATGATAATGCATTTGTATTAAAATAACATTTTTGGAGAGAAAATTTGATGGTGAAAGCAAAGTGGTGTAAATGTAAACTCTTTAAATAATATATAATATGTGACATTGTTAAATTATATGTTTGCTAAGTCATGATGATGTCATATCTAGAATTGACAAGGTCATTGGTTTGTCAGTATCAAATCATCCACTAATGTATGTTAAACCAATGGCATTTCTCATCGAGAAAATACGAAAAATATTTTTCCATTGTGAGTGACCGGTGAAGTAATAGCAGTATAAATGCAAATACATGTTACTAGTACATATGGTTTAGAATTTATTGAACAAGAATAATGTTTAGGTTGTAGCAGTAATGAGAAATTGCAATGCTTGTATTCAGCAAAATTATTGGATTATGAATAAAATATATTGACTACATGTACACTGTTCATGTGAAATTGCATTGAATCAGAAACAGATAGTCATACTTGCGATTAGGTTTGTATTTCACCTTAGTTTGTTGTTGTTGAGGGGTTTTTTTAGTATCCAGTAATAAATTATATGTATTTGAGAAATAAATTAAACTAAATTTATTCCATTGTAACTTACTCCCAACAACAAAAAAACATACCACAAAGCCAAATGAACCCCCTCTCCCCCCCCCCCCCCCCCCCCCCCCCCCCCCCAAAAAAAATATATGCACACAAATACATTGAGAGGGATTTATTTTTTTATGCAAACCTTAAAAAAACCCCAGAAGTATTGGCTGTAATGAGAAGAGACTAGCTATTATTATGCCTTAAAATGGATTTACATTTTATGTGGATAAGCAATGATATTAATGCAATTGCCACTGGTGTACTGTTAAAAACCGAACTGCCTAGAAGTAGAGGTGTGTCGGGTATATATTTCCACTATAATGTACATGTGCAATTTAATTGTTTGGAAGATGTTCATTATTTTTAAAAGTAGGGAGCTGTTTGAGAAAAGTAGGTGGTTACATCTACTGATTGCAGTGAGGTGCAGTGGCACAACCATAACTAGCTGCCAAAAATCACCGCCTACTACCTGTTAATACAGGCTTTCTGCCAGAAAATAATTTGAGAGTTCGTAATAAAAATAAAATAGATGATGATAAGTGTCACTACTATATGTAGGTAATTACGGGTCTGAAATCTTTTAAAACTGAACACTGCATTTCATGTACATTGACAGATGTTCAGCAGCAATTCTCTTACTATAATTTTTCTAAAAGAAAAATTCATTAAAAGTTTATCCATTAATTTCCAAGATTTAAGGGTAAGCAATTTTACCCTTTCGTACCCTCTGGTAGAAACCCTGTAATAAACATTTGTGTATTTGATGAAGATTTATCTTGTTCATGCCAAATTAATGACAAATAAAAAAAAAGGAAAAGGGTTTACCTGCCCAGATACATGTGTAATTATAAGGTGGAACCGGAATTCCCTCCAGATTGGATGTCTGTACAGAAGAGAACCTCTCTAAACCGGATACCTCCTAAAACCGGATGTTTTACTTAGTCCCGAGGGCGTCTGGTTTAGAGGAGTTTCCACTGTATGTATTTTTTTCTTTTAATACTGAATGTTTTATGTTTTCCTTCATTTTTCAGCGAGAGAAAGAAAAGGCGAGTTTAGAAGCTGTTCAAAAGTGGAGCAAGAGAGGCTCGTTCCAGAATCAAAGAAACATGAAACTCCAGCTGCCAATCAGCCAGTCACATGAAGTAAGCTTTAACAAAGTTTTGGTTCTGTTACTTTTTGTTTGTTTACCTGTCTGAAGTGTGAAATTTAAAGGGAGCATTATGTCTTTAGTTGCAGCACTATATATCTTCTTTGGTTAATGCCCAGATTAAAGTTTTTTCCAAATTGCAGTAATGTAACAGTACCCCTTTTTAAATTGATTAATTGCAAGCATAAATAAGAACACTTGTATATACTATTGATTTATTTTATCCATTAAGAGCCAAGAAATGTGTCAAAATGGAATATGTGTACTTTTCAAATCTATTTCTTTGCAACCACAAGACTTTATGCATAGCAGATTAAAACAAATTCAGTCTGCAGTAACTTAATGGCACCCCTATTGGAATCGATTAAAGCATAAATAAAAACACCTGATACATGTATATACTTTTGATTTATTTTTATCCATTAAGAGCCAAGAAATGTGTCAAAATGGAATATGTGTACTTTTCAAATCTGTTTCTTTGCAACTACAAGACTTATAATGCATAGTGGATTTTTGTTTGTAAATCTGTTTGAAGTTCAGAATGTTCTTATCAATCTAATGATATTATTAGCACCATGTTGTTTCTGTACACAAACATTAGCACTGTGTTTTTCCAGTACACAAACGTATTGGAGCCTATATACAAGTCTATAACTAATGACCGGTTGGTTTCAAAGTCATTATGTCGTTACTTCACTCTTAAGAGTGCTACATTGGTTCAGCAATGTACATTGACTGTGTCGACTAGACGATACATTGCTGCTGTGTGTGTTTAATTGATGGTCTGCGTAGAAATAAACAGTGCTACTAGCATGGTCGGTAGCAGTCCTCAAAGCAGACAGAGTCTGCAGTAGTAATAACAATGTTAACTCTGGCTGCTGCACTAATTGACTCTTGGACATGGGATTAATCAGGATATTAATTTCTGAATATTGCTAAGTCTGCAGGTTCAGAGCATTAATTACTCTTAGAGAAAAAATAAATCTGTTGAGGATGTTTAAAATAAGCATGAGCCATAACATATGTAATAATAATTACACTAAAAAGAAAAAAGTCGCAATTAATTTTTTTTATCAAATAAGCACGAGCCTTTTTTTTTCTTTTTTTCCCCTCTCTCTCAAATTTGTCTGACTTAAATTTACCAAGGTGGTGTATAAGGAATATGGTTCTTTTGGCTAATAATATAGTCAGTTTTTATTTACTTTGCTTCACAATAACCCAATATTTTCACACAAAACTTTGGTGATAATCTGATAGTAATATCTTGTAATAAATATATTTCTTTGATATGTATTTGTTTAACAAAACAGATATTTGTCTGGTAAATATTATTTATATTTATATTTATGTATTATTGACAATATTACATGTATATCATTTATGTTTGATTATTACATGTACATTTACTGTGTAAGTCCAGGGTTAAAAATCATAGCTATATCTGTTGAAAGTTTAATATTTTATATAAAATTAGGAATTTCAATTCACCTTTAAAAACAAAGTAGGTTATGTTATAAAGTTAATAATTGGTTGAGTAATTTGGAATATGTTTCAAGGGTGGTAAATTCAACACATCACAATATTTGAAAGGCTTCCGAAATATAAAACCAATTTATAATTTAATTAAAAAAAATTATTTATATTTAGTGATGAAAATTGTTGTGAATGTATTGATTTAAATATCTATATGTGTGTTTATCTGTCATAAAAGATTTTTATAATAAAGAATATTAAATTAAAACAAAATAATAATTTAAAATTCAAGTTTGTAATACTGACTGAGGAATCTTGGGAGTCTAGCAACATAAGAAATAACTAAACATTTGAAGACTGATATATTTGAACACGGGAATGTTCTATAGATGTTTGTGGTCACCCTGTTTAATTTCAACTGTATTGACAAGAAAAATGTATATAGTATTTTTCTGTTATTCTGTATGCATGCAACATCCTTTTGTTACAATTGCACACAGTCACTGTGACAGCCTAATGGGTGGTGATGTTCCTGTAATTCTAGCAAATAAATGGAAAAGATGTTATTAAACATGGCTACATCCAATAATCTTTTTTTTTAACTTTTTAACCAGAATATTTTTATTTTAAAAATTGTATTACTTTCATTATAATAAAATAAGCTGATTAATTGTTAAATACTGTTGATATCTAAAAATGCTTTTAAGTTTAAAAAAAATGTCATTTGGAGTTTTAAATTTGTTTTTTAAATCATTAAAATTAATAGGATTTTGTTTATTGCAAAGAACATGTTACAAAGATGTCAATATATTTATAAATATGAATATTTTTCCTTTTGGGAATTTGTTTTAATAATCTACATATATTAAAAAAAACACCTGTCTACTTGATTTAAATGTTAAAAATATTTTTTTATTTATTTATAATAATACATTATGACTTACACATCTAAAGGACCCGAATATATATCTTCATATACATGTCTAAAAACCCAATCAGGAATAAATGTTTAAAATCCCAATCCAGCAGCCAACTAAGCCACTGTTAAACTTAATTACAAATATTACAGCTCTAATGATTTACCAATAGTGTTTAGCCTAATTACTTGAGAAAAAATCATTAATCAAAGTCAATCACTTCCCCCAAAAACTAATTACCCCATCACTGTTCAGCCATCCAACCCTCTGATGCTGTTCGACCAATCAGAGACCAATCTGGACTTCTTACACACAGCCCCTTTTCTTAAGTCCCTCAATGGGAACAGGGCCCACCAACAATAGGTACACTGGGATGGGGTCACACACAGTGGCAGCTCATTGGCCAATTAGATTTGGCAGGTGGATTGTTTTATCCAACTGACTGGAACAGAACTGTCACAGAACTCAATCAGGCCACCGACAGTTATAGGCCAGCTTCTGAAGTTCATGTGTGATGTTATAAGTAAGGATTTGGTCTGTGGCCAGGCAGTGTGTGCTTGTCTATCACAGCTTCAGCAGCTTCTTTCTATTCTACAAACTGTTGTTTGTCCTTGGCCACTGTTTGAAAACAAAACACCCTGCTGATTCAGGCTTTAAACCTGACTTGCTGAAAGTGAAGCTTGCATGCTAGAAACTGAATTAGACTTTGCAAGTCGACGTGACATCCAGAGTTGCTCGTAAACCCACAGGAAAGGAAACAGATTTTGCTTCTCTCAAAATGGTGCTAGATATAAGCTTTCAGCTGAGCATCTCAATGAACCAGTCGCATGTTTATGGGTATGACCAGGTGTACAAAAAGAAGCGACACCACCGGTCCCGGTCGGGACATATTCACAAGAAAACGCGTTCCGTGCACCCTTTTGGATACTCTTTTATGGATTACACCATTGATATGCATCATGTAAGTACATCAAGAGATACCATGTGATATGCATATAATACATGCATGTATTAGTTTGTTTTTTTATTCATGTAAATCATTAATCATGTGAAATCAATGTGTTGTGTCTTTAAACAAAACAAAATTTATCTTTTTTTCATTAATAATGTGCATCATGTAAATATTATAATTAAAGTATAGCAGAGGCTGGGGGTTTTATCTATCAAGAGATAGACACATGGGCCATAGATTATAATGTATCAGTGCTTTTTTAATTAAATTATTGATATCATGCATCATGTAAGTATTGTACTTGTACATCAATAGATAATAATTATATGTATCATTGTTTTTAAATTTGATTAAACTGTTAATACTGTAGATCATAAAGTATTATAGCAGAGGTTGTGTTTTTTCATACTTCTAAAAAGAAAAGAAGAGGATAAAATAATAATGTAGTTATTAAAAACAGAAGTTATATTTTAATACTTTCTAATACACGTAGTACAAATATTGTTATATATAAATACATGTATTATGCAATAAGCACCAGTACATAGATTGGCTTAGTTTAGGTGTATTTTTAATAATAATGTAGTTGCATAAAACAGACAAGTTATATTTTCTAATAGTACAAATATTGTTAAATATATAAGCACTGGCACCAAGATTGATTTGGTTTCTGTGTAAATGAAGTACATGGTACATACATACAGTGGTGGCTGTGTTACATCTGAGCTACTGTATACTATTACTGTTAGAGCAGGTGTGTCAATTACTTTGCTAATAACCAGCAGCTGATGACAAACCTTTGAAGTCTTTTACATGTATATAAAAGAAGACAGTTTTGATGTTTACTATATGTGTGTTAATAAATAATGTACTGTGGTTAAGTCACATCAAGTCTTTTTAAGACCAACTTGTGAATTTTAAAATACAAATAATTTCTTTTCTACCTTGCAAGCTCAAGTATATAATATATTATATATAAATAGCGTGTTATTTATTTATAATTTGAAATTTATTAACAAGACAAAAATGTGTTTAAGTAAATAATGACATCTCTTTCTCTGCTGTTTGTATTCTATATAATGATAACTTAACTTTTAACTATAATAAATTAATATTCATATTTATAATAATTTTGGTGCAAATGGGCTTACCATGTACACATTGATATTGATTTTATTAATCCAATTCATCTTCTACAACTTAACCTACATGTACATGTAAAGGTAATTTGATGTGACTCAGTGTTCAAGCACAATGTACATATATATATATATATATATATATATAGTAGTCAAAAAGACAGGTGTGTTAAAAGTCGGAAAGCAAACACACAACACCTATTTTCTTGTGCCTGTGTTTAAACCTCTTTGAAGTACAGATGTTTTCTTTGGTCACAGCATGTACCTTCATTCATACTTTCTGTTGGGAGTTTCTCCCTCAAATTATTTCTATTATCTCACAGGCTTTTGTACTGTGGGCCTTCACACCCTGGACAGCTGTTCACTGGAGGTAAAAGAGGCTAAAACACAGACAAGTGTCGAGCCACATGCATGTAGATAACAGTATACGGCCTAGACTGTTATAAACAGTGCGATTAGAGCATTAATGAATGGGTAATTTTGTATTGATCATGCAGGATTATTGCCAGAGCTACTTTAGCATGTGTGAAAATGATGGGCTAGGGTCTAAAGGCAAACGATACATGTGTGTGGTGGCTGTAGTATGTCATGAGCTTTATTCAGGAAAGAATTTTCAAGGCATACAGGCCATACTTTTCTGTAAAGAAGAAAAGAAGAAAGGAATGTTTTATTTAACGAAACACTCAAAATATTTTAATTAAGGTTATTCTCTGTAAGATGACAATAGAGGTTAGTAATTATATAGAACTAAAAATAATATATAAAAATAAAAAAAATAAAAAACCCCAACATTTATTGTTTAGTTTTATAATGATTTTTCAAAGTGTATAAAAAGCAGTTGTGTTGTATACAATATGTATCTTAATAAATGTGATGTGGCAAATTCAGTAATATGTACACTGGTATTTATTATAAAACTATTTTTGAATGTTAAAATTACAGGTGCATGTAAATCTGGTGACTTGGAGTTGGGGGGAATGTAAACAGAAGAAGTAGTTTGTTTTGTTTAACAACACCACTAGAGCACATTGATTTGGATCTTTTATATGCATCATCCCACAGACAGGATAGCACATGCCACAGCCTTTGATATACCAGTCGTGGTGCACTGGCTGGAATGAGAAATAGCCCAATGGAGGAATGTAAACAATAATACTGTTACATAATAGACATGTGCATATAAATCAGATTTATATATTCAATCCACAGAGGTCTTCTAATAATAGTATGTGTACATACTTTTATTATTGTATTCCCGAGGCTATATGTTGTAAATACATGTACTGACCTCGAAAGTATTAATTCTTTGACTAAGTACATTCTATTGTGTATGTTGAAAGACCCAACCCATACAGGTTTATATTTGGATACTAGTATTGGGAGATTAATATCTAAGAAATATTCTGTTTCTTTATGTAATATATATTTTATTTATTTATGTATTTTTTATTATTATTATTATTTTATTATTTTGTTGTTGTTGTTGATTTGTTGTATTCAATTGAATATGCATAATCTTGATGTATCAATATTTTGAAATACAAAAAAAAAAGAGTTACTCTTTTGTCAGATTTAATAGTATTCATGATACTGGCAAGAAACTACGATTAAATGTCTGGTACATTGTAGATGGCTACACTGTTCTTTTGTGTTACACTAGACATAGAAAAATTGGACTTTATGTTAAAATTATGCTCAGAATATTTGCATTTTGACAGAAAATTAATGTATTTGATTTACTTTGTCAGTTTGTCCACCAGCGTCTTTCTCACTAAGCTGTAATGGCTAACCATAATCAGTGTACATTATAGACAGCCCAAATAACTGAGGTGTGTGCCCAGGATAGCATACTTGAACCTTAAATAAAAATAAGGACACAGAAATAAATCAAGGACTAAATCAATGTAAATAGTAATTGAATACAATGTTGAAACTTGATTTACCGTAGAACAACAAAAGATAATCATAAATAATCATATCTAAAGTTTATTTTGTATTTGTGCAAAATAATTAAAAGAAAAATATTAGACTGTGGTTACAGTAATTTAACTAATTAAATTACCAAGACAATAACATTAATAGGATCATAAATACTCATTTTAAATCCCAGAGTAATATTTTGATTTGACAAGTTAATTACCGTACCATGTTTGTTTCGTTATTAATCCACTCTTGTGTCTGATTGACAAGTGTTGGTGTTATTGATGTTAATTGTCCCAGTAATTAATAAATAGTGTCAGCTTTGACAGGCCCAGGTGAACAGTTGTCAGTCAATCATTTCTGTTGTTGTGGGGCAGCCAGCTTGTGTAATTAACCAGTGCTTATGGTGTCCACTCTGTAACACAGACAATCTGTAGCAGCAGCATGCTCTGTTCAACCGGATTTCACAACATACTGGAGTTGACTCTTCAAATTGTGCTGTCCATTCCAGCCACAGAGATAACTGTTGCATATATGCTCATATACTAATGACTAGTTTATTGAGAGTTCAGTTTGCCAGTTTGTTTGGTGTGTTCAAGTGGAGGAAATATGCCCGAGGATACAGCCCAGTTAGAGATAGAGAAGTCGGAAACGTTTCTTCTCCAGAGCTCGTTTCCTGGATTCCGTGGCAGTGTCGCATGGTCTCCTGCTTGTTACTACTGCTCTGTCATTTCACTTCACACTGCCAAACTTCTTAAAGCAAATGTAACATGGCTCGTTTTGTTGTCTTGTGCTGATTTAAAGCAATATTTAATTAACTCAAAGCAATTTGTATATTTCAATGCAAACAGTGAAATGCATGTACCGGTGGTAGTTTGTTGAGTGACAAAAGTGTACATTTATGTAAAGCCTTCAGATAACTATATCGCAGGTGTAAAAAAAAAAAAAAAAATTAATTCAACATTGTTTCAGTATATATACAATAATTTACAGACATGTTTATTTAATTTGGTAATACCATTTAAGTGTAATAAAATCAGATTTTAACTATATTTAAAAAAAAACCTAAAGAAATTGCCGTTATTAGTACCTTTCCTAATATGTTCAGCCATTATACAGTGCACTCTATTCAAAGAAACTTTTATATTCATGCAACAGAGAAATGTTAATTAATGTTTTAATGTAAAATATTTTGTAAATAAGCGACTCATAAATCTAGTTTAGACATGCATAAAATGGCTTAACGATCATGTATATTTTAAAATTGTGTTAAATCTTTTTCAAATAATACTCTATGTTGATGATTACATGTTTGGAATGTGAGGCTACATGTAATGTTTGAGGGATTACAGGTAACAATAAAAATAAATTGCCAGTCTCGAGGGATTAACTTGCTGGCTTACTTTATTGTTTGGTGCTGTATTGGATAGGTTGATTTCCGAATTGATAAAATAGAATAGATTGGATTACAAAGATTAAGAAAAATCCCAACTTCAGTCTTCGTGTTGCTTTAAACAACACACAGGAGATTTATATCACCAAGGGTTTGCTGGTTTGTATCATAAATATTAAAGGCAACTTTGTCTGGTTAACAATTAAATTTATACACTTTTGATAGTAATCAGTTAGCTATATATAACCAGATTACTGAAATGTAAAAATAATTTACTAAATTGTTTGACAAAATTAATAGATGCTTGTGAGGCTAATTTGGTAGAAAATGGAACCACAGTGACATTGTGTGTGTTTCTCTGGGTTTTTTTTTCTTCCACACAGTGTAAATAGGTGGCATTATATTTTGCCTACTGGATGCAACATAAAACTTGGTTTGATTGTTCGGTGATAATAGGTTTATGCTGTCACATGTGACTGGGTTAAGGGGTAAGCCGTGCTTTGGCAAAGTGGTAATAACTGTTATCTCAAATCCCATCTTAAAAAACAGCTAATGAATTCATTCACCTATGAAACACGTGTTTGGGCCATTCTGTAGACTTAACTGAAGTTCAGTTCTGCCACATATCTGGATACTTGGTGCATTAATTGTTTTGTGCCCCTTCGAAACCACGTTTGGATCCCATTTTAACATAAATTCTGACACTGGCTGCAGAAAACAAGTTTCTTATTTGTGTAGAAACATTATGGTTTGAAAAACCACATAACTTTGGGATGTAGATAGAAGTTGTGTTACAGTTTCTATCAATGTGACTAGAAAGTGGCTCTTTGTTCAGCATTTTCCAACTAGTATCAACATGTGTCTGTACCTGTAAACATGGAATATTGTGAATACCTGGATAACGGTTCCTGACAGCATTAGATTTTAAACTGAAGTACATAATTATGATAATTATGTGTGAATGTACATCATTGATTAAAATATCGTAAACATTGGTGGTGGTGACAGATTTTATAATCTGATGATAAACAAAATTGAGAAAAATTCTGGAGCAAAATAATTCTGATAAAATGTGATATATTTTTTTAACACTTGTTTGAAGGGTAAATCTTCCTGTGTTACGGCTGTGCATGGTCCCTAATTAATTTGATAATGATATGTATGAAGATTCTTCGACAAGAATTATTTTCAAATGGATCTGATGACCCCAGGGTCAGTCGCATTCCAACAGCAGATGTGTTACTGGCTCGTAGATTGGTAGGTTTTCACATTTGTTGAGGAATGTCTGTTGCATTTTCTGTTCAGTGTTCTTTTAATTTATATATATATTTTTAACTTTTGTGTTGATTCTTTTTGGACACAAGATATTTTTCTTTGAAACAAGAATGAACTAACACTAATTAATATAAGTCCATGAAAGGTGTGTGTATGTGTGTGTGTGTGTGTGTGTTGGGGGGGGGGGGGGATTGAAAAGGTTAATGGGTACACAATTACTGCTGCTAATAATAATTTTTTAAAACCTGGAAAAAAAACCACCCAGTGATTATTTCTTTTTTTCTTTTCTTCACATGCATTCCAGGTGTTTTTAAAATACTTTCAACTAATGGATTCAGTAATAAAGACAGGCATTTTGGATAAATGTAATCCTGACATTTGAAGACATTGTTTTCTATATTTGTAAAATTATCTTTGCAGTCCCTAATTGAGCCTGATGTTCACTCAAAGTTGGTCAACGCAACAAGTGTGAACAATATTGCTAGTCATGACCGAGAAGAAAAACGGGAAGTCGGAAGAGTTGCGGGATGGGCCGTCAGTTTTGACAAACTTTTACATGACTTTGGAGGTGTTGCAGTGTTTACTGTGAGTAAAGTCTGGTGTCCTAACAGTATACATAACAACAGCTTCATCTATTGGGGAAAAAAAACAAACACAGATATTCATTTTATTCTGCTTTAAAGAAAAATTAATTTATAGATTGTCTTGGCACTCAAATACATATTTTGTGTGAAATTATCAAGTCGGAACATGAAATGCAATATTTCAATTCATACCATGTCTAATGGTGTGTTTCTGTTAATTGTTTTGTTTTTGTTTCTAGAAGGAAAAGTATACTTGTAACATCACTCTTGTATGTTAACAGATTCAATATTAAATATATCCAGTTTCAATATTAATTTCTTCCACCCTGACATGTTATATTTTTCAAAACACTTACAGACTATAAGTTCTATTGTTAATGCAATCTTTTATCTTTTATTCATATGCAATCTCCTGGTAATGACAAACATGTATTTATGTTTGTGTTATGCAGATAACTAATGTTGTTTAATTTATATATTTAGGAATTTCTCAAGAAAGAGTTCAGTGAAGAAAATATTATTTTCTGGCAGGCTTGTGCCGATTACAAGAAGTTAACAAGTGATGACCAGGTAAGACAACCTGGTTTAGTTACTTGCCAGTTTTTCTTCTTTTAAAAAAAAAAAAAAAAAAAATCATTTTTCTTTGGTCTGTTAAAGTTTGTGCCATCCCCTTCCCCACACCGATTTACCACTTATTATTTTTTTAAATAGCAAAAATCTTTCAACTCCACATTCCAGTCCTTGTCATGAGATAATTGTGCACCATTTTCCCAATAGAATTGTTCTGGAATAGTCTGTAGAAAAAGCTTATTTCGCTTTGCTAGTAACCATGTGTAAAGAGTCGATATGATTTTTGATTTATTGCATAGTGATGTCATCTGTGCCGTCATGGCTACCACATTCACATTGGCAATCATCACCAATATGTCTTACTGCATGCAATGTTTTCCGATTTCTTAACCTTGTGTGTAGTTTGATCATGAACTGTAACTGTGCATGTCAGTTGAATCTTTTTATCTTTTTCCACGTCATCTGGTGTGAGTGTTTTACAAAGAATGATTGATAATGGTAAATGCTTGAGATATCGATATAACCAGTCGACCATTGAGACTGATGGTTATCATAAGTGACAGCTGAATAGTATGGGGTGTCTTTATTTAGTTTTTTTTTCTCTTCTTTTTATGTTTTGTTTTATTTTCAAAGGTTTACTTCTAAAAGCTCTTTTAAAGTCTTTTGTGGATTTTTTTTTATAAGCATGTCTTGAATTTTTTTAATTTTTTTTAATTCATTTAAGTAGAATTTTATTTCAAGACATTAAAAGTGTGTGGTACAAGCTGGTACCCAGTTGTCTGACTGAGATGTCCATGCGTGGATTCCAACCAGTGATATGTTATTAGTATTAATATCAAAGGCCAGGCTAATTCTGTCAGTAACTTAATTAACCAATTGCTAAATCTTTATGTTAGAAAATAACTGGTACTGTAAACGTGAGGGGGGGGGGGGGGGGGGAATGGTGGCATATGAATTTTATGAATTTTATATTGTCACTTTCATCCTTGAGTTCCAAATTTGTATGCACTCAATACTGTAATTCCAGATGCACATTGCAGATACTATTGATTGCTTGCGAAACTTTTATGTTGCAAACATGCATTAAGGTGATATTACCGGAAACAGACATGTCATAATATTAATCTGGATTACAGTAAAACTAAAAGTTTTGCTATGGCACTTTTATTAATTGCTCACTTCAATATTAAAACAAAAACACTGGCTGAAAGAATATTGTTTTTAAGTTTTTTCCTTCAATGTGTCATATATTATATATAATTACCAGCAACCAATGCATTTACCTGATGATTACGTGAATATGTTGGGATGACTCTTATTGTCCTCAGGGGACGAGACGTAGCCCAGTGGTAAAGTGCTCGCTTGATGCATAGTCGATTTGGGATCAATCCCTGTCAGTGGGCCCATTGGGCCATTTCTCGCTCCAGCCAGTGCACCCTGACTGGTACATCAAAGGCCTTGGTATGGGATGGTGCTTATAAAAGATCCCTTGCTGCTAATGGAAAAGAGTAGCCCATGAAGTGGCGACAGTAGGTTTACTCCCTCAATATCTGTGTGGTCCTTAATCAAATGTCTGACGCCATATAACTGTAAATAAAATGTGTTGAGTGCATCGTTAAATAAACCGTTTCCTTCCTTCCTTCTTATTGTCGTCATGTTTTTATTGAAAAGTGCATTGATTTCTTGTTACTGACTGATAAATGTGAATTTTTTTCTCAGAAAAAAGTAAAGGCCAAGGAGATTTACAACAGACACCTGTCCGTGAGGGCCCCAGACCCAGTAAATGTGGACAGTTCGTCCCGTCACCAGGCCGAGAAGTTTCTCGACAACCCAACGTCCATCATGTTTGACATGGCTCAGATGCATGTAAGTCAGGTTTAATTACCTCACAGACACAGTGTTCTTAAAAACAGATTTAATGAGGTTGGAATGTGAGAAGGACATGTTAAGACTTGCAGTAACAGTTGTAGGACATGTAAAACCAGTGGTAAGGCAGCAAGAAATTGGGCTACGGTGGCAGTAAGCCGAGTTTGAACAATGTGGGAAAGTTCATATATTTATAATGATGTTGTTCTATAGGAATAACCCATGCAGCAGCAGCAGCAGCTTTCCTTTAAACAATATATCACAATATGGATATGTTTGATACCAAATACCATAACTTTAAAATGTGCTGAGGTGTCTCATTAAAATCTATATGCCAATATGAAATGCTAATATTATTGTTTTGAGTGTGGGGATTCACCCAGGGGTCACTAGGTCAAAGGATAGATGCACCTTAGTATGTGTTTCCTACTAGCACTTCATTTCTGGTATATGGAAATCTGTTATATGTCATCTTGTCTCTTGGGATTACATACAAAAAATAATGATACACCCCCTCTCCCCCCCCCCCCCCCCCCCAAAAAAAAACAACAACAAAAAACACCCCATAAAAAACCCCCACTAAACAAAAAAATAAAAACAAAGAAAACACACGCACACACACCCAAAAAATATGCATTCCTAAAAACCTCATCAAAAGGAGTCTAGCTTAGTGTATCACAACTCAGTCGCTAATAATACAATGACTTTTTCATGCCCTCTTTAAAGGGATAACTGGTACAGAGATTTTGACTTGAGTTATTTGCTTTGCAGATCCACCAGCTGATGAAACAGGACAGCTACGTTCGCTTCCTGAAGTGTGACCTGTACAAGGTGTACCTGATGCGCGAGATGGAGGGCCAGCCCCTGTGTCTGCCCCTGAAGGAGGACCTCAACATTGTGCTGGAGAAGGAGAAAAGCAAGGTAGCCAAGAGGCCTATGTCTTTTCTCCTAAGATCCTTGAAAGCTTTTTCTTTGAAAAATTTCAGTGAGTATGGTTTTGTTTTGGTGGTTCAGCCTGGATATATCCAGCCTTTTCATATTGGGATGTCGCTTGTGTCAGGTGGGGCTGCAATCTAGCATGCTGGAATGGAATGTGGCAGACATGTGGCCGTAATGTGGCATGGTAACATGGAATGTGACAGACATTTTTGGGCCACAATCAAGCATGCTGAAATGGCCTCTGGCAGTCATTTTGGGACAATATATTTAGAATCCTACAATAGTTGTATCGTTTTGAGTTTTTGTGTTGGATATTTTGGTTCCATAATTTAGCATGATGCTATAACTGTAAAGTGTCATTGTGAGAGAGCATAGGACATGTGTATTGTTGCTGTTTCATTCATATGGATTAAGAAAGATATCCATGGATAGTAATGTTGGCTTCACATTAATATTTAGATTGGGTAAAATGATCACTTGTTATTTTTTTGACAGATGTCATAGATGATTTATTGTGCAAAATAAAAACAGGTTAATGTTACAGTTGGTTCTTTTAAAAGTGGTGTTGATAGACTGTGTCAGGGATTTTGAAAAATATATATTTATATAACTTTATGATTGGATGGTTTTGGGCTGATGGACGTTTCATAACTGTGTAAACTTCTATTGATGTACAGGTCCACTTTAGGAAATAGGTTTGCTTTCCTTTTGGTTGGTTTTTCAAGTTTGTTGTATTGTTGACACTGATTTTAAATCCTGACAGTTTGGTTGGGACACAAACCAGAAAGTTCATTTGGTACATTGTGTAGATGATACTGTTTTCTTAGGATTGTGGTTTGTGTTTCAAAGAAAGTGCTTTAGAATTTCAAGAAAAGACTGTGCATTTTGATTCAAAGGAAATTGAGCTGAATAATCTTGATTCGTTGTTTGTGTTTTGCTTAGAGTTTTGATTGAGAGTTTAATAATGGATTAGTTTTGGTCTTTTCTTAGGATTGTTGAATTTGATTTAGAGGAAGTTGAATAATCTGATTCATTGTTGGTTTTTTCTTAGGATTGTGGAATTTGATTTAGAGGAAGTTGAATAATCTGATTCATTGTTGGTTTTTTCTTAGGATTGTGGAATTTGATTTAGAGGAAGTTGAATAATCTGATTCATTGTTGGTTGTTTCTTAGGATTGTGGAATTTGATTTACATCAAATTGAATGGTCTGATTCATTGTTGTTTTTTGTGTGGTAACTTTTAGGATTGTTAATCTGAATTAATGGCAGTTCATACTCTGAAAAGGTTTAAGCTTCAGGGTTCTTTTAGTCTCTTATTAATCTTCTCAATGGAAGGACCACACAACAATAACAATTTTATATTCATGTAATCATTTAATTATTTTATTTATTTTAGAGCGGCAAAGGGAAGGAAAACGAGAAAAGAAGGCGGTCGCTTCTGCCTTGGCGGCAAGGTAAGAACTGAAAGTGATACTGTAAATAGCATTAATGAATGTTTGAGTAAATTTTATTATAAATTCTACTGAAATATCAGATTTAAGTTGTTTAGACCTGTGTCTGCAGCAAATAGTTTTGATTTGAACGATATATATTAAATGAAGTACATTGGCAAATGACCATGCATGCCCTTGTTGTGTTAGTTTCATACCTAGCTTAATTTAAGTGAGAAAAGCATTAAAACTAGTTACGGCACATTACTGTAGGGTCTTTTCCAGCTAGACAAAAACGGCCATTTTGAATTAAAGAAGGCAATTTAGAATTTTGTTTAAAAAGACACTTGATTTTATTTTTTAAAGGCTCTTTTGATTTTTTTTTTTTTTAAAGGCACTTTTGAAAAAAGAGTAAAAAAACCACTTGTATTAAAAAAAAACATATTTACTTTGTGCCTTCCCCTATACCTGGAGGTTGTGCTCGCAAGCATTCAGTTTTACAGAAGTTAGTAATAAGTCGTTGATGTGTCAAATTCTATTGATGCATTATAGCAACATAACAAGCTAGCAGTTTGTTGTTGAATTTAACTATAGCTGTGGCTTTTAATTTACAGGCAAAAGCAAGCAAAGCGCGAAGGCGGCATCCAACTCTGAGCTGAAATTGCTCGGAAAAGATGTGAAGAGATTGGGCAAGGAAGTGAACAACAACTCTAAGAAGCCTCCAGGGCCTGGCATCGACCTTAGTACAATGAGGAAAGAAGTTTTTCAAACTAAGGAGGTAAGTTGTAAAATGGCATTCAGTGTGTTTTTATATCTGTGAACTGTATAACATACATACTCTTAACAATAAGAAAGGCAAGTCAGAATCCTTTCCTAAATCTACATTACTAATTTAGGTCATTTTAAAAAGCATTTTAAAATGTTTTAAAGCAATTTGAAGAGAAACTAGGATTTTAAAATTATTTTGGTGAGACTGTCTTTATCTGAATTATTGTCTCATTGCATAATTATTATAAATAAACTAAAAGAAAATAAGACATTTCTTTAATAGTAAAGTTATGTTATAATTAAAAGAACACGAGCCTACTTAGACTGTACTTATATAGACCATTTTAATATTTAAGTTATATTAACCCTTATATATGGCGCACCATCCATCTAAATACATTGTCGATGTGAAGGCCTGCTGCACACCACTATTGATTCAACATCATTGTATCACAGACACGAAAAGGTTCAGCCTGTATTTATAATGTTGTCTTGAAAAAACTTAGTACAGTGGCAATGTTTCATAAATTTGATATAATTAACAAAGGTTAAAATGACTGTGTTCTGCTTATAGGAAATGCGAGATGTCAACGAAGGCCAGTTTAAGTTCTGTAGAGTTGTGCTTCCTGACGGTTCCACGACAGTGGTGTGTGCGAAGCCAGGACAGTCGATCCGAGCAGTTCTCGGCAAGCTGTGTGAGAAGAGAGGGCTGTCCATCGCTGCTGTCGACGTCTTTATGCTGGGAGCTGACAAGGTGAGCAGTGTTTATTTTAAAATTTTAAGGGTAGAATCTGGTTCATTCGGTAAAGAGAGCATTGGCCCTGGGGTGTTTGGATGCTGGAGTTGAACCCTCTCAGCAGTCTCATCTGGGGGGTTTTCCAGTTCCAACCAGTGCCTATACAGCTGGTATATCAAAAGCTGTGGTTTGTGGTGTCCTGTGTACATAATTTTGATATATAAAAGATCTTTTACTGCTAATGGGTTTCCTATGAATGTACTGTGTGTAAGAAGTTTAAAATGTTTTTCATCCAGAAGCATACATTGTGGTCTAATGGTGTTTTTAAACTAAATAAACTTTACTTCTACTTCATTTATCTTCACTGCTATCAGTGTAATAGGTTATTGGGGAAATTTGTATTTATATCAAGCACAACTAAAAGGTCTGTTAGCAGTTTATGTCTTCATCACTATCAGTGTGATAGGTTATGGGAATTCGGGATATTCAGTGTTTAATTTGACTTAAAAAGTCCTATTTGACTCAGTTTTGTTAGATAATGTCTAACCATATTCAGGGATGGAATCCTTGCATTTAAATGCAAAAATATTAAAATGGTGGTTTTTATTTGTTTGTGAAAATGTTATGGGCATAATAATTAAATTGTGGCTTCATACTTGTTGAAGTTTGGTTTCCTGTACAAAATTAGACGATTGTTTGTTTGTAGAAGTGGTTTTTGTAGAAGTGGTGGTGTCAGATAAAACAAGTACAGTGTATTCAGTAAACAAAGTATTCTCTAAGTGTTAACCCTATCAATCATTTTAATGCATGTTCTTAATTCTTCCAGCCCTTAGACCTGGGTGATGACGTGTCGACATTGGGGTCGAAGGAAGTGCTGATTGAACGAAGAGTGCTATTCCGCATGGACTTGCCAAACAAGAAGTCAATTGGGGTCAAGGCTAAGCCAAACCGATCAATACGAGACGTTTTCAAACCAATCCTCAACAAGTATGGCTACAGAATTGACAACATTTATATACAGCTTGTAAGTGAAATAAAAAAAATATATCTTATTTTATAGTACAGTTACTTTATGAGTGGTAACATAATGTAGCAGTGTGTTGAATAACGTCATCAAACTCACTTGTGGCAGTCTTTATCAACACATTCTTTATAGTCTCCTGATCAACTAAAAAAAACATTTGTATTTAGCCATAATTTTAATTTTTCTAAGGTTGATCAAGGTTTTATGCTGTTGTGTTTAAATAATGTACACAGGAAACCATTTTTATTAAAAAAGAGACCAATATCCAATGAAGTTGGGGTTGGAAATTACATACTTGAAAGCACATTAGTTTGTATTTCTGGAATAATTTTGATTCTTTTGAGGATTAATATGCATTTGACAAGTTAACTCCACCCCATTGTTTTAGACAAAACCAATATATATATTTTGAGTTTTAAAATATTTTGCAACATTTTGTTAATAAATAAATATATTTTGTATAAATTTTCCTCTTTTTTTTCCCTCAGACTGGACTGGACAGTTACCTTGATGCTGAAATTCCTGTATCAGACATTGACAATCAAAGAGTTGTGATCATTCCCCGTGACGAGACATCTGGTAAGATGGCTCCCTGTCTCAAACAGCAGTATTATCCTTACAGCATCCTCTTCTCGTCTTCGTCTCACTAACTGTGTGTGATACCCTGTGCTACTAAAATCAAAATGTCACCACGCTCAATGTCAAGTGAATTTGTATTTTGTAAATTTGCTTGCACTGTTGATCATGGTGGACGTAAATCAAATGATGGTGCAAAAATATTTATTTTTATTGTTGTATGACCAGAAAACTGTTTTTTGTTTATTTCTGGAAGTTGTTTATTTTTTAAAAAATAAAAGTTACTTTTAAAATAATTTGGTGCTTTTTTTTAATCTTATTTTTATTTTATTTTTCATTTTGGGATGCAAATAAACACACAATTCATGAAAAGAAAAGATTGCTAGGAATATTTTATATCATTGTCAAATGAACTTGATGTATTATATTCTATATCCATTGTGGGTGGGGGAGTGGGGACATAGCCCAGTGGTAAAGCGCTCACTTGATGCACGGTCGGTTTGGGATTGATCCCTATCTGTGGGCCCATTGGGCTATTTCTTGTTCCGGCCACGACTGTTATATCAAAGGTCGTGGTATGTGCTATCCTTTCTGTGGGATGGTGCATATAAAAGATCCCTTGCTACAAAGTTTTCTTTCTAAGACTATATGTCAAAATTACCAAATGTTTGACATCCATTAGCCAATGATTAATAAATCAATGTGCTCTAGTGGTGTCGTTAAACAATTTTTTTTTATTTTATATCCATTGTGCAACATAGTTTTAGATTTTATACTAGTTTACTGTTCCAAATGATCATGCTGTAAAATGGGTAGTTTGGGATAGAATTTAGTGGGGGTTTTCAATCTCCACATAATTGAAAATAGCATTTAGGCTGTTCAGTTCCACAGTGTTTCTGATGAAGTGACTTCAGGATTACGTTATGATTTAGCCAAAAATATGTCTTGCTCTTAGAGATGGTATATTCACTCCTAGTACTACTACAACTATTTCAACAGTTTGTGTATGAAATAGGTTTGTAGTTACCATTCGTATGAAGTTAAATAGATAAGAAAGATAATGTTAGGAAATTACAAAACAAACAGAAGTTTTATTTTAATAATAATAATGTAAATTTGTTTTTTACCATTACTTCATAAAATCTGTGCCGGTTTGATTTAATAAAGGTCACAGATAACACTACCCATTTTACAGTATTTTCAGGTGGTTAATAATTATAATTGCAATTTGTTGGATGATGGTGGGAGATGCTTACTAAGCATATACATATTTAAATATTTAAGCTTATCTATATATGTTGAATTTAGTTTTTTTAATATTCTGTATTTATGGGTTTCATTTATAGTAGTATGGTCAGTACTGATCTCTGTAGGTTTCTGTTTATTTTACTTACTTAAGAGCTACTATTTTATCATTGATAGCTTGAAGATTATTGCTTTAATGGATGGCTTCCCTAAGTTAGTTCTTCGCAAATGAAACTGAAATTTTTTAGAGATCGCTTAACTAATACTTAAAAACCCTGCATAAATCCATTTTTATGCTTCCTGAAATGATTCTATCCGTAGGAAGTTCTGGCTCTGCTTAATGCCACACAATGGCTTAATGTCTTGCTGCTCTCCCATTTGTTTTTACATGTCGTGCACATCACAGTTCTGCATATGGCACATCCTGTCACCGTGCAGCCAAACAAATTAAGAGAACTGAACATTTTGTTTACTTTATCAAATTGGAAATTTCAACTGCTGATTTGTAGCATTTCTAACTGCAAACAGAATTTTAAATGTTTTGATAATGGTTGTAAGAGAAACTGATCCTTTGGATTTGTTATACATGATTCAGGCCCATGTGTCACTAAAAAAAAGAAAAAAGAAAAAAAGGAACTAAAAAAAAGAAGAAATGATATTTGTGCTAAAAATCCCCATCTAAGTTAACATGTACTGTATGTTTTCAACTAAAAGTATGTTCTCAAAACAACTACAGGTATCTAGAAAAAGTGGGCTTGTAAAATGTGATAGTTAGTAGTATATAAATGGAAAATTGCACTTAGTGATCAGTCCTGGAGAATATTGTTAATTCTTAAGTACAATGCTCACAGAGTCTTAGTATCTAAATGACTTCTTAGAATAAAGTAGTTAATTCATTACAAATCTAGTACAAATCATATCATTTTTTATTTTAGTTAGCGTTGACAGTAAATGGTGGCGGCAACATTGTTAAAATATATTATTTTAATCTTCAAAATAATTTGTTTAATTGGTTAGAGGTTTTTGTTTGACATCTTGATCGTCATGGAAATGGTCTCTTTCAGTAATGCCTCATCTGATTCTACAAAGGAGTGTTGATCTTAATATTTTAAGCCATCTATGTAAATTTTTCATAGAATGGTCTTTTAATTTTTCTTCCAAGAGCAAATAGTTGATCTCTTTCTATGTGAAGATTTATGGATTACAGTGAAACTTGTCTTCATTAAGTGATTTTCTTGTGGTTTGGCAGATGAATTTGCTGCAACTGATTTAGTACTACAGTAACTTTGTTTGGTGTAGAAGAACAACACAGTCTTAAGAACAGTTCATGGTTTTTGTGTTTGTTGCCACTAGAATTAAGGACATAGAATAAGAATAATTCATGACTTTTGCATCCACTGCCATCAGAATTTAGAGCATGGTATGGGAACAGATAATGATTTTTTTGTGGTATCTTTGTCAACTGAATCAGATTGAAGGGATATTGTTGTTGTCTTTATTCACACTAGAATAAAGGGCATGGTGTAATAACAAATTCATGACTTTCATCATTGTTGACATCAGAATGAAAGACATTCTTACAAGAACAGTTCATGGCCTTTGCCCTTATTGCCATCAGAGAATTGCTTAAAACAATTCATGGTTTTCATCTCTGTTGAAACCACAACGAACAGCATGGTATGAGAACAAAACTAAATCAATTTGTAGATGTCTGTAGACATTTCAGATTAGACTAGTTGATTTCCACAAAATTGATACACAGTCTTGTCATCTTGGCCATCAAACCCTACATCAAGTCTTAACATCATGCTGATTACATTGTTTACTGTTTTCTAAATTGTTCTCTTCTTCGCCAGTTATGGTTACCGGGTACTCAATTTTTATGAAGACTGTGACTTGCACTATTTTGAAGCTACTAAGTTTTGTTTATGATTGCCCTTCATCGGCAGATTTTTGAGTGCTGTGTAGACAAAAATAGCTCCCGCCACACCACCCATTTTAAACACCTTTTAATAACATGTTAATGTTTTAGTTTACTTCTATTAACAAGCTAGTTTTAAACTTATCTTCCATTAACATAATAACAAGCTAGTTTTCAACTTATCTTTCATTAACATAACAAGAAGGATATAATGTCTAAAAGTACCACATATATCAAGCTTTTATGTGGCTTTAACACCTGCATACAAACCATCTTCCTGTTGCATGTTGTATCTGCTTGAGCATGTATTAACTGTTTTTGATATTCTAAAAAGTTATGACTGAAACTCTCCTGGAGGGTAATGAGTAGACTATTTTATCTTTGTCAAATATTGTAAAGTAATTAGTTCATGTATTTGGGGGGGGGGGGGGGTGTACTCATTTTTTTTTTTAAATTGCATCATATTTAACAAAGAAATTTCTCCTGAAATACCATAAACTGAATTTATGTTGACCTTCCAACATGGATCTAGTGTGTGTTGAATTAAACAGCATATCCGAGAAATATGCCTACATTTACTGAACACTAACCAGAATGGTTTCAGTCTGAACTACTAACATTTGTTAATACAATACTAACGCATGGGTTGAAAAAAATATATATTGCTTGCCAGTATTTTTGCCAGAAATAAATTTTTGGGTATGGCACTATGGATTGAAAGCAACCAGAGTCAACAGGGGGTATAGGGGGCCTACCCCAGAATGAAAATGGGTTATGTTTAGCGTTAGGGTTAAGAAAATCATACAGTAATAATAAGAGTAAATGATTTTGTGAAAAAGTGAACTTAAAAAAAGAAAGAAATTTGGGCATGGTGCCATACCCAATTTACCCTCTGGCAGAAACCCTGCTTGCTGCATGTATGCACATGTTTCTTTTAATAGCACTATTTTAGTTTAGTTATAGGTTGCATGCTTGAACCTTTTTCTTTTGAATGCTTAATTATCATTATTATTATTATTTGTGGGTTTTTTTGGCATGCTGTCTTTATTGTTACTGTTTATAGTTTGTGTTCTTCATCTTCATCTTCACCTTCACCTTCACCTTCATCTTTATCTACCACATGATGACCTCATCCTCATCCTCATCCTCATCCTCATCGCATGATGTATTCAAAACCGTTAAATAATGGCCCTGCATGTTTCCTTGTTTGTCTAACAGAGTGGGCTGGCCAGGATGGAGCCAGTAGCCATGTAACCATGGCAATGCCCTCACAACATCCTCCACTTCCGCCCGCTAGGCACAAATACGGGAGTGGTAATGTTAAGGCGGCCACGTCTCTGGATGAACTTACTAATCGCATATTTGATGACTTGATGAAGGGCAAATCGGAAATTGCTCATGGGTTTGATGAGCTGGGAGTTGTTGAGCTAGACAGGCAGAAGGTAAGATCTTGGCTCGTGTGCAGTGCTTGGATCATGTCGGCTTGGACAAAAAAAAAATAAAAAATTCTTTTCGGGTGGGGTTTTTTTTTTTTTTTTTGGGGGGGGAGAGGGGAGTTGGTTATCCTGTCTGTGGGATGGTACATATAAAAGATCCCTTGCTACTAATGGAAAAATGTAGCAGGTTTCCTCTCTGACTGTATGTCAAAATTACCAAATGTTCGACATCCAGTGGTTGATGATTAATAAATCAGGGTGCTCTAGTAGTGTCCTTAAACAAAAACAAGCTATAATAGACAGGTGGAACATAGCCCATTGGTAAAATGCCCACCTGAGCCGGGATCAATCTAGGATCGATACCCATCAATAGTAAATAAAGGAATAAGTAAATTTGAACAGTGTAATTTAGTTCCATTCCAAAAAGCTACAATTTTGGCCAGTGACCAGAAATATTGACATTTATCCTGTGATCATATCTTGACAATATATATAGTGATTGCTAGATAAATTAAATAATTCCACACCATGGTAAAAACATTGTGCTTTATTGAATTTAAAGTAGTTCTTACAAAACAAATTTCTGTGTTTAATACTTAATATTGAAACTTGAAAACATTACAGCATATCCTTAATACATAAATTGTACTATTATAGTTTGTCCCATCCTCCTACAAAAATGTTATTTTGTTGTAAATCATTTCAGTTTGGTTTGACGTAAGAACAAAAGTAAAAGTGTTTTGTAAATAATATATATACACATGTATATGTATTTAATTTGTAATTTTTTATTATTTTTTGTTTTTTGTAAAAAGGCATATGGGAAGGACTGTAGATGAAAACAAAATTACTAATAGATATTACTTTTAAAAAAGAAAGTGTTCACATGATCCAAGCAATGACGGCCAAACCTTGGCTTGTAGTGAGGTGTTCGTGTCTTTAGGTTTCACACTGGGTTTGTGGTGTAGTGGTCTCTTCACTTGCTGGTTGTTGTTGTTTTGTTTGTTGTCTGTATTTTCTCCCATTGACAGATGGAAATTGGTGTGCATATCCAGCATGTTCACTATTAAAATGTTGTCTCTTGTATCATGATTTTGCTGTAATACCTCACATCATAAAATCAGATGCACTTTGAATAAGCTTTCAAATAAATAAATAATACATTTTTAGTTACAATAATGGTCCCTATTTTCTTTTCCTCATTTTTAAGTTAATTTTATTATTATTATTATTATTATTCATTAATAAACAAATCACACCCTTGTTAATTATACTAGATATAAGTTTTTGTCACAGCATCACAGTATTATCAAGCATATTAGGATCTAGTCAAGTTTTACAGCAAGAATAAAGACAAGATTGATTTTTAAAATGAATTGATACAAAGCATTTATTACTACTATTACTTCAGTTCTAGTAATCAATAATTAACATAATGCAATACTTCAAATTAAAAAGTTAATACTGTCATTGTAAATGATCTTCCAAACAGTTTTAGTGTTTTAAAATAAATTTAAAAAATACACTTTTATGGTCTTTATCATAAAAATAGAGTGGGAAGAGCGAAAAAAGAGAGATTTTATTAATTTATCACTAATATAAGTCGCATAGTCGAATAGCTCTATCCCATACTACCTTTATTGGGGGGGGTTTCCGATAACTGTTCACATATTCATTAGGCAACTGTTTGACTCTGTGTTCTTTCTTTATCTTTTAATTTAATACAGTTCTCACTTTCCTCAGCACAAAAGCCTAATTAACACGATATGAACTCTCATCTAAAACCTTGTACTTGTAGCATGTGTGGTTTGTGGTGGAATCTACTTGTAAATATGTATATACAGTTATTAACATATTTAATAACAAATATATATTCTCAAGTGCTGAGAATGAAGCTTTGTAAATATTTTTTTAATATTATATTATATATCTGCACATCACATTTGTTACACTTGAAAAACAAAATCTTAACCATTCCTAATAAATATATATATACCTTTTATTAGGAATGGTTATTAAGATTTTGTTTTTCAAATGTAATGAATGCGATGTACAGATATATAATACAGTTTATGATGAATGCAGTCCACTGTGGCTTAGTGGTTGAGCAGTAAAGCCATTAGTGTTGGGACTGTAGGTATTGGGTTCGTATCCCAGTGCCGTATCTGCCAGTTCCATCTTGCAGTTGGTGTACTCTTGTAAGGTCAGTGCACCTAGTTGTCCTTCATGAATTCCTCTGCTAGACAGCCAGCCAGGTAGCTGAGATGTGTGCCCAGGACAATGTGGCTGAACATGAATTGGATATAAGCATAAAAACAAATGAAAATTACTAATATATATATATATATATGTATGGATGTACATGAGTGGTTTAATTGATTATTGTACAAAGATAATTATGATAACAAAATATGACAAAAGTTTGTTAACGGTCATCAGTATTTGAAAAGATTTACCTTTTTTTTTTTCTTCAAGAATCATTAAATTAAACTATTTTTTAATACTTTTTTTTAACAGAAAAACCACGAAGACAATCGCTTATCCGCCTTATTCGGCCTTCGGAAAAAAGACTCGCTGGGCGTACGAGAAGCCAAGCAGAAGGCAAAGGTCAAAGCGACAGCTGTTCTCCCAAGGACTGAAGTTCATTTTAGGAGACGAAATTCAGAAGGTAACTTAAGAAAAGTAAAGAAAGATCTTTTGATTCATATATAGTATACCTCAATTTTCAGGGTACCTTCAAAACATGTAAGTATTAAAAAAAACATACAGCACTTCTAAAAGTATATGTATGTTCTTAGCATCAGAAAATGTCAGCAGTTGGGATGCAGACAGTTACACACTGTTGCCTTTCAACTAGGGATGTATGGGGAAAGGCTGAATCTTCACAGTTGGGGCATTTTTCCATTTCTATTATTGTAAGTTTCCTCTAATTATCTAGACTACATTTAAGTGTTGAAATAAAATGTGCTCAGATGTTATTAAACAAATATTCCATTTCATTCCTTTCTGAATGTAATAACCAGTGATAAAACACACTTCATTGTTATCAATGTTAAAATCTCAGTATAGAGATGTGGCCCCATGGTAAAGTGCTCGCTGGATGTGCAGTCAGTCTAGGATCAATCCCCGTTGGTGGGCCCATTGGGCTAGTTCTCATTCCAGCCAGTTTTACCATGACTGGTATATCAAAGGCTGTGGTATGTGCTCTCCTGTCTGTGAGATGGTGCATATAAAAGTTTCCTTTCTACTAATGGAAAAATGTAGCAGATTTTCTCTTTAAGATTATATGTTGATATTACCAAATGTTTGACATCCAATAGCCAATGATCTAGTAATGTTGTTAAACAAAACAAACTTTTAACAGTATGGAGATGAACAAGAACTTATTATGTTTCTTGACTTTATGCATTTTGTAGTAGGGCTAGCTCTGGCTCCCGTCAAATTGGCTAATTGCGAATTTCAAAAACAATTAGCTAAATTTATTTTAATTTGGTAAAACGATTTCATGAAATAAATGACATTTTGTCCGAAAATAACTGGGTTTTTGCTTGTTATGACTTTTAGTTGATAATTTAGTGACATTTTCTGTTGACCCAGATCTAGCCTTGTGTAGGTTTGATTTCTGATCATTTAATAAAAAAAAAATATTTGCTCGTTTCAGATGAAAAGTTGTTTGAGTTGCTGTCACGAGCTCAGAGTCAGCGATTGGATGATCAGAGAGGAGTGGGCATGCCCAATCCAGAGATCCCCGAGTTTTTACGGAGAGCGCCTGAACCGGACGACGTGAATACGCTGCTCCGGTGTCAGTCGACCGGAGACCTCTTCGATGACGTTGAATACATGCAGGCCGATGGTGCACATTCTGCCAGAACCACAGAGGGCACAGATCAGCACGACCAGAATGTCACCCGTCGGAGCCTCTCTTCCGTCAACATAGACGCAAATTGTTCTGCCCAGTCTGATGACTTCACGTTCTCCAATCGAAGTTTCTCGTCGGATGGATTTTTTCCATCAACGGAAATGGCCGATGCCTATTTTCAGATGCAACCAGTTATTGTGGAAACGTGCAGTTCCGACGTAGAACGCTCTCAAGTGCGATTCCGTAAAGACGTACAGCGCGGTGCTAATGGTGGTGCTGATGTGTTTGGTTTCCATCAACAGAGTACATTTCCATCAGGGATGGGCAAAGATGCGGCGCCCGTTGCCTCTCCCGAGCGTTTTTCTCCCGGTCCCAACCCACATCATCATCACCACCATCATCATCATCATCGGTGGTCTGAGAGTCTGGACGACACACTAATTAACTCACCAAGGTATTCGGTACATGATGAGACGTTAGAGAACTCGCCGAGGTATTCACCTCATAAAAGACTTTCACCTCCACCTCTTCCCATGCCGTGTAAAACAGCTGGTGCTTCACAACGCAAGCACGGTCGGGATGCAGACTTCAGTCCTTCCACTCCGGCGGAACAGAACAAAAGCAGCAGACAGTGTGAGGACTCGAAGCAGAGACAGCACGTGGACAGTTCACAGCGTAAACAACTGAATGTGAACAAATACATGCAGCCAGTGAACAGGTGCAATGTGGAAAATATCGAGGCTAGCTGGACCAAAGATAAATTAATGTCAAAATGTGTCAAGTCTGGAAGCAGCAACGCAGGCATGACGCCCAAAGTGTTGAAAGACAAACACGAAAATGGTCCAAAACCGGTTGTGTTGGAACTCTCCACAAAAGACGAATTAGTGACTTTTGTATGACCAATTTATGTAAATATTAATGTATATATACTTATATTTATATACAAAATGCAATTTTTCAAATACAGTTTACAAAACTTAAAAAGTTATTTTGTTGTTTAATACCAAATATCATTAATTTCATTTTAGGTTGTGAACATTTTTAGACTAATTTTACAATATGTTCTTTATCATTCTGTCATTCTTATGTACTGCTTTGATTTATGATAAAAATGATAAAAAAAAGTGTTTCATTTCATTGTTTATTGTTTTATGGAATATTTTACCAGTAATAATGAGTAATAAGTTACAATCTTTTGACAAAAGGCTTTTGTCCAGTTAAGCGTCAAGCAGTGCTCTCCCAAGCAAAAACTATGATGTGTCATTAGGGGATATTTAACACAGTACCAGTATATACACACTTGCACATTCGGTAATGATTAAGTATTGTCACATTTTTGAATTGGGATACAGGAATCTGAATATAATTGCGAAGACCAATTCTCAATTATAAGAATTTATAAAGTGCTCTAATTTCCTGTACATTTTGTATAAAGTTAGTTTGTTTTGTTTAATGATACCACTAGAGCACATTGATTAATCATCGGCTGTTGGATGTCAAACATTTGGTAATTCTGACTCGTAGTCATCAGAAACCACCTCATTTTTACATGATCCATATTAAGGAGTGAGATGTATACCTGATGCATGGTCGACCTAGGATCGATCCCTGTCGGTGACCCATTGATTAAGCTATTGCTTGTTAAGCCAGTGCACCATGACTGATATATCGAAAGTCATGTTATGTGCCATCCTGTCTGTGGGATGGTGCATATGAAAAATATTTACGGTTTTCTCTTCAACACTACTTGTCACAATTACCAAATGTTTGACATCCAATACCCAAAACAATTTGCTCTAGTGGTGTCATTGAAAAAAAACTAACTTTTTAACTTTGATTCATATCATGATAACATTGATATGATCTCATTTTCTGTTTTATCGGTCTGAATGCAGTAAAGTATCGGAAATCAAGTAATTTAAATTATTATTAAAAACTACAGTACACACCACAAGTAGAAAAATGTGATATAATTTGCAAACTAGCTACAAAATTTCCCCCACTCCTACTTTGCAGATCTTTTGGCACAATGGATCATATTGTTTTAGCATAGTCAAAAATGTTGTTTACTGATCTCGGTGTAGAAAATGCTAAATAAAAAAAAAACCCACAACATCCTTAAAATTGTTTTGCAGTCACAAAATGGATCTGTTTGCGTTATGTGGTAACACAGGGTATATCCAGTTTATTGCTGTTAAAAAGGATAAAACCAACAAGGTGAAAAATCAATGGTCACACACACACACAAATGCAGAAGAAAAAAAACAGCCCACATCTTCCTTGTCAGTTTATATAAGATTACTGAACCATGCATGCAAGTACAACTTGGGATGGCAGTGAATTGTATACCATAACTAGGTCACCACACCCTTTTTTTGATGGGCATATCATGTACCTCATTAATACACTTTTTTTTTCTTTTTTTTTTTTCTTCAGCAAATATTGCATTAATCAAACGGATGACTTTTATCCTGCAACCATTGTTTCTATCGGTGGATTAAAGCAGTTGTAAATGTATGATAGAAAATTATGACTTGTAATGTCACATGCATAGCTACATTACAAGTCATACATTACATTTTTATGGTCTGCAGGGATAAAGATAATAACAAGTTAATGATAAAAGATCTCGGCTTTATCCTGTTCAGGCCGAATGGGAAATTCTGCTCTGCAAAAGCCTTGTGCAATTTCCCATTCTTACCTTCTCAGGATAACGGTATTAACTGATATCCAACGTCATTCTGTATGTATGTTCAGTTATATAACATAAAAGATGCCTTGCTGCCTTGCAGTAGAAATAGCCTACATGGCAGCAGTGGGTTTGTTCTTGCTTTAGGCCAAGCATTGCAATAACAGAATTGTATTGAGGCAATGAAAAACTAATCAGTGTGCAACTAGTGTCTGATGTTAAATCCAACATGCGTTTCACCACCAATAGTTTCCATTTCTAGGATAGTGTTTATCTCAGGGGTGGGAATTGGTGAACTGTAAAATAGAGGGGTCTGGGGTGGTGAACTGTAAAAAAAAGAGGAAATCTAGAGGGGTCTGGTGGCAAGGACCATTAAAATGCGAGGAAACACAATGTTCCATGAGAGGAGAACCGTGGATCCGAGGACAATTCCCATCCCTGTTATCTACTAGATGTGTGTAGCATAGCAATAAAAGAATACCTCGTATACATCACCATGCTGGTAGGAATAGGATGTAGTTCAGTCATAATGAGCTTACTGGAGGAGCAATGGGGTGCAGGTTAATTGTTTTCCTGTTCCAACACAAATCCGATTCATTAAAATTAAAATTGTTTAACGACACCACTAGAGCACATTGATTTATTAATCATCGGCTATTGGAAGTCAAACATTTGGTAATTTTGACATATAGTCTTAGAAAACCTGCTACATTTTTCCATTAGTAGCAAGGGATCTTTTATATGCACCATCCCACAGGCAGGATAGCACATACCATGAGTCGTGCACTGGTTGGAACGAGAAATGGCCCAATTGGTCCACCGATGGGGATCAATCCTAGATGCACTGTGTATCAGGTAAATGCTTTACCACTGGGCTACATCCCACCCCTCAGATTCATTATAGACCATGGCATGTGAGGAAGTGCACATGAAAGATCCCTTGCTACTGTTTCTGTGGAGGTGGCTTCAGACTTTCTCTCTTGATAAAGTTTAAAGATAACCATATATTTAAATTATATGGCTTTAATTTAAAATGTGATGAAGTATTGTTAGATCTTCTATACCTCTCTCTTCCCCGCCTGAAAGCTTTCAGCAATTAATTTTGTAGAAAAAATATTACAAATGTTAATGAAGAACATAAGCTATGACAAGAAACAAGTATCTGCAGTTCCTGATGAGATGAACACTGGGATCTGTAGTTAAATTGGAGAAAATCTGCTGCAACTAGATACATTGCATGTTCTTTACAGGGTTGATTTCATTTATGTATATATTTATTTAGGAGTTGTGAAGTTCTGAATGTGACTGGGTATACGAGTTGTGGGATAAAAACAATAACATTAAAGGCATGTAAAGTTTGTTTTATTTAACGACGCCACTAGAGCACATTGATTTTTTATCTTATCATCGGCTATTGGACGTCAAACATATGGTCATTTTGACGCTTTTTTGAAGAGGAAACCCGCTGTTGCCACATAGGCTACTCTTTTTTTGACCGGCAGCAAGGGATCTTTTATTTGCGCTTCCCACAGGCAGGATAGCACAAACCATGGCCTTTGTTGAACCAGTTATGGATCACTGGTCGGTGCAAGTGGTTTACACCTACCCATTGAGCCTTGTGGAGCACTCACTCAGGGTTTGGAGTCGGTATCTGGATTAAAAATCCCATGCCTCGACTGGGATCTGAACCCAGTACCTACCAGCCTGTAGACCGATGGCCTGCCACGACGCCGGTTTTAAAGGTATGTTGTCACAGACCATTGACCTATTTAATGGTCTAACAAAGTATTAACTGAACAAAAATAATTTGATTTGTCCCTAAATGTACTTTATTAAACCATCTTCATAACCACCATACTCCATTTATTAATGACATTTTGTAAAAATAATTGAATTATGGCAATGGTCCATAATTCAAAAACTAAAATTGCCGAGAGGGTTGACATGGATTTCACTCCATCATGGTTCAGTTAAGGTGATACAATAGCTAGATTTGGTTTCCAACAATAATATAATGTAATTTTTAATTATCCATTTTTAGAGAAATAAGGTCCTTAAATCCGTGACAGTATGCCTTTAATGATGAAGGTTATTGTCTTTATCCTGTTCAGGCTGAAGGAGGAATTTTAAGGGCTAGCCTCAAAGAATTCCACGTCCTTATCTTAACATTAAAAAGTTGACAAGCAAAGTAATTTATCTGTTATTCTTCAAAGATCGCAACAATACAATTACTGTACCATTACAACAAAAAAGTTTGTTTTATTTAACACCACCACTCAAGCACATAGATTTATTAATCATCGGCTATTGGATGTCAAACATTCGGTAATTGCGACATATAATCTTGGAGAGGAAACCCGCTACATTTTTCCATTAGTAGCAAGGGATCTTTTATATGCACCATCCCACAGACAGGATAACATATACCTTTGATATACCAGTTGTGCTGCACTGGCTGGAATGAGAAATAGCCCAATAGGCCCACTGACAGGGATCGATCCCAAACCGACCGCGCATCAATCGAGCACTTTACCACTGGGTTACATCCCACCTATATTACAACAAAGACATTATAAAAATACAAACAACATAACTTTATTTTGGCATGTTGGACAAAATATGTTTCAACATTCATTAACTAAGATGGCAATACTAATAAATTCAACAGTTTTTTATTTTAAAAACCCCCCACAAAACAAACGTCCTGACAACAATTTCATTGACAAAATGAAATATGCCTATAACATTCGGAAATGTTTTGTTAATTGTAATGAGATGAAAATATCTTTTGAATTGTTTATTGAAACTGTTAGAACTAAACTACACAGTATCACTCCTGTTTTAACCTAGTTTTAAGATAACAATTAACAGATGAAAGGAAACTAACAAATCAACAGTTATAACTTTAAACAAATGCCCAAAGTGCAAGTTTTGTACTGGATGGGGACAATTTATTCTTAATACAAAAAACGTAAATTATTTTGCAAGTGAAAGCAAATGGATTTTGCATTTTAAAAAAATATGAATGTATTTGTAGTGTTCCCAAACATACAATGCAAACCAAATGTATTTATTATATAAATATATGGATTGCTACAGATAATCAATAAAATCATGAATTGAAAACAAGTTCCAGCAGATTCACCAAACAATAAATAAAACGGAGATATGACCAGCTTTTAAACAGCCCATACAACATGCTCTATAATTAATATACTTTTGGTTTAACAAAACTCCACATATTTCATCGAAAATAAGAAAATAAAAAGACTAGGAGCAATCCCCAGTTAATTAATAATTTTTACAGCAAAAAACATTTTGTATTTTGCTCTGAATCATAGAAAAAAATATTAGTAACAGAAAAAACACATTCCATAGGAATAGTCTTAAACTTTTGAGGACCGTAAGGCCCAAAACACAATGGGTATGGGTCTGGCGAGTAAGGTACCAGTTGAAACATGAAACACTGAATCGAATGTGACAAAACACACAGATCTGGCAACAGATTGCACAGAAACATGCACTATATTTTCACACTGCCAGACTGGCAGCTGAACAATGTTAGAACTGTACTCATTTTTTTAAAAATTTTTTAAATAACCAACAGGAAATGTATATATTAATCAATATAGATTTCTCATACTTATTGTTGATGTTTATAGAAGTATATTTATCTAAAAATATGAACGCATTAATATATTGATAACATGTTACAGTTACAAGACTCGGATGTCAAAATACACCAGACATGGTGTTTTTGCCACTCATCAGACCCAGACTCCGTCTCTTTTGGGCCTTAAGATTGGTTCTTGGCTCTATTAAATGCACAAACTGTAAACTGACCCCAAAAAAGTTTGCCATGTTTTGTTTTTCTTGTTTTTCAAAGCCTGAAGAAATTAAATGAAATAACAGATAATCCTTTCAATTAACACACTTATTAATAAAAACACAAACAAGATCATTCAGTGAAACCCTTCTAAACAGGTCACCTACTGAACCAAGTAAAAAGTCTTGTTTTTATGGGTATCCAGTTTAGAGAAGTTCTGTCATGTAGTGATATTTAAAAAGAGACCATGAATGACATGTTTTTGAGGGAATTCAGATTACAGAGGGTCCAGTGTTGAGTGGTGTCATTGCTTTTATAAAAACAAATTAGGCTTCTTCTTCTTTTTTTTCTTTTCTTTTTTTTGGGGGGGGGGGGGTTTTCCGGAACGAACGACACTCAATAATACAAAGTACCAATATAAAGTGACATCATCAGATGTGACGAACACTGACATTTTTACCTTTATCAAGAAAAAAAAATTGTACTGTTTAACGACACCACTAGAGCACATTGATTTATTAATCATCGGCTATTGGATGTCAAACATTTGGTATTTTTTTTTACAGTCTTAGAGAGGAAACCTGTTAAATTTTTCCATTTTTAGCAAGGTATCTTTTATATGCCCCATCCAACAGACATGACAGCACATAGCACGGCCTTTGATATACAAATCGTGGTGCACTGGCTAGAATGAGAAATAGCCCAATGGGCCCTTTAACAGGGATCGATCCTAAACTGACCGCACATCAAGCGAATGCTTTACCAATGGGTGCGTCAAGAAACGAACAAACATGGTGTTGCTACAGCTGGACCAATGGGATGGTTTTCAACTGTAATGCTTACAATGAAAATCTAAATTATTATGATGTATTTCTAAAAGGAACTTTAAAACCCCCACAC
This sequence comes from Gigantopelta aegis, assembly GCF_016097555.1. Classification (NCBI taxonomy): domain Eukaryota; kingdom Metazoa; phylum Mollusca; class Gastropoda; order Neomphalida; family Peltospiridae; genus Gigantopelta; species Gigantopelta aegis. The sequence continues at coordinate 28,984,550 of NC_054708.1, forward strand.
TATCATCAAAATTGTGGCCTACTCCAAACAGTCACAGGAAAACAATTATCTTGAGATTCTGTATGCATACGGATAAATGAAGAATATACCCGACTGACAAGAAATGAATATTCTAAAACACCACTAAAACCCCCAACTAAATTTCAAACAAATGTTCTTAGATTACCCTGAATCTTTAGAGAAAATCAGCTTCTTTTTTATAGACCACTTCATGACTCGGGGGTTAGGTATCTTTTCACTTAAGCAGTTTACGCCACAAAACAAAACAAAAACATGTTGGTAAAATGCTTCATTTGCTACAATGGAGTTATGACATGGTTTCCATTACATCCTGGTGTTATATAACCCATGTCCTGTCATAGTGGCATGAAATGTTTCAAATGCAGACAACGCTTTGTGATGCATGTATACTTTTTACACCAAATAGCCAATGTATTCTTTGTGCTGGGGTGTTTACAAAAAAAAAAAAAAAAAAAATTCAAGCAATGTATATGGCTGTACATGTATTTGTGCAAAACAACCAGGTGCATACTAGGTTTGTAATTTTTATCATCACTTGCTTTAACAGCAAGCATAAAAATCAAAATGGCATTGTTATAAATGGCAAAAATTCTTCTAGTCTAGTATGATCTAATTACTACACATCAGTGATTTTATTTTTTTTACACTTTTCGTCTATTTTGATAGTCTATTTTGTATTTGTTTCCCTCACCTATAACATGGTGCAATTCTTGATGCCGTCTTGAATGAAATCACTCTCATTGTTAAAGTCAAATGAGAAGTATACTCTTTACTGCAGGGTTAGTTCTGGCACTCACCAAATTCAGCAATTGCGAATTTCAAAAATAATTGACGAATTTTATTTCAATTTGGCGAAATAATTTTATGAAATAACTGATATTTTGCTAGAAAATATCTGGGTTTTTACAATGTTTTAACTTTAGTAGATAATTTGGTGAAATTTTCTGCTGACCCACAGCTAGTCCAGGACTGATTATTACAAATCTGGCAGAGTCATGGAAAAAAACAGCCCTTGTATTGTTTAGCCAATGGGATTCCTGTATTTGGTGTCAGTTCATTTTGATTGACGGAAAGAGAACTAATCGCCGTATGTTTACTGCCAAGATGGAAACAGTTCTCCAGAGCATTGAATGCCACATGTTTGTTGTGCGTAAAATGGTTTGTGAAAACACCGTAAAATGCTTTAATGGACCTTTAAACTAAAAAGAAAAAATGTACAAAATAATTTTCAGGTAGCATGTGGTAGAGGTAAATGGAAGTTGCAATCGTACTTCTGGGGCCTAATTCACTAAACCCTCGCAACTTTGCGATCTCGCAGTGCAGTGCTAAAAGACTTGCAAAGAGGATGCTTTGTTGTCTAGCAGAGCCTAAGAGACCTTTGTGAATTAGGCCCCTGGTTTGTATAATTATATTACAAATGGAGTGTCTAACTGTCATCACTATTGGCTGTAGTTCAAAGGAAAGGAAGGGTTAATGACACCTCAGCACATTTTAAACATCTCAAATATGGATATTTCGACATTCAGTTCAAAGCGAAAAAAAGAAACCCCACTGCTGTCATATAAGCTAAAGTCTGAACCAAATTGTTAACAACTATGATAAATTACTCTACTATCTTTAATTGCTGTTAGCTTTCCTAAAAAAAACCCATTAAAGTGACACAGCTTCCACATACGACACACTGTTAACGGTGTCATCGATATCAACTTGCTGAGATTGCACAGGGCAAAATACATGCAGTTTTCTGCCATCTGCTATTTTGCTCGTTTATGGAATACTCTTCAATAGGGGTGGGTTGATATGACGTAATCTAACAACGCCATGACACACGCTACAGTATAATGCACTTATCATGACATAAGATTAATTGTCACATACTTAGGAAGCTTCCACCCCTCTTGAAGAGTATTCCAAAAAAATGCAAAACTGCAGAAGGTGAAAAATTGCATGTATATTGCCCTATGCAATCTCAGCAGTCGATATTGGTAGAATATGTGTCACTGTAATGAGGTTTTTTTCCACGATTTATGTTTGGATAAAAAGTGGAAAAAATCTAATGGTAATTAAAGGTAAAGAGTAATTTATCGTAGTTGTTAACAATTTGGTTCAGACTTTAATGTACTCCTACTGATATGGCAGCAAGAGATTATTATACACTTTTCAGGCAAGGCAGTACATACCATAGCCTCACGGACCAGTGTTTGGGATGGAAAACAACAAGAGTGCGATCGATCCTGCACTCCGTTACAACTGGGGTCAGAGATCTACCTCTGAGCCCTTCCGCCCTCGGTGGCATCGTGGTTAAACCATTGGACTACAGGTTGGTAGGTACAGGGTTCACATCCCGGTACCTACTCCAACCCAGAGCGAGTTCTTAAGGGCTCAATGGGTAAGTGTAATGCCACTACACCCTCTTCTTTCAGTAACCACTAACCAACTAACCCACTGTCCTGAACAGACAGCCCAGATAGCTGAAGTGTGTGCCCAGGACATCGTGCTTGAACCGTAATTGGATAAAAGCACGAAAATAAGTTGAAATGAAACATCCCACCCCTTTATAGTTTAAAATGTGCTGGGATATCATTGTCATTAAATATAAACATTCCTTTTTTTTAATATACTAATGGATTTGTTCTTCACTATCCTAAATGAGGACAAATGATAAGACTAGAACAAAATAAGCAGCAAATATGTGGTAAATGACTTTTCCCATCAAAGTGTTTGACACCTACACCCGATGTATAAAATTTAAATATACTTTTAAATTATATCTTCAACATGACACTTTATGGCTCCCTACACCCATCCCTCTGAAAGTTGGAATGGATTTCAGTTTCAGTAACATTCCTAAATTTATGCAGGTGCATCCGTGCCATACACCCCATATATGAAACAAATCACGACCCCCCCCCCCCCCCCATTCTATTTTTAACAAGGTTCACACATCTTTTTATTAACACCTCAAAAGTCCATAACATTCTAAGCCTGGAAAATAAAATTTGAAAATTCCATGACAGATATGAAACCTGTTAATTTTCATATGAAACACTGACCTTTTTAAAACACTGAAAATCCATATACGATTTTCTACTGTTTATATATCATTTAAATAAAATTTCAATCGTTACAACCATTAAACATTGGGACATTTGTAACTTCATCTGAAAAACCAGCCAAAGGTTAATGTAAAAAAAAGATATAAAAAAAAAAAAAAGACTTGGATGTTTGAAACAAAATATGTAAAGAAGATATAAACTAAAAACCAAAATCACACACACGTGTGCACACATACACACAAGCAATCCAGTGCAGGATTGAATATATGCATTTCAACATTTGAAATGAAGAATGCAGATCTGAATTGTAATATTGCACAAACTGTGACCTGTATTTTGTAGAATGTTCTGGACGTTTTCCCCGACTATTGTAAGATGTTTCCGATGAACAAAGCCCTTTTTAAAATTAGATAATAATTCAATACAATTTCTTGTTTAGAATACCAGTGTCTGCATAATGAGCTTTTTTTTGGGATCATTCTCATGTATGTAGCAACCCAAATTGGTATTTCACTTCCTGATAATTTTTGTACAAAAAAACACACCCAAAAAACCTACTTTCAAACGTTCCTGATGCCAACAATATAATAACTAATTTATTATTATTATTATTATTATATATTATGAAATAAAACAAAGTTTGAGCTTTTTTATACTAGTATTTTCTGTATATTTCAAAACACAAATTAGAGGCAGTTACCCTGTTACAATGTATGCATGGTAAAATATTTTTGGCTTTTACACAAAAAAAAGATATTGTCAAATGACACATTTCTTGCAAGTTCTTGCTTAAATTAACAATTTTGGCAAACCAATATATACCAGGGATCAAAAGAAATGTAAATATTTAAATATATCTTCTTCTATTTTTGTAAAATTAACTCGGTAAATAAACTCAAAATGGGTCGAAACTATTCTCAAGACATTGATGATTTTAATAGACACCAAAGCTAATGGAATTTAAACTAAACTGGAAATAATTTTTAAAAAACTGAATTAATATTTGTGTTTCTTTTATTGTTCAGTATATTTCTGGTGAATGTTTCTGTTTTGTTTAACGACACCACTAGAGCACACTGATTTTTTAATCATCGGCTATTGGATGTCAAACATTTGTTAAGTTTGACATATAGTCTAAGAAAGGAAACTCACTACATTTTTCTATAATCTATTTGTAGCACGGGATCTTTAACATTGGTGAATGGTTGTCCTGTTTGTAGTAGCTCCAAATGCATTTTATGCAAAACAAAGGTTCTTACCTTGCAAACTAGAGTCCGTGACATTAAACAATAAAAATATAATTGAGATAGAAGCTTTGGCAAGCTCAGACTTTTGAATTTCAAGCGAGTAATTCATGATGGTCAAACCTATCATTGGGTTGATGCAAGCCAAAAAATGTAATTAACAATATACTGAGAAAACATAAGCTGTGTTAGTAAACATTTTTTAATATTAGAAGTCTAAACGTGGTAAACAGAGGCCAGCCAATAGTAGATAATACTTTTTTTCTGTCACAGGAATTTGGTACCAAATATAAAGAAGACAAAATTAAGATACCTTAACATCTAGGTAATCAATTTATTACTTTGCAAAAAAATAGAAGGAAATATGTGTCTTATATTATGTGGAATTGCATATTATGTCTTATACTAATACTATATCCCGGAAATGTTGCTGGTTTGTTGAACCTTTTCAAAGCTTAGGTATTTAATAAGTGTGGATACATTTGGCACCAAACACCTATCATCATTCTTAATACTACATCAGTACAAGTACCACGTTTGTAGAATTAAAAAAAAAACAAGAAGAAATCTCAAGCAGTCAAAAACATCCACTTTTAGAAACCTCGTTTCCAATTGCACACAGTTTTTGGTTTAATAAATATGCACAGACATTCACAGCATTGACTAGACACTACGTTAACAGCACTTTCACGTTTGGCACATCTCTTGCAATTGAATTGTTTGCACTGCAGATATTTCAGGTGACGGAGATGATATTCGATGTTCGACTTGGCCATTCCGCTGATGGCCATATTCAAATTTAATTCTCAATTCTCCTATACGAGATTTGGGTAAAATGTCAGGTATCCACTCGATGATGAATGGGTGTGGCTCTTTTTGTTCAGACGACACAGGACCTGGAAGAAGAGAATGAATGAATGAATGAATGAATAGGGAACATCTGATCAGTATTATTTCTTAATTCACTCATTTTCATAAATCAAGGCTAATATTCGTTCCTCGTATTCAGCTTTGATACATGTAGTCAAGATTACTGATATCCACTACTAGCGCCCTCTGTTGGAAGAAAATTTGTAACACCGATTATGTCCCTTACACAATGACATCGCTGACCAATCACAGCATCGGTAACATGTGACAATCTTGAAAGCAATATAAAAAATTAACCGCCGAATCCTTTTTTTTAACATATCGTGACAAACATGACACGTTTCCACGGGTGCTGATGCTGCCATCTTTGTTTACAATAACAAGGGAATCTATAAGGAGCGTTGCGATTCGTTGCAATCAGATCTCATCGCATCCAATGAAATTTAAGCATTTTGTGGCACGATTTCTTGACGACATGTATCAAGGCTGAATACAAGGAACGAATATTAGCCTTGATTTATGAAGATGTAATTCACTATGCAAGTTTTCGAGATCAAATGTTAAAGTTTGTTTTGTTTAATGACACCACTAGAGCACACTGATAAATTAATCATCGACTATTGGATGTCAAACATTTGGTAATTCCGACATGTAGTCATCAGATGAAAAAAAAACCGCTACATTTTTATATGCACTTTCCCACATACAGAAAAGCACATACCACAGCCGTTGACCAGTTGTGATGCACTGGTTGGAACGAGAAAAAACTAACCAGTTGAATGGATCCACCAAGGTGGTTCGATAGGTGATTCGATCATGCAATACAAGCACATATGGCTAGCACTCAACCGACGGAACTAAATCCCACCCCCGTTTTGAAGATCACTACTATATTCTACAATGTTAAATAGCATTTGCTAATTTTAAATTAGTAACTATCACTAATGATAATTTTGAACACAAAGTGTTCCCTGATTAATGGATGTTTATCAATATCCCAGTACCAAAAATATATCGGCTTTTACAAGGATTGAATAAAAAGAAATTAAAATGTCAAACATGATCTTTTGGGTAAAAAATTACCCTCATTCACTGAAATCCTATATTACTGGCCACTTCGACTTTAGAGCAGCACATTTAACCAATGCTAATAAATAACATTGCAAGTACAGATAATTTTACCAATCAAAACACTACTGTTCAAAATATCAAGTTCACTCAGGACGGAACATAGATTAGTGGTAAAGTGCTCACATGATGTGCTCTTAAAGGGACGGTCCTGAGTTTGCAGCCATTGTAAGATGTTTGCGATAACAGAGCCTTGTTGGCGACTACTATTTCATACTAAATACTGAGTTTGCAGCCATTGTAAGATGTTTGCGATAACAGAGCCTTGATGGCGACTACCATTTCATACTAAATACTGAGTTTACAGCCATTGTAAGATGTTTGCGATAACAGAGCCTTGTTGGCGACTACTATTTCATACTAAATACTGAGTTTGCAGCCATTGTAAGATGTTTGCGATAACCAAGCCTTGTTGGCGACTACTATTTCATACTAAATACTGAGTTTGCAGCCATTGTAAGATGTTTGCGATAACAGAGCCTTGATGGTGACTACCATTGTCACTACTATTTCATACTAAATACTGAGTTTGCAGCCATTGTAAGATGTTTGCGATAACAGAGCCTTGTTGGCGACTACTATTTCATACTAAATACTGAGTTTGCAGCCATTGTAAGATGTTTGCGATAACAGAGCCTTGATGGTGACTACTATTTCATACTAAATACTGAGTTTGCAGCCATTGTAAGATGTTTGCGATAACAGAGCCTTGTTGGCGACTACTATTTCATACTAAATACTGAGTTTGCAGCCATTGTAAGATGTTTGCGATAACAGAGCCTTGTTGGCGACTACTATTTCATACTAAATACTGAGTTTGCAGCCATTGTAAGATGTTTGCGACAACAGAGCCTTGATGGTGACTACTATTTCATACTAAATACTGAGTTTACAGCCATTGTAAGATGTTTGCGATAACAGAGCCTTGATGGTGACTACTATTTCATACTAAATACTGAGTTTGCAGCCATTGTAAGATGTTTGCGATAACAGAGCCTTGATGGTGACTACTATTTCAAATACTGAGTTTGCAGCCATTGTAAGATGTTTGCGATAACAGAGCCTTGTTGGTGACTACTATTTCGTACTAAATACTGAGTTTGCAGCCATTGTAAGATGTTTGCGATAACAGAGCCTTGATGGTGACTACTATTTCATACTAAATACTGAGTTTGCAGCCATTGTAAGATGTTTGCGATAACAGAGCCTTGTTGGCGACTACTATTTCATACTAAATACTGAGTTTGCAGCCATTGTAAGATGTTTGCGATAACAGAGCCTTGTTGGTGACTACTATTTCATACTAAATACTGAGTTTGCAGCCATTGTAAGATGTTTGCGACAACAGAGCCTTGATGGTGACTACTATTTCATACTAAATACTGAGTTTGCAGCCATTGTAAGATGTTTGCGATAACAGAGCCTTGTTGGCGACTACTATTTCATACTAAATACTGAGTTTGCAGCCATTGTAAGATGTTTGCGATAACAGAGCCTTGATGGTGACTACTATTTCATACTAAATACTGAGTTTGCAGCCATTGTAAGATGTTTGCGATAACAGAGCCTTGTTGGCGACTTGTAAGATTTGTTTGCGATAACAGAGCCTTGATGGTGACTACTATTTCATACTAAATACTGAGTTTGCAGCCATTGTAAGATGTTTGCGATAACAGAGCCTTGTTGGTGACTACTATTTCGTACTAAATACTGAGTTTGCAGCCATTGTAAGATGTTTGCGATAACAGAGCCTTGTTGGTGACTACTATTTCATACTAAATACTGAGTTTGCAGCCATTGTAAGATGTTTGCGATAACAGAGCCTTGTTGGTGACTACTATTTCATACTAAATACTGAGTTTGCAGCCATTGTAAGATGTTTGCGACAACAGAGCCTTGATGGTGACTACTATTTCATACTAAATACTGAGTTTGCAGCCATTGTAAGATGTTTGCGATAACAGAGCCTTGATGGTGACTACTATTTCATACTAAATACTGAGTTTGCAGCCATTGTAAGATGTTTGCGATAACAGAGCCTTGTTGGCGACTACTATTTCATACTAAATACTGAGTTTACAGCCATTGTAAGATGTTTGCGATAACAGAGCCTTGTTGGCGACTACTATTTCATACTAAATACTGAGTTTACAGCCATTGTAAGATGTTTGCGATAACAGAGCCTTGTTGGTGACTACCATTTCATACTAAATACTGAGTTTGCAGCCATTGTAAGATGTTTGCGATAACAGAGCCTTGTTGGCGACTACTATTTCATACTAAATACTGAGTTTGCAGCCATTGTAAGATGTTTGCGATAACAGAGCCTTGTTGGTGACTACCATTTCATACTAAATACTGAGTTTGCAGCCATTGTAAGATGTTTGCGATAACAGAGCCTTGTTGGCGACTGGTGTTTGCGATAACTACTATACTAAATACTTTTGCAGCCATTGTACTAACAGAGCCTTGTTGGCGACTGAGTTTACAGCCATTGTAAGATGTTTGCGACAACAGAGCCTTGTTGGTGACTACCATTTCATACTAAATACTGAGTTTGCAGCCATTGTAAGATGTTTGCGATAACAGAGTCTTGTTGGCCACTACTATTTCATACTAAATACTGAGTTTGCAGCCATTGTAAGATGTTTGCGATAACAGAGCCTTGATGGTGACTACTATTTCATACTAAATACTGAGTTTACAGCCATTGTAAGATGTTTGCAATAACAGAGCCTTGTTGGCGACTACTAATTTCATACTAAATACATTTTCTTGTTTAGAATACCAGTGTTTGTATATCGAATGCGGTTGCAGTCGTATACTAATGTTTGTAGCACTCAGTTTTTACTTTACTTTGTACAAAAATTTTGAGAGGTAAAATCCGGTCTGGGCTACCTCAAACATTAGGTCAACAACAAACACCTTGTAAATACAGACACTGGTATTTTAAATAAGAAAATGTACTTAATTTGTATGTTATGTCATCGAAAAGGCTCTATTGGTCGGAAACTGTTTACAATGGTTGTAAACTCAGGACTGTCCCTTGAATCTAAGATCAATCCATGTTGGTGGACCCATTGAACTGTTTCTCGTCCCAGCCGGTGCTCCACAACTGGCGTTAACAAAGGCCATGTAAGTAATACCCTGTCTGTGGGATGATATATATAAAAGATACCTTGCTGCTAATCAAAAAGAGCAGCCCATGGAAATGGCAGCAGTGTCTTTCCTCTTTCATTATCTAAGTGCTCCTTAACCTTATGCTTGTTTTTTTTTAATACAAATAACCATAAATAAAAATGCGTGGAATGCATCTTTAAATTAAAAAATATACATTTCCTTCTGATTTCACTTGCATTTCCTTATGCACATTTAAATTAAACTACCTGATAGATCTATTACATTTTCTTATTTAGTATCTGTATATTACGTGTTTCTGGATGTTCTATTTGTAGAGGCCTAAAGTGGATTTTATTACATACCTATTCAATCTTACTAAAGATAAAGATTAAGACATTTTCAAACCGTGTGATAAATTTATCTTGTATCACACATATGTGAACTTGTAAATGGAGAATTCCCTTTTTATTTTTACTGGAGTTAGAGCCGTTTTGTTATTGATGTCATATATGATTTACAAATTACATCACATTGCATTTGAAACATTACACAAGATTGCTGCAGAGTATAATTCTTAACGTTAAGTATATCCATGAAAGGAGGATTGATCATAGATTTAAGAAACTGTATTTATGACGTTAAATTAAAAACCGATTTGTAAAAAGTAAAAGAAGGTATGTAATAAATACAGAACCTCACATACGCTGTTTTTGCTTCCTATTTATTGCAATTGTTTATTTTGCGCAAGAACATACCACTCAACCCCTACGTGGTCTCGTGGTATATATATTCTTGCACAAAATGAACTTAAACAGGAAGATAAAACAATGTATGTGAGGTTCTGTATATTTACCACCCAATAATTGTTAAATATATATTAGGAAATAAAATTATTTTTAAGCTCTTACAAGCATTAGGACGATTAAACATGCACTGAATCAGGGCTTCTAGAATTTTTTTTAAATTGACTAGCCATGGGATCAATGATTAATTTTTTTTACTAGCCACAATTTAAATTTCACTAGCCCTACTTTACTTTAAGTTAATACAATTTTACTAAATAATAGTAATAATCAGATATGTCACCTAAAGAGGGAGATAGAGCTTAAAAACACTAACATTGGGGTTGGGGTGGGGGCATGTATTTACAAATACTTAACTGCAATTTCACAAAAAAACAATTCACTAGCCATCGGGCATGGCAATAGTAATTATTTACTAGCCCAACATTGAATGTCACTAGCCATGGGAGTCGGGCTACCATAATCTAGAAGCCCTGACTGAATTATTAAAGAAACCATTACTCACCAACTTTAAGGAATGTTTTTAATTCAAAAGGACGAATTGGTGTTGGGTTCTTTCCCTTGAAGGAATCATCTACGTTTTCCACTTCTACTTTTGGCACTTCGTACAAGTCGTAAGTTCCATCATGATTTTCCACAAAATTACGTGTAATTTCCAATGGCATCTGTACAAAGTGGTGAAAAACTGACAAATATTACAAGATTTAACATATAATACATTTCAATGTCACTAAAAGTAATTCAAATGTTTCATTTCCTCATTTGAAAAGTAATTAAATAGCATGTGTCAAGACTTAATTATGTACTAAATAAAGCTATACTGGCCCGCTTCTGAATAAAGAGTAAATGTAATCTGAATATAACTGGAAATTGACCTATCAGTGCATCATTTCATTTCAACTTATTTTCGTGCTTATATCCAATTAAGGTTCAAGCGCGTTGTCCTAGGCACACACACCTCGGCTATCTGGGCTCTGTTCAGGACAGTGGGTTAGTGGTTAGTGGGTTAGTGGATGTGAGAGAAAAGAGAGTGTAGTGGTCAAAATTTTGCAAATCCCCATAAGAGTCAAACTGGATTTGTAACCAGCCTCAGTGGTGTCATGATTAAGCCATCGGACATAAGGCTGGTAGGTACTGGGTTCGCAGCTCGGTACCCGCTCCCATCCAGAGTGAGTTTTAATGACTCGATGGGTAGGTGTAAGGCCACTACACCCTCTACTCTCTCACTAACCACTAACCACTAACAACTAAACCACTGTTCTCAAAAGACAGCCCAGATAGCTGAAGTGTGTGCCCAGGACAGCGTGCTTGAACCTTAATTGGATATAAGCAGGAAAATAAGTTGAAATAAAATAAAATGAAAAAGGATTTGTAACTCTACATGATAAAGTTATACACAACATTTCAGCTCAATATCTTGAGGCATTGTGAGAAAAAAATCATCTGGAAAACTATATGTGGGAGAAACAGATGGACAGACAAAGACCAAACCTTCCCTTCTAGCTGGACCAGTAAATGATTAATAAATGCCTTCCATGAAAACTACAAAACACCATGCATCAGCAGACTTTGCTATCTTACAAACCTCAACAGTGTCGAATATCTGCTTGACATGCAGTATGTTGGTCATGTGCCACGTGTATTTTGTGAAGGTTCCTAGAGGGAGGGCATCCTTGCGAACAAAGCCTGTCGTGTAGTTAGGCAGACGTTTCTTTCGGCTCCCAGATGAGATTCGTTGTTGTAAACAATCAAAAAATACTTGCGGGGCATGGAACACCAGGGGATCGGGGTTGCCTGAAATGTTTTAACAAAGAAAGTTAAAAATGTGATATTGAACCAAAGCCATTTATATAACATGTCAGCAATAATACACAGTGTGCAATTTTCAGGAGAGTCCGGGAGCCTGTGGCTCGCAAGAATCATATAAGACTCTCTAGCTTGGCTAGCATACGAGTCAGCATGGCTCATAAAAATTATTTGTACAAATTACATTCTTCGAAATGACACAGTCAACATATATCTCAAAATCCTGGGAAACCAGTCTTGAATAGTGATCTTTTCCATGGTTTCATGCAAAACATTTAGTGTATCTTCTGTTCTACTAGAGACGCATGGCAGGGTTCGCTGGGTTAGTGGCGGGTTCTAAATATTTGCAAACAGGGAGTCCTTATGACACTTCAATTTTTTTAACCAAAATTACACACTGGTACACATAACATTAAGACAGTAACCAACTATTCTCTATATATGCTGTTATATTTTAATTCCATAATATTCTAAAATACACCTCAGATGTCCTCAAAAAAATTACACACTATCTCAAACCATTCCCTCATTTGATGCCGTCTTATTTCCAAGAGGTCATTTTTTTTCTTTTGAGCTGTTATGTTAAAATAACACCAGCAGGCCATATTTTACTTCTTGTTTCGAGCCCTGTAATACAGAACAGATCGATTTACCATCAAACTGATAGTGCATAGTCTGGTTAATTCTCTCTGTAACACTCGCCAGCCATTCGTGAAATGTGATGCCAGTTGCTCCTTCGTCCAATGCAAGGTGAACTACAACCAAAATGTACATGACATTATAATAAAACAATAACATACAAAAAACCCACAGGATGAATGATAATGAATGAATTAAATGTTTTATTTAACTACGTAGTCAACACATTTTATTTACAGTTATATGGCATCAGACCACACAGATATTGAGAGAGGAAACCCGCTGTCACCACTTCATGGGCTATTCTTTTCGATTAACAGCAAGGGATTTTTTATATGCACCATCCAGGAAAGTACATACCACGACCTTTGTTACACCAGTTGTGGAGCACTGGCTGAACGAGAAATAGCGCAATGGCTGAATGAGAAATAGCGCAATGGGCCCACCGACGCGAATCGATGAGAGATCGATCATGCATCAGACAAGCGCTGTACCACTGAGCTACGTCCCAACCCTGGATGAATGATAAATTACCTGGGTTTAATTCAGAAAATATATTTCATAATTTATTTCATTGCAAAAGTAACAGAATACATGTAAAAAAACCCAGATGCTATTTGAAAACTGGTTAGCAACTACTATTTAACGTTTTAGAAAGATGTAGTGATTTCTGAAATTAGCACAGCAAATCTAGATGTGATACTAAACATAAAGTTCCCTGGTACCAAATACATACCAAATTAAATGTAGAGGTTTAAAAATGTTAATTTCAAAATGACATCATGTATTGTTGCAAATCAGATTTCTTATTTTCAGTACAGCAGAGCCAAAAATATAAGAATTTTAATATACATGTACTGTAAAAACTGTCTAAACCAGACCATGCTGGGGACTTAATAGTCATCGGATTTAGACAGAATTTGCTCTTTAGATGGTCACATTTAAAAAAATTTAAAATTTGAGACCATAAAACGTGGCCGGTTTTGACAGGATTCCTGTTTGTTTGGGGTCTGGTTTAGACAGGTTTCACGGTTTATATCACTTTGTAGCACACCAAGTTTATGAAGTGACATACAAATTATGAATAAAGGATTACACTGATATTGCAACAATTAACATGTAGGTGACAGATTTAGATCCCACTGAAAAGAGTGTTGGTATCAGAATTAATTTGACTGTTAAGTTATGCAAAGTTGAAATGGGTCAACTCACATAATTAATGTGTAAAACAGAGTTGATACCTGCATTTAGAACAGAATGTCATATCATTAATTTTTTGTAATAGCACGACACCACAGGCTATTCTCTTCAAAAAAGGCTTCTAGATTATGGTAGCCCAACTCCCATGACTAGTGATATTCAATGTTGGGCTAGTAAATAACTACTATTGCCATGCCTAATGGCTAGTGAAAAAACAGTTGTCAAATGCTGCATTTAAGTCTATTTTGTAAATATGAATATCCTACCCCAACCCCCCAGTATTAGTGGTTTTAGGCTCTATATCCCTCTTTAGGTGACATAGCCAATTATTACTATTAGTAAAATTGTATAAACTTAAAGTAAAGTAGGGCTAGTGAATTTTTAATCATGGCTAGTCAATTTTGAAGCCCTGTCTGAGGTTGAAAGTAAAAAACCCATTCTCGTTTAATTGCTACATTGTCTAATGTTTGTATGATTGCTTAGATGTAAACAAAAATATTGGTGAAATACTATATTATTGGTCTATATTTATCACATTGAGTGTTGTGATCGCAGCTCAATTAAAAATATTGTTTTGAAGCTAACCGATTCAACAATGAAAGTAATATACAGAGGTAGGGTACCAAACTATTTAACACATACATGTAAATAGTTTACAAGAGCTGTACCGATCATAGATAATATCACTGGCCTGTAATTTACCACACAGTGTCATTTCAAGGCAGCTCATTCAGAAATGTTGTTTTAAAGATAGCTGATGCAAAAATTAGAGTGAAAACTGAATTTAAAAAATTAAAAAAATTATTTACTAAGTAAACTTATAAAGTGGCATACTAATCAAAAATAACGTGACTGGCCTATAATTTACCAAAGGGAAGTTTGGGTATGCTGGCTGGTTTTTTGGGAGTATTAACACCTGTTTGCTTGCCCGGACTAGATTTCTTTTGTGCAGGTGGTCCCTCTTGCAAGGTTAACAGAGCACTGCTTGCTTGAGCTGTAAAAAGACGAAAAACAATTATTTCCTTAAAATAATTGTATTTTAATGAATAGTAAACAAGGAAATTAGGTGTGTGATTGAACATTGCATAGATGTGTAAATTTTTAAAAGACAGCAAATCATCATGATGACATCAATGATTTATGAAAACAAGAGTTGGCACGATTTAGATCAGTCGGTTGAGCGCTTTCCTGAGGTGCTTGCATCGCAGGATCAAACCACTATAGTGGATCCCTTCAACCAGTACACCACAACTGGTCAAAGGCTGTGGTATGTGCTTTCCTATCTGTGGGAAAGTGCATATAAAAGATCCCTTGCTGCATTAGGAAAAATGTAGCAGGTTTCCTCTGTTGACTATAAGTCAGAATTAGCAAATGTTTGACATCCAATAGCCGATAATTAATTAATCAATGTGCTCTATAACGCAATTTGGGACATTGACGATATGCACCCCAAGGTCGTTTTGGTGTGGATGGCATCGGCTGTTGTCATTTGTTTTGTGTCGCAGAAAAATTGTTGGTACGGCATCTTTTTTTAAAAGCCATAACACATGGTATTCCCATATCTCACTTAAGCCGACAAGCCAGTTCAGACGAATCAAAACTAAAGTGCATGCAGTCAACGGTCTCCGGCATTTTCTTCCTGTCTAGTATTTTCACGTTGTTTTAATCAAATTCACACACAGATTTCTCACAGCAACATTACTAGGAAATGTGTGAAGACTAAATTTATCGGCTTTTGTATTGCTACAGCCGCCAACAACACGCCGTTTAACCATAATAAACACAAAAGAAGCAATGAACAATGTCGCTGACTATCGAAAGGAATTCCCTTCGTGACGTCACGGATCAAATCTTACGGAAATTCCCGAAACGAATTCAGCTGGTTCTGTTTTTCAGGGGAATATTTTTAAATGGAAAATATACCGGTATATAATTTGTTTACATTTTTTTCTAATCATATTAAATAATATCTTGATTGATATAGCTCAATACATCATACATCTGGAACAGCACTTTAAGATATGGCCTGGACACGGATTTCCGTTAATGTGCAGTAATGCCTAGAAAGTAGGTTGCTGTGACCTACTTATACTATGCTACATTTGTAATTTAAGTAAAAAAATATAAACCGTATGGTTTTTTAGAACCCAAGTCAAGAAATTTCAAACTAATTTCTGTTTTTAATTATTCTAGAAAATGCTGAAAACATTTCATTCTTGAACCCTATTGGGCCACAAATTGCATGCAGTTTGAATAAATAAAAAACATGTTTTAATGAGTTTTAACCACACTTTAAGTTTAAGTGACTGAAACAGATTGTGAAAATCCAATAAATACCAATCAAAGCATCGTCTTTCTTCCGTTTCTTGGGCGATATTTCCCCAAGAAGCTCGTCCTCTGTGACTATGACCTCGAGTGTGTTATTATCTGTGGTGACCTCTCCATCAGCTGTCTGGTAGATTGTCACCACCTGTCGCTCAACTGCAGAATCAATACTTGTGTGTGGTGGGATAATAACTAAAAATAGTAAGTACAGGTGTGTTTAATGTCACCAGTCTGTACAGGAAAAAACAACAGAATTAGCTTGCTATTAAAAATAAATCTGTGGTGTGTAAGAGAGAGAAAGTGTGTGTTTGACAGAGAGAGATATGTATATATAGAGATAGATAGATAACGAGAGAGAGAGTAGTGGGGGGGGGGGGGAGGGAGAGAGAGAGAGAGAGAGAGAGAGAGAGAGAGAGAGAGAGAGAGAGAGAGAGAGAGAGAGAGAGAGAGAGAGAGAGAGAGAGACAGACAGAGAGCGAGTGTGTATGTGTATTTGTGTGGAGGTTGGCTGTCAAAATATATCAATTAAATAAAATTGCACATGTTTTTATACTTGTATATATATATATATATATATATAGATATTAAAATAACAAGACCCTCAACTTGTAACTTTCACACTGTCTACATTTTACAGATTACCTTAATTACAGATTCATTATACTGTTTATAGGAATGTAATTAACACGGCCACCTACTTTCAAGAAGCAGTGATTTATTAACAACCCACCAGCACTGTCCAAATTAATGTAGTACATGAATTCCTCGGCAAGTTTTTCATCACTGGCGAATGCGCACACACATGCATAGAAATGAACACATCTTTTTAATGTGTCTTCTTTAAGCACACCTTGTTTAGAGTGCTGAAAATAGTCGAAAAGAAAGAAAATTACAAACAAGGTGACTTCAAAACATTCAGTAGTTACAGTTAAAACCAGATCAGATGTGCTTTTAAAATCTCAATTCAAAATAAAAAGCAGAACTAGCATTCTAATTTTTAATGAAGTATAAATTACTTGTTTAAATTAAAACAAAATAAATTTTCAGTCTGATGTTTACCTAAATCTTCAATGTATACATGTTCTATACTCAGGTCAGTTTCACTATCCAATATAAACTACATGTATGTATGTATTCTTTCATAAAGTTTTTAATAATGAAATGCCTAGTCAATCGAAGTCAAGAAGTTGAAATACCTGTAATACACAAAATAGATTGCCAGTGCCATAACTATTAACATTCAAGAACATAAGGTGATCTGTTGCGTGTAAATAATATTAAATATGTCATATGTACCTTGAATTTGTGAGTGTGTCAATACAGTTTTGCATGTATTTTTTAAACTAAGATTTCATATGATTTGCCTCCCCCCCCCCCCCCCCCCCCCTAAAAAAAGAAGAAGAGAAAACCCCACACTCCATACTCCTAAATCTGTGCTAGGCAGTACATACAGGTACAGGTACAGACCATGCCGCAAAAAAAAACACACGAAGGAAGCGATTATGGAAGAGCGGATCGAGGATTTTGACAGTGGAGGGGGGAGGGGGGAAATTATCATTAATGCATACTTGCATATCCATGTATCTCAGTGAGCTGTGTATGTGACTGTCTGCAGGTGCAAGTGTGTGTCTGTGTGTGTGTGTGTGCACGCGCATGAGTGGGTGAGGGCATTTCCAGGTGGAAAAAAGAAAAAAAATTAACAATGCATTTATTTTACTTGGCAGCTAAAGGGGATGGTTTAAACCCCCTAAACTTGGATCCGCAATTGTTATGATTTAAGATATTGCTATATTGTCCAGTTATATATTGTTCTTTTATATAGTACTATTTTTTTCTTAATTCCTGTACTAACGAGAGCTAAAAATTACTCTCCTTGAATTCTAGGCAAAGAAGAGTAATGGGGAGCTAGAAATAGCTCCCGTTAAATGGTGAGGTCTGTCTGTATATATATCAGGGTTCTATCTTAACTGTCGCCCCTGGCAACTGAAAATATTGACGGGCAAAAAAAGTATACTTTTACACGACTTTTGGTAAATTCCGACATTTTTATTTTTCAGAATAGTCTGTATTAAATATAATAACTTAATATCAAAGAAAGAAATGTTTTATTTAACGACGCACTCAACACATTTTATTTACGGTTATATGGCGTCAGACATATGGTTAAGGACCACACAGATTTTTGAGAGGAAACCCGCTGTTGCCACTACATGGGCTACTCTTCCGATTAGCAGCAAGGGATCTTTCACTCAAACATGCTACAAATATTCTAGCTTGCAATCTGTTCCTATTCCTCTTTATGGTTGGTTTGCACACTTAGTAATGATTCATTAAAAGTAGTGTTTTGCTTTTAAATGGCACCACTAGAGCAGATTAATTCTTTTTTTCATCAGCTCTTAGAATTCCAAAACATGTGATAATTCTGAAGCAACAATTTTCAGAGAAAACCAGCAAAATGTTTCTATCAATTAGCAACAAAGGATATTTTATAATATATGCATAATTAATTACTATTCTTATCATTTTAATATTTGTAAAATTTTATATTCATTGTCATTATTTGCTTTGATGTAAATATTGGCAATAATTTCAAAACCAATACTCTGTAAATTGTAAAATAAGTTATTTGGACAAATAACATTAATTATTGTTATTACCCACTTTCACACAGACCAATCTTCTTACCTTAAAAGCCTTACAGCTACACTGGAATCTATAATCTGGATTAGACTTGTTTCTAGTCGACTCAAAAAAGGAAAAATGGAGAAAGCCCAGTGGCTGCTTTTGATACGGCTTGCACTTAACAACCATAATGTTTTTCGTCACCCTCTGCACCAGAGGTCCTGTCGTTTCTGTGGCCAACAACCATATTGCCTGCTTTGTTTCATTGGAAACTTGCAGCGAGTTCAAAACTGAATTCTTCAGCGTCAGAGGCTGAGCCTCGGCGTTGCAGTCTATTGCCGATTTTATGTGGGCACACGGCGTTTCCGTGAATCCCAGCTGATTGGTGTGACGACTGCAAGTGTCCACATAGCATCGTGCCGCCTGCGCCAACACCGATGGATCCACCACCGTGGCCGGATTTCCATCCATGTCCTGAACAAGAGGCAACTGGACGAAGCCCCGGTAGTCCGGCCCACGGTCGCGCAGTCGGACAGAAAACACCTGCACGGTGGAGCCGGTGATTATTTTCACAGCGTCCGCACTGTGACCGCGCTTTCGTTCACGCTCCTTGAAGACCACGTCACAGTTCTTGTTCTTGCAGCTGATGCCTCTCGTGCCATTATAGGTGCCACACTTGGGGCATTTCCTCACACCACGGAGGGTGGGCTTGCCAAGATCTTCAAACAGAGCTTTGAGTTTCTCTGAAGTAGACATCTCTCAGTCTGAAATTAGAAAAAAACCCAATAGAAAGTAAGAAAAATATATACAACTGTACATATCAACAGTGTTTCTCTAAACATTAGTCATAATTAAAAACAAAATTATGTGTAGATTATTATTATTATTGTTATATATAATTAGTAATAAGGCCTAAAGGGACAATATTCTGGAACTAATTGAACTACAGTACCTTCTATATATTTAATAAAGATTTTATTATTATTATTATTATTACAGTCTTAGATATATTCTATAATGAATGTAAATTTTCTTTATTTTCTTTTTAAAATACTTTGAAATGATGTGACTGGAATATCAAAGGCTGTGGTATGTGCTATTCCATCTATGGGATGGTGCATATAAATAATCCCTTGCTACTTATGGAAAAATGTTGAAGGTTTCCTTTCTTAGACAATATGTCAAAATTACCAAATGTTTGACATCCATTGGCTAATGATTAATAAATCAATGTGCTCTAGTGGTGTCAGATGGGACAGGACAGCATATTATAACATAGCCTTTGCTATATATACATGTATCAGTTGTGGGGCACTGGTTAGATTTGAAAAAAAATCCTGCTGGTCCACCCAGGAACACTGATCAATGCTATATATAGATAATATCCCACCCAGAGTGTATCAATGTACAATCTGACAGAAAAATTATAAGAATCATTACAACTGTGTTAAATAAAATTAAACTGGTACAGGTAGGGATAGATTAATTTTGAAAATGAGCCCAAAATTGTTTGTGGCTATTTGATAAGTATCAACTATATATATATATATATGTTAATTTTGCATGAATTTGGTAAAGGAATTTATTTCAACTTTTTTCTGGTCATCAAAGAACTGAGGCAGCATACAGTAACAGTGTCAAACCCAGATGGTAGACAGCAGGTTCAAGATACATGGAAACAATATATAGTGAATAGGAAGGAAATGTTTAACTTTATGTTAACATATTTTGCTCAGGGGTGGGAATTGGTGAACTGTAAAAAAGAGGAAATCTAGAGGGGTCCTGGAAATTCTTGAAATCTTAGGTTAAAATCTAAGCCATCTGACACATTTTTGAAGAAAGGATGATTAAAATGCGAGAAAATGCAATGTTCCACGAGAGGAAAACAGCGGATCTGAGAATTCCCAACCCTGTTTGCTAGAGTGGGGGTCATTTACCATTTCAAGGTTTTTGAAAATGGCACATAATTTAGACTTTAAAAAAAAAAAGCAAAAAATTTATATGATGGAATATTTCACACTGATTTGTTTGCATTTATCAAAAACATAATTCTTTCTGTCTATTTGCATGTATACTCGTACCCTGTTGAGTCGCCATCTCTATTAAGTTGTGCCATTTGGGATTTCTCTCTTTTTTAAAGTAATATGTCACATACCATTTGTGTATGTTCCACGTCTCACAGTATGTGTAGACAGTCAGTTTAAAAACCATGCAACAATCTGCTGACTACTAAATCAATAAAAAATAATTGTAAAAACAGTTCCTTTTCTATTGATTGCTTCAAGACATAAATTCAGCCATGCAAATTTCAGCAAATATTATGTTTTGTGCCTCTATACTTGAACATAGTAAATAACGCGACTCAATAATTATCAATGTTTTTTCGTTCATTGAGCTCAGCCGATTGTAAGCATGTATGCACTTTTGATTGCATCAGTTATGTAGATTGTTCTGCACTGTTGGTTCAAGTAACAATTAAAAAGTTTCAACTAATAATTATAATAAAATTACAAAGCAGTTTTAAAATATGCTAATACAAATTATTAAATTCCACAAATCATCAGGGACCCATGTTTAATCATGTTATGTCAACAAATGTTAAGACGACACTAACAAAAGTTTATTCCAAAAATAGCCGATACCTCGGACTGCAAACCCACTGTAACTACATGTCAGACTATAACACAAATTACATTCAGTGCACAAAGATGAGTATATTATTATTATAAACATAATAAATTTGGGTGGGTAGTAAAACGTCAGACATTTTTCATTGGTGAGAAGCAAAATATTACATTTTACTTCACTACAGATTTTCTCTAAACTTAGTCAGGTAACTCTTACATTACAATTACGCCATGCACTGATCACAATGTGCGTTGCATCTTCATATGTTCCTATGCTATCGAAAACCTGTAGGCCCCTACTTTATAATTCATTCTTTTTTCCTTAATTTTTAGTTTACAATTATTACACTTCAAAATAAATCATTTTCTGGATTTCTTGAGATGTTTATTAGCTGTCCAGTGCTTTATTTTACAGCGCAACATAAAAATGTATTCCAATTTTTTAAATAGCATACCCTTAATGAGTTCAAACGAGTGTAAAATCCATACAAAAAATTATGAAAGTGACAATTCCGCCATCTTGCCAACTGCATCAAAGAAATGAAATGTCGTCTGCGACGATTGGTTGTTACTGAGCACATGATATGAACTCTACGTTTATTGGGGGTACGTTACGTTAATATAAAATGTGGATTCGGAAAAACATTTATAATGTGCGGATTAGGATTTATCTTTTACATTTTATAACTGCAAACAAGACATTGTGAACTTTATTTTGTATTTCATTGCATGTCAGCAAGAATTAAGTAGCAATTTGTTAATCATGTGGGGATTAAAACCAGACCAACCATTGATTATCTAGTTAATGACAATACTATGAATTAAAAATAAATAAATAAATAAATAAATAATAACATACATACATACATACATACATACATACATACATACATACATACATACATACATACATACATACATATATATATATATAATAATAAATTAATTATTGTATTTTTGGCATTGGTTGGCATCAGGAATATTTGAAAGTGTATGTCTTGTATCATTATCTCAAAGAAAAATTACATTTAGTCAAGATTTTACATTCTTTATGGACATTTAGGTCTATCTTAAATATTATATATAATTTAAAAAATTAGCCTTCTCATATTGACTCTTTTTGTTTTATATTTGTATTTTGTCAATTTTTATTATAATTTTTAAGACATTGGAAAATCTTAAGATGACTTAAGACAGGTGTCAACTTAAGCAGGTTTGACTGCATCTATCACTTTTACATTAAGAGAGAGTACCGGTACTTGCAGCCCAATAAGATTAAACTTACATCATCCAGATAACCTTTTGTCACGATCATGTATTCTTTTATTTTAGAGTTCCTGAACCTAGATTGGATATAGGTTGTTAAAAAATATTACTCATTCACTCTTTTGTTTTAAGGGTAGGACATAGCCCACTGGTAAAGTGCTCATCTGGGTCCATTGGGCTATATCTCATTCCAGCCAGTGCACCACGACTGGTATATCAAAGGCCTTGGTATGTGCTATCCTGTCTGTGGGATGGTGCAGATTCCTTGCTACTAATGGAAAAATGTAGCAGATTTCCTCTACAAGACTACATGTCAAAATTACCAAATGTTTGACATCCAATAGCTGATGATTAATAAATCCATGTGCTCTAGTGGTATCATTAAACAAAACAAACTTTAACTTTTTCTTAAATTTTAGCTATACCATGAATTTAAGATTAACAAGCAATGCATGTGTCCAAAATATTTTGGTATCTCCTAAATTCAAGGGCCATAACTCTGTGAAAAATTAGTAAATTGC